>NC_044568.1:56836115-57139076 GCF_007565055.1 Rhinopithecus roxellana
GGTGCGATCTTGGCTCACTGCAGTGAAGGGATGGGCTGCCCCTCCACACCTGTGGGCGTTTCTTATCTGGTGGAACGAGAGACTTGAGAAAAGAAATGAGACACAGAAACGAAGTATAGAGAAAGAAAAAGTTGGCCCAGGGGACCAGCGCTCAGCATGCAGAGGACCCACGCCCTACCGGTCTCTGAGTTCCCTCAGTATTTATTGATCATTATCTTTACCATCTTAGAAAAAGGGAACTGGCAGGATAATAGGATCATCATAGGGAGAAGGTCAGCAGTAAGACATGTGAGTAAAGATCTCTGTGACATAAGTTTAAGGAAAAGTGCTGTGCCTTGATATGCATATGCAAACATCTCCATAAACCTTTTTAGTGCATAAAGAGAAGCATTGCGCTAGCAAGTCCCACCTTTCGCCCTAAGGCGGTTTTCTTCTTTCTCAGTAAACAGAACATACAATCGGGTTTTACACCAAAACACCGAGATGTTCCATTGCCCAGGGACGGGCAGGAGACAGATGCTTTTCTCTATCTCAACTGCCAAAAGGCCTTCTTTCCTCTTATACTACTCCTCCTCAGCACAGACCCTTCACGGGTGTCAGGCTGCAGGACGATCAGGTCTTTCCCTTCCCACGAGGCCATATTTCAGACTATCACATGGGGAGAAACCTTGGACAATACCTAGCTTTCCTAGGCAGAGGTCCCTCCGACGTTTGGCAGTGTACCTGTCCCTGGGTGCTTGAGATTAAGGGAATGGTGATGACTTTTCACAAGCATACTGCCTTCAGGCACTTGTTTAACAAAGCACACCCTGCACAGCCCAAAATCTGTTAAACCTTGAGTCACCCACAGCACATGTCTCTTGCAAGGACAAGGTTGGGAGTAGGGTCACAGATTAACAGTGAAAGAGATCAAATGAAAAAAACTAAAAGGCAGAAATGAAGTCCACAGGCAAACAGCCCAGGCGGCACCCTGAGCCTAGTTAAAGATCGACCCCGGACCTAACCGATTAGGTTATCTATAGACTCCAGACATTGTAAGGACAAACGTTGTGAAAGTCTCTGTCCTGCTCTAATTACCGGTGTCTGCCACATATCTTAGTCCTGGGCCCAGTACAAACACAATCCTCTATTTTGCCCCAACTTCCTGAGCCCAACACAAACACATCCCCCCCCCCACACACATCTCAGAAACACCACCTAGAGAGTCCCTGATAAGGTCACAACCATTTGTAGTTTTACTAAATGCGTGGGAACAAATAGAAAACTGTTAATTGTATAACTTAAAATATTAACCAATTACCAGTTGTGATGCTGCAACCAAAAGAATTCCTTTGTACTTCTGTAACCTTACATATCCTGTATGCATCGGGCTATAAAAAGCGGGCACATGCATCATTCGGGGCCCTCTTGTATGTTGTAGAACGGAGGGACCAAGTTCGAACTTGCATTAAAGATCCTTGCCGCTTGGCTTTGACTCTGGACTCTGGTGGTCTTCTTCGGGGAACAAACGGTCTGGGCATAACACTGGGATTACAGGGGCGCACAGCCACACCCAACTAATTTTTTTATTTTTAGTAGAGAAAGGATTTCGCTCTGTAGACCAGGATGGTCTTGAACTCCTGGTCTCAAGTGATCCACCTGACTCGGCCTCCCAAAGTACTGGGGTTACAGGTGTGAGCCACTGTGCCTGGCCCGGTTATTTTTTTTTTCTCCCTCCCCTCCCCTCGCCTCCCCTCTCCTCCCCTCCCCTCCCTTCCCTTCCCTTCCCTTCCCTTCCCTTCCCTTCCCTTCCCTTCCCTTCCTTTCCTATTATAGTATCCATCTATCTGTTCATCTATGTGTCTGTCTGCGTATCTATGCATCTATCTATCTAGCTGTGTCTATTGATCTATCTGTCTCCTGTTGATCCTGTCTCTCTGGAGAAACCTAAGATTTGAACCTAGGAAATAATAGCAGGAGAATGGAGACGTAAGACAAGGGAGGAGAGAAGATGTTAACAATACATTCTCAAGCCTATCACCATCATGAGCAACTGAAACTCAGTCTGGCTGGGGGTCTCCTGGAGCCGGTGGGAACACACTTCAGAGTTATCTTCAGGAGTCGGGGTATTGATTCACCAATTCTGCTCAGTCAAGGTTGAGAGTTTCTCCTGAGAGGTGCTAAATTCCAGGCACTTCCATCCTGTCCCACATATGCAGAGGGAGGCAGAGCCACAGGTGCCTGCATGGCAGGTTTGTGGGTTAGGCAGGTTTGTGGGTTAGGGTGAGCACTGACAGTGTCTGCTACAGTCCTCAAAAGATGCCTCAGCCCAGGCTAAAGCATGCGTGCAAGAAGATGTTCAAAGTTGTGTTGACTAGAATAGCAAAACCAAACAAATGAGAAACAGATGACTAAAACCCACACGTGTCCAGCAAGATGGGAATGATTTAGCAATGTCCAGTCAGTAAAAGGAGGCTCTGCCACCACCGTGTCAATTTCAAAGCCCATTAGCAACATGGAAAAGCCTTCCTGTCTAATGCTAAGCAGGAAATGCTTATGAACTAATCACAGACACTACAGTTGTGCCTGGGAAAACACCTGTCTTCAAGGGAACAAGGTGTACGAAGGAACCCTGAAGAAATAAAAATGTGTTGGGGTAATGGAACCATGAGAATTCTTCTGTGATGTCCTCTTTATGATCTAAGGGAGAACCAAGATTAAATATGATTGATAAGGCTGCCAATTCCTACAGAGAAATATACTCCCCTTCTCCTGCCAGGGCTTCCCGGATTCCCTCCCAGATAGACTCCTTGAGGCCGTGCATGATGGCTCACACCTGTAATCCCAGCACTTTGGGAGATGGAGGCGGGCAGATCATTTGAGGCCGGGAGTTCAAGACCGGCCTAGTTAACGTGGTGAAACTCCATCTCTACTAAAAATACGAAAATTAGCCGGACGTGGTGGCGTGTGCCTATAATCCCAGCTACTCAGGAGGTTAAGGCAGGATAATTGCTTGAACCCAGGAGACGGAGGCTGTAATGAGCCAAGTCGGTGACACTGCAATCCAGCCTGGGTGACAGAGTGAGACTCTGTCTCAAAAAGAAAGAAACAAAACCCCAAAACATATACATAACATAACATATACATAATACATATACATATACATATACATATACATACACATATACATAACATATACATACACATAACATATACATATACATAAACATAATACATATACATATACATAACATATACATATACATAAACATAAACATTACATATACATATACATAACATACACATAAACATAATGCATATACATAACATATACATATACATAAACATAACACATATACATATACATAAACATAACATATACATATACATATATATAATACATATACATATACATAACATATACATATACATAATACATATACATAACATATACATATACATATACATATACATAACACAAACATATACATATACATATACATATACATATACATAACACAAACATACATATACATATACATAACACAAACATATACATATACATATACATAACACAAACATATACATAAACATAATACATATACATATACATAACATATACATATACATAATACATATACATAACATATACATATACATATACATATACATATACATATACATAACACAAACATATACATATACATATACATAACACAAACATACATATACATAACACAAACATATACATAAACATAATACATATACATATACATAACATATACATATACATAAACACAATACATATACATATACATAACATATACATATACATATACCTATACATGTACATATACATAAACAACACATATACATATACATATCATATACATATACATAAACATAATACATATACATATACATAACATATACATATACATAAACATAACACATATACATATACATATACATAACATACACATAAACATAATGCATATACATAACATATACATATACATAAACATAACACATATACATATACATATACATATACATAACACAAACATACATATACATATACATAACACAAACATATACATATACATATACATAACACAAACATATACATAAACATAATACATATACATATACATAACATATACATATACATAATACATAACATATACATATACATATACATATACATACATATACATATACATAACACAAACATATACATATACATATACATAACACAAACATACATATACATAACACAAACATATACATATACATATACATAACACAAACATACATATACATAACACAAACATATACATAAACATAATACATATACATATACATAACATATACATATACATAAACACAATACATATACATATACATAACATATACATATACATATACCTATACATGTACATATACATAAACAACACATATACATATACATAACACAAACATATACATAAACATAATACATATACATATACATAACATATACATATACATAAACATAATACATATACATATACATAACATATACATAAACATAAGACATATACATAATACCTATACATATACATATACATAAACATAATACATATACATATACATAAACATAATACATATACATATACATATACATAATACATATACATATACATAAACATAATACATATACATATACATAATACATATAAATAAACATTACATATACATATACATAAACATATACATAAACATAATAACATATACATATACATAACATAAACATATACATAAACATATGCTTGCTCTTAATCTTGCTCTCAGTTGGCTTCTGAGGGACCCAAAGTAAGATGGGACTCTTCCCCAGATGGGAATGTCTGGGCCGCAAGGCATAACTATCTTTATGGTTCTTTTTATGGACTCAATGCCTTATTTTTATTTTTTTATTTTTTGACCCGGAGTTTCGCTCTTGTTGCCCAGGCTGGAGTGCAATGGTACGATTTTGGCTTACTGCAACCTCCGCCTCCCAGTTCAAGCAATTCTCCTGCCTCAGCCTTCCGAGTAGCTGGGATTACAGGCGTCCGCCACCATGCCTGGCTAATTTTGTGTTTTTAGTAGAGATGGGGTTTCTCCACCTTGGTCAGGCTGAGTCTCAAACTCCTCACCTCAGGTGATCCGCCCGCCTCGGCCTCCCAAAGTGCTGGGATTACAGGCATAAGCCACCGTGCCCGGCCTCAATGCCTTATTTAAACCAAACTTGCTGTCTTTCTGTTTTCATGTTGTTGATCCCACTTGGAGGCTCAGGCAGCTGGATCAGATCATTGGAAATATGCTCACAGGGTCCAGCCATGTCCTGACTACTTTCAGTGGAGCTTCATGCACACAGAGGTTAAGGGACATTGGGAGCTGACATCAACAAGAACACTTGCCCGGGAGCCTGCAGTTTATCAGAATGTAAAGAATGTGAACATGGAATTTAGCCTGCAGATTTGCATTTGTTATCAAATGTCCCCAAGCAAGTTCCATTAGGAACATAAATTAAGCCTTTACCCTTTACATTATCACTGCGTGTGACTTTCCACATAGTTTTCGAAGGAAAGTTATTAGAAGGTTGACCTCTAGAGATAACAGGCCTGTTCTGCTCAGCCTGTGTTCCAGCCTGACTCAGCAACGATCCTGCATCCTATCCCGGGCTCTAGCCCTTCCCCATTATCTGTCTGGCAGATCACTCCAGAAGGATTGCGTGGTTTCTAGGAAAATGACAGAGGCAACAGGGTAATCTCCAGGGACCTGGGAGATAGCGCCAGGTTGGCAAATGTTTCTTGAGTCTTATTATGAGCCAGACGTGGGATAGACAGAGATTAAGAGATGTCCCTTCTCTAAGAAATTCACAGAGTAAAACAACCCAAATGTCTATCAACTGATGATAGATAAAATGTGGTTTATCCATAGGATGGGATATAATTCAGCCATAAAAAGGAGTGAAGTACATGCTACAACGTGGATGAAACTTGAAAACATGATGCTAAGTAGCCAAACACAGAAGTCCACATATTGTATGACTCCATTTAGGTGAAACGTCCAGAATAGGCAAATCCATAGAGTCAGAAAATAGATTAGAGATACAAAAATTAGCCAGGCGTGCTGGCATGCACCTGTAATCTCAGCTACTTGGGAGGCTGAGGCTTGAGAATCACTTGAATCCAGGAAGTGGAGGTTGCAGTGAACCGAGATCGAGCCACTGCACTCCAGCCTGGATGACAGAGCAAGACTCTGCCTCAAAAAAAAAAAAAAAAAAAAGATCAGAGGTTAGAAGTAGTCAGGGGATAGAGGAGGGACAATGGGGAGAAAGAAATAGTGACTTATGTCAGAGCCAGTTAACAACTTAAACCCAAATATTAGACAACTGCGTTCTCTAACGTCTCTGGCTGGAGGAATGCTAGACCTGACACCTTTTCTGAACACTGCAGGGTCTCACCACTTTGCAAGGCTCCCTCTGTAACCTCAGATCACTAATTTCTTATGCAGACCACATCATCCAACTCTGGGCTTTTTTTTTTTTTCTTTTTTCTTTTTTTTGACAGAGTGTCATTCTGTCACCCAGGTTGGAGTTCAGTGGCATTATCTCGGCTCACTGCAACCTCTACCTCCCAGGTTCAAGCGATTCTTCTTCCTCAGCCTTCCTAGTAGCTGGGATCACAGGCACATGCAACCATGCCTAGTTAATTTTTTGTATTTTCAGTAGAGATGGGGTTTCGCCATGTTGGCCAGGCTGGTCTTGAACTCCAGACCTCAGGGTGATCCACCCGCCTTGGCCTCCCAGAGTGTTGGGATTATAGGTGTGACTTATCTCGCCCAGCTCTTGTATGTGTTTTTTGTTTGTTTGTTTGTTTGTGGCTGTTTTTTGTTTTTGTTTTTGTTTTGTTTTTTTGAGATGGAGTTTCACTCTTGTTGCCCAGGCTGGAGTGCAATGGCGTGATCTCAGCTCACTGTAACCTCTGCCTCCCAGGTTCAAACAATTCTCCTGCCTCAGCTGCCCAAGCAGCTGGCATTACAGGTATGCACAACCATGCCCAACTAATTTTTTGTGTTTTGAGTAGAGACCAGTTTTCACCATGTTGGCCAGGCTGGTTTTGAACTCCTGAGCTTAAGTGATCCACCCGCCTGGGCCTCCCAAAGTGCTGGGATCGCAGGTGTGAGCCACTGCGCCCAGCCTCTTGAATGATTTTTATGAGCTACATTATACACATACAAATAAATTTTAGATATGTTTTCATGCAAATGGGATTGAACTATATGCAATATCTCATACTTTGCTTTTAATATTAACAAAAATCTCTCCAGGTGCAGTGGCTCACGCCTGTAATCCTAGCACTTTGGGAGGCCGAGGTGGGTGGATTGCCTTAGTTCAGGAGTTCAAGGCCATCCTGGGCAACTTGGTGAAACCCCATCCCTACTAAAATACAAAAAATTAGCAGGGCGTGGTGGTGCGCATCTGTCGTCCCAGCTACCCGGGAGGCTGAGGCACGAGAATTGCTTGAACCCAGGAGGCAGAGGTTGCAGTGAGCCGAGATGGCGCTATTGTACTCCAGCCCGGGCAACAGAGCAAGATCTCTGTCTCAAAACAAAGAAACAAAAATCTTAGGGGTCCTTCCAAATTTGTAGAGGAAGAATTTGTTCATTTTGAAAGTGGTTATATATGATAGACCATGTTTTGTGAACCCATTTCCTATCAATGGACATCTAGATTGTTTCCAATTTTTCCTTTTTAATAAATTCTGTCAAGAATAACCTTATTCATATGACATTTCACACATGTATGAATTTACCTGTTGGTATAATTCCTAGATGGGCAACTGCTACATTATAGAGTTTGTGCTTTTAAATTTTTTGTAGATATTATCACATTGCCCACAATAGAGATTGTACCAATTTACCATCAGCAAGCGGAGACAAAGCCTGTTTCCCCACATTTGGGGAGATGTGTTTGGAAATACTGTCGGAGGCCAGACCATACTAAGCCTTGTATACAAAGTTAAGAAATTTGAACTTGATCCATGGAAACCCACGGGAGGGTGTAAGTAGTGGCTAAGGATGGTCAGTTCTGAGCTTTGAGTGAAAGCTGATTTTCGTGATGACATCCAATAAATTTTTAGGGGATTTTTATTCTCTGGAAGGCATGCATGATGAATAGTGTAATGAATCAGGGAGGGGACCAGATATCCATTAGGGTTTCAGCCATGCTGGGGAGAGAATGGGGATCATTTGGGCACAGCTGCCAGTCGGCACAATGGGCTTGAATATAAAAGCAACTTGGTTTCTTTACCATCTTCCTGCCTTCCTGCCATTCTCTAACCTTCCTGCCATTTTTCTTTTATCACACGCTTCCCACATGCTGATGGCTTTGCACGAAACATACAGCTTTCAGGGTAATGACATAAAACCAACAGCAAGGACTTTTTATCCACCGCTAACAGTTGACTGAAAGATAAGCAGACAGGTGATATAGCAACTTTATCTTTCCCGAGAAGACCATTTGACAAATTAATAGGCATTGGAGCAGGCATTGAACAAAGAGCTGGGTGACGCAAAAATGCAGACACTGTCAAGCTGAGCCTTTTGTTTCTTCAACAAAAGGTAGCTGCCATTATTTGATGCACAGACAGAAGGGAAGATGGATGATGGGTGGATGTGAGGGCACCCGCATATGAAAGTCCCAAGAGTGAGCTCCATCCAGAGGCCCCAGCAGTGGTTCAAGCATGAGTGCAGTGGGCTTGGTACTCCTGGTGCTTGCTTGGAGGCTTAGGGCCACCACTGCTAAGCTGGAGGAGGGCAGCTTTTGCTCTAAGAGCCAGGTGGCCTTCAGAGATGCTTGCTATGAATTTGTGCCAATTGAACGCACCTTCCGTGATGCCCAGAGCTGGTGCGAGGGGCAAGGAGGCCATTTGGTCTTCATTCAGGATGAAGACACCCAGCGGTTTCTGCAGAAGCACATCTCCCAGGACAGGGAATGGTGGATTGGACTCATGTGGAACTTGGCACGGAATGGAACCATGGAAGGTAGGTGCCGTGATCGCTGTGTTTTATGAGAAACTTGTGCTTGCAATTCTTGCCATCACTTTTCACCCAAAGCGACATGGAACAAATTAATGTGTCCTAATTCTTATGGTATGGATACCCTTCCCTTTGGTTGTATTGTGGATTAAATAAAACAATTCATGTCTAATGCCACCTAGCACAGAATCTGGCACATCACTGACACTCTAGAAATGCTCACTTCTTTGCCTGTTCCTAATAAAAATACTCTGACCGCTTTGGTTCTTGCTAGAGTAGTGCCAGGCACTCTCCTGAGTGCTTCATGGTCACTATCATGTTGAATTCTTACAATAACAATGAGAAAAATGATTATGTCTCCTTTTTTTTTTTTGACAGAGTCTCTCTGTCTCCCAGGGTGGAGTGCAGTGGCGCAATCTCGGCTCACTGCAGCCTCCGCCTCCCAGGTTCAAGTGATTCTTCTGCTTCAGCCTCCCGAGTATCTGGGATTACAGGCACCTGCCACTATGCTTGGCTAATTTTTTGTATTTTTAATGGAGATGGAATTTCACCATGTTATCCAGGATGGTCTTGATCTCCTGAGCTTGTGATCCACCTGCCTCAGCCTCCTAAAGTGCTGAGATTCCAGGTGGGAGCCACTGCGCCTGGCCTTATGTCCCCATTTTACAGATGAGAAAACTGAGTCTCAGAAAATAATGACTAAGCTATTTTTTAGTGTCCCACCTGTCTTTCCTCACTTGCTGTGAGATTAAAGCAGACCAAGTGCTTAGCATAGTTCCATTAACAGTCTAATTTTAATGGTCCTGAAAGTCTTTGTCCTCCTTTATTCTCTGAAGGCTCCTTCCCCCAGCCAGTGCAGTCAGGTTTGTCATTCTCTATGAACGTACGGAGCCCTGTTCACAATTCCAAGGCAGCGCCTTTGGTGTGGCTTAAGCGGCTTAGTTGTCTGTCTCCTTCCTATACTATGAACCCTTCAAGGAAAAACCATACTCTGGACATTTTTGTTTTCCCAGTACCTAGACACAATTGAGAATGGAAAAGGAGGCTGGGCGCAGTGGCTCACGCCTGTAATCCCAGCACTTTGGGAGGCCGAGGCAGGTGTTCACTTGAGGTCAGGAGTTCGAGACCAGACTGGCCAACATGGTGAAACCTCATCTCTACTAAACATACAAAAATTAGCTGGGCGTGGTAGCACACACTTGTGATCCCAGCTACTCAGGAGGCTGAGGCAGGAGAATCTCTTGAACCCAGGAGACAGAGGTTCCAGTGAGCCAAGATTGTGCCATTGCACTCCAGCCTGGAAAACACAGTGAGACATTGTCTCAAAAAAAAAAAAAAAGAAAGAAAGAAAGAGAGAGAATGGACAAGAAAACATTTGCATTCAAGCCTTACATGCTCACATGGACCCCACGAGGTAAGTGTAGCTACTCTCCTTTCACGGAGGAGGAAAATGAAGTCTAGAGAGAAAAGACGTGCTCAATATGACACAGCTGGTGGTGCACCGTGGGGTGTCTACCAGTCAGAGCAATGCTAAGCCTGACTTTCCTACTGGGCACCTTGCTACCCAGAGGTTCTCTTTGCCCCATATAAGCTACTAGGTTTGAGAAATGAGACATGGCACGTGCCGAACAGCCACAGAACAACACCAGAGTGGATGGAAGTGTTTTAATAAATGAGCCACTGGGAAGCTCATTTAAGAAAACCCACAGCCAAGGGGATTTGAATTCTTAAGATGCCCCTGCAGGCAGTGTCTCCTGAGTGGTTTCTTGAGGTGTAGATGCAACAGTTGCCGAGTTCTGTGTACTGAACTTCCATTCACATCCAGCTAGAGGAGCTGTGCCTGTTAAAACCTCTCCAGGGATACTGCGTGGTTATTGCAGAAAATGAGGTAGTTGTAACTAGGCTGATAGGTAACAACCTCCAATATTTAATGTCGTTTAAGAAACAAGGGCCAGACACTGTGTGCAATCAGATGGCATTTGTGTAAATAGATTTCAGGCACTCGTAAATGCTGATGTGTGAATACAATTCAATTCAGTCTGGAACCATTTATGAGAAACATAACAATGATGGAGAAGCCCATAGGTTGGAGAGGGAAGATACTTTCGTTTTATACCGTTTGTACCATTTAGATTTTTAAAAACCATTTCATTTGCATGAATTTCTTTCAATAAATTAATAATTATATTTTTGAGTACCCATAATAAATTTTTGTTTTTTGAGACAGAGTCTCACTCTGTTTCCCAGGCTGGAGTGCAGTGGCACCATCTTGGCTCACTGCATCCTCTGCCTCCTAGGTTCAAGCGATTCCCCTGTCTCAGCCTCCCTAGTAGCTGGAATTATGGCTAATTTTTGTACTTTTAATAGAGATAGGGTTTCACCATGTTGGCCAGGCTGGTCTTGAACTGCTGGCTTCAAGTGATCCATCCACCTTGGCCTCCCAAAGTGCTGGGATTCCAGGCATGAGCCACCACGCCCAATCCATAGTAAATTTTTATATTTAGTGTTTTCTAGCTCTCTAGTGTCCTCAACGTGGTTCTGTTTTACACACACACACACACACACACACATACACACACTCCTTTTCAAGAGTTACATCAGGCTGGGCACGGTGGCTCAAGCCTGTAATCCCAGCACTTTGGGAGGCCGAGACGGGCGGATCACGAGGTCAGGAGATCGAGACCATCCTGGCTAACACGGTGAAACCCTGTCTCTACTAAAAAATACAAAAAACTAGCCAGGCGAGGTGGCGGGCGCCTGTAGTCCCAGCTACTCGGGAGGCTGAGGCAGGAGAATGGTGTAAACCCGGGAGGCAGAGCTTGTAGTGAGCTGAGATCCGGCCACTGCACTCCAGCCTGGGCCACAGAGTGAGATTCCGTCTCAAAAAATAAAATAAAATAAAAAAAGAGTTACATCAGTATTTTCAAGGATCTGAAGAGGCCCAAAGTAACAATAACTGCTTATGTTTTAACTCAGCACTGCCCAGGTGTACTTGGCTTATGAAGAAGACGATATGTTAAAACATCCCATGGCCCACTTCTGGACTGTATTATTATTATTATTTTGAGACAGGGTCTTGGTCTGTCTCCCAGGCTGGAGTATAGGGGCATGATCATGGTTCACTGTAGCCCCAACCTCAGCTCATGCAATCCTCCCAACTCAGCCTCCCGAGTAGCTACGACCACAGGCACCATGTGTGACTAAAATTTTTTTTTTTTAGAGACAAGTTCTCTCTAGGTTGCCCAGGCTGGTCTTAAACTCCTAGGTGCAAGTGATCCTCCCACCTCTAGGATGTTGGGATCATAGGCGTGAGCCACTGGGCCTGGCCCCTGGCTCTTCCTTAGACAGTGGTCAGGGCCAGGTACGGTGGCTCATGCCTGTAATCCCAGAACTTTGGGAGGCCGAGGCGGGTGGAGTTTGAGCTCAGGAGCTGGAGGCCAGCCTGGGAAACATGGCAAAATCCCTGTCTCTACCAGAAATACAAAAAAATCAGCCAGTCATAGTGGCTTGCACCTGTGGTCTCAGCTACTCAGGAGGCTAAGTTGGGAGGATCACTTGAGCCTGGGAGGCGGAGGTTGCAGTGAGCTGAAATGCACCACTGTGCTCCAACCTGGGTGACAGAGCAAGACCCCATCTCAAAATAAATAAATTATCAATTATGGTTAGACGGAGCTGGCAGCCTCATTTATTTAATCAAAACACCTTCTGCAAGCTCTTCAACTTGGTGTTCCAGTTCTTCTATTGAGTGTTTGAAGATGACAGTGAGGAAGAGACCTTTACTGCTCCTGGAGAGAGATCTCCAGCCCATCAACGTTAATTGCTGACCTGCTGCACACTACCAGCAGAGCAGGGGTGACCCCTACATTTGTATAAATGGAATTTGAAGACAGGTGCTGAGTCCTGGTGGTCGTGTTGTCCTTCCAGGGCCGGGGACTTGGTTGGACACCTCCAATGTGACCTACAGCAACTGGCGCGGAGGGCAAGCCACCGCTGCCCCTGACACCTGCGGCCACATCGGGAGAGGCCCTTCCTCCAAGTGGGTGGCCTCGGACTGCGCCCAGACCTTCGCCTTCGTGTGCGAGTTCCGTGAGTGGCCCCTGCCCCGGAGTCCCCATCTCCCACCCTGTCTCCCCGCCTGCCTGCGGGCCTCTCTCCAGGCTCCCCTATCCCTCCTGTTTCTGCTTCCATCTCTCTGACCCTCTCTTTCTCTTGCCCCCTCCTCTGTCTCAGTTTTCTCTGGGTCTTTCTTCCCCTTCTCTTTTTCTCCTACTCTTTCTGTTTCTCTCCCTTGGTCTCTGACTTTCTTCCTGCCTCTGTGTTCTCTCCGTCTCCCTCTGCCTCTTCAGGGCCTGCCGGTGTCTGTCTCTGTCTCCCTACTGAAGTGCTTACCTGTATGTGTTTTTCTGAGCTCACCTCTGTCTGCGGCTCTCTCCCGGTCTCTATGCATCTCTCTCTGCCCACGGGATGCTCCGTCGCTCATCCCTACACTCTCCCCATCCACCTGCCTGCCTTCCTGCCTGCCCACCTGTCACGTCTCTGTTTCTGTCTTTCCCGCTCTCTCTCTTTTTTTTTTTTTTTTTTTGAGATGGAGTCTTGCTCTGTCACCCAGGCTGGAGTGCAGTGGTGTGATCTTGGCTCACTGCAACCTCCGCTTCCTGTGTTCAAGTGATTCTCCTGCCTCAACCTCCCGAGTAGCTGGGATTACAATGCGAGCCACCACCCCCGGATAATTTTAG
Organism: Rhinopithecus roxellana; assembly: GCF_007565055.1. Lineage (NCBI taxonomy): Eukaryota > Metazoa > Chordata > Mammalia > Primates > Cercopithecidae > Rhinopithecus > Rhinopithecus roxellana. The sequence continues at coordinate 56,849,894 of NC_044568.1, forward strand.
TATTATTTTAGTGAAGAGGGGGTTTCACCATGTTGGCCAGGCTGGTCTCAAACTCCTGACCTCAAGTGATCCACCTGTCTTGCCCTCCTAAAATGCCGAGATTACAGGGGTGAGCCACGGAGCCTGGCCTGCATGAGGTTTAGTATTACAGTGGGGGCACAGAGAAGCTAACTAACTTGCTGAAGGTCACACAGCAGTGTGTGGCTGGGCTGGATCTGATCCCAGGGAACCTAGCTCAGCACAATGCTGCCAACAACCATATTCTGTTTCTTACCCCTGCCAAGCAGCTCCTGAGTTCTTGCATCTCAGCCTAACCCCTGGGACCCTCCTATTCCCATGAACCGGCACTTGCCTGTCTGTAACCGTGAGCCCCCCTAATGTCTTGCCTTCCCTTTGCCACAGGAGTTGGCCAGAGCCTGGCCTGCAAGGGACTCCATGCCACCATGCACTGCGGCTCGGGGCAGGTCATCCAGGTCCAGGATGCCATCTATGGGCGCCAGAACCCCAATTTCTGCACGCAGGATGCCGGGCGTCCCTCAGATCTGGAGCAGGGATGCAGCTGGGCCAATGTCAAGGATGAGGTGGCAGGTAGGGCCCAAGGGCTCTGCAGCTCTGGTTGCCAGCAGAGGGCAGTTGCTGGTATTCTGTGCTCAGCAAAGGGTTCCAGAAGCCTCTGATAATCTTCATCTCTGACCGTGGGCCTCCAACATGTGAGAAATTTGGCCAGTTCCTGCCCATGGCACGGAGCAGGGAAGCAGAGGGCTGTGGTCCACCCACCCCGACTTCAAACCGTGTCATGTATCTGGTGGGTGCAGGAAACACCACTTTTTTATTTTATTTTATTTTATTTTTATTTTTATTTTTTTTGGGGGGGACAGAGTCTAGCTCTGTCGCCCAGGCTGGAGTGCAGTGGCGCGATCTCGGCTCACTGCAAGCTCCGCCTCCCGGGTTCACGCCATTCTCCTGCCTCAGCCTCCCGAGTAGCTGGGACTACAGGCGCCCGCCACCGCGCCTGGCTAATTTTTTGTATTTTTAGTAGAGACGGGGTTTCCCTGTGGTCTCGATCTCCTGACCTTGTGATCTGCCCGCCTCGGCCTCCCAAAGTGCTGGGATTACAGGCGTGAGCCACTGCTCCCGGCAACACCACTTTTTTAACTTAATTTTTGAATTTTTGAAATACTCCAAACATATAGACAAGAATAGAAAATACTGTAATGAACTCCCACAAATCTGCTGCCCACCTTTATCGGATCTGAACACCATGCCACATTTGCTTAAGATTCCCTCATTAGAAAAATGAATACAGCTGGGCATGGTGGCTCATGCCTGTAATCTCAGCACTGTGGGAGGCCGAGGTGGGTGGATCACCTGAGGTCAGGAGTTCAAGACCAGCCTGGCCAACATGGTGAAACCCCATCTCTACTAAATATACAAAAATTAGCCAGGCTGGTGGCACACACCTGTAATCCCAGGTATTTGGGAGACTGAGGCAGGAGAATCATTTGAGTCCCGGAGGCGGAAGTTTCAGTGAGCCGAGATCAGGCCATCATACTCCAGCCTGGGTGATGGAGCCAGACTCTGTCTCAAAAAAAAAAAAAAAAAAAAAAAAAAAAGGAAAAGAAAAATGAAGACAACACTAGGAGACTTCTGTGGATCCCTCCACAGTCCTGTTCCTGTTACGAATTCAGTGTTTCTTAATCACGTGCATGCTTCGTGCTTCTCTATTTTCTTTCTTTTTTTGAGACAGAGTCTCTCTCTCTCTTGCCCAGGCTGGAGCGCTGTGGTCCAATCTTAGCTCACTGCAATCTCCGCTTCCTGGGTTCAAGCGATTCTCCTGCCTCAGCCTCCCGAGTAGCTGGGATTACAGGCGTGTGCCACCACTCCCGGCTAATTTTTGTATTCTTAATAGAGATGGGGTTTCACTGTGTTGACCAGGCTGATTTCAAACTCCTGAGCTTAGGCAATCTGCCTGCCCTGGCCTCCCAAAATGCTGGGATTACGGGCGTAAGCCACCACGCCTACTTTGTTTTCATTTTCTTTGCACGTATTCCTACACACTACAGAGTGTTGCTTTTGCAGGGCTTTTTTTTTTTAAATTAATTAATTAATTAATTAATTTAGAGACAGAATCTCGCTTTGTCACCCAGGCTGGTATGCAGTGGCACAATTTCTTCTCACTGCCACCTCTGCCTCCTGGGTTCAAGCGATTCTTGTGCCTCAGCCTCCTGAGTAGCTGGGACTACAGGCGTGCGCCACCACACCCGGTTAATTTTTTATATTTTTAGTAGAGACGGTGTTTCACCACGTTTGCCAGGCTGGTCTCGAACCCCTGACCTCAGGTGATCCACCCACCTCAGCCTCCCTGGGATTACAAGTGTGAGCCGCTGTGCCCAACCACTTTGCAGGGTTTTAATGTTTATATAAATGGTACCATATTTGCAGGGTCTTAATGTTTATGTAAATGACATCATATTGTGTGTCATTCTACAGAATGCGTTTTTCTTTTCGTTTTGGTTCTTGTGTTTTGCTCAACATCATGTTTTGAGATGTATTATCCATCTTGATACATGTCGTGCCGCTTTATTTGTTTCATCGGTTGTGTAACTGTGCTGTCATTTGTCTCTTCTCCTGCTGAGAAAGGTTGGTTCTTAATCTTTGTGACTGTGAATGGCGCTGAAGCCGAGCTCCTGATGGATGGTATCCCTCGTTCATATGGGAGAGTCACTCTCGGGCTTTGTTTTTCTAAATTGGATTAAATCTCCTTCTGAGCTGCACTCACCCAGTGACCAGGATTCAATTTCCGGGATTATGGGGGTTTCTTGTACCCTGCTGGGAGGTGAAAACTCCTCAGAGACCTCCCTGGTCCAGGATATCTGGGAACCCTCTTCTTTCTGCTGCAGTCACCACTCTCCCCGCTGGAGGGTCCAGGAAGGCAGGTGGTCTGCTGCTTCTTGGCTAAGTGAGGACACAGCCCCCTGCGGCCAGGCTGCGAGCCCTGGGTCCTGGGAGTCAGCCTTCCCAGTTGTGCCTCTTGGCACTCTCCTCTGAACCTCTGCTTCTGCCCAAAGACCCTTGAAGATTCAGGGAGGGACGCCAGTACTTCCCAGAACTTCCTCCTGCCTGGGGGAAATGAGAATGGCTCCTCTGTCCTCATGCCTTTTGCAGCAGGCATGGGGAAATGAAATGCTAAAAATCAGCTGGCTGGTTTTCACTGACTCTTCTTACTCCAGCGTTCCTGAGGCTGTGGCCCCTGCAAGGAGAAAGGGCCCCGGACAGGAGAATGGATGTACCTCCCTCACCAAGGCACTGCTGGGGCTTGGTGGGCTTTTCCTCAAAGGTTCAGCTGTAAGTTCCTGAAATGTGGCACCCACAGCTCAGAGAGCATGTTAGAGGGAAGCCCTGCACCCTGTTGCGGGAGTCGGAGGTGGAGCGCAGGGAGGATCCCATAGGGTCTGTATCTAAGCACCCTGGTCCCTCATTCATTCAGTTAGCCAATAAACACTTGTTTTTTCCTTTTTGAGACAGAGTCTTGCTCTGTTGTCCAGGCTGGAGGGCAGTGGCACAATCTTGGCTCACTGCAACCTCCCCCTCCCAGGTTCAAGCGATTCTCCTGCCTCAGCCTCCCGAGTAGCTGGAATTATAGGTGAGCACCACCACACCCAGCTAATTTTTGTATTTTTTGTAGAGACAGGGTTTCACCATGTTGCCCAGGCTTGTTTCTAACTCCTGGCCTCCAGTGATCCACCCACCTTGGGCCCCCGAAGTGTTGGGAATACAGGCATGAGCCACTGCGCCTGGTCCAAACTCTGTTTTTCAAAGAGCTCGCAGCGCAGTGGGGAGACAGTAATACACAGGCAAGTAGCTAATGCTGTGGTAAATGCTGCAACCCAGAAGAGCAAACACTATCTATTTAGTCATGCAAAACTTATTTTGTACCTACTATGTGCCAGGTACTGTTCTATGTGCGCTGGAGATGTAACAGTGAGCCAAAAATTTTTAAAAACCTCCCACTTAATTTCAAACTCGCTCCCAAGTGCTGCTACTTAGGATCCCAAGTGACTTTGGGCCGCATTCTGAGCCGCAAGGCATCTGGGGACCTGAAGGGGTTTTAAAGTTTGTCTGCAAGGCGTGTTAAATCCTGGAATTAGATCAGATTTGTTGACTTTTTTTTTTTTTTTTAAGTGAATTATATGTGGCTACGAAGAGTCAGAAAAAACTCTGTCCTCAGGTTCTGGAATTTGACTTCTCTTTGAGTCTATTTAATCTGAGAACAGAGATGTGGTGGTGGCTTGTATTCCCATTTGATCACAGGGGTTCCCTGGATCATGGGGTGGAGGTGGGGCTCAGGAAAGCTTTACGGGGGCAGTGTCAGGAGCCTGGCTGTGAAGGAAGTGCAGAATCCAGCCAGGAGAAAGGCTGGGGGACAAGGTGGTGAGGACACGAGGTGGCAGGCTCAGGTGTGGACTGCAGTATGAACGATGATGGTGGAGAGAGAGCCCAGGATGGTCTCTCTGGATAACAACACTGTTAGAAAAAAACCTCAGCAGGGATGTGGCCTCTGTGTCTTAAGGCAGTTTACCCATTCCAAGGGGATTTTGAATATTTTGTGAGCTGGAAGGTGAGCCCTGCTGCAGACTGCTTAGACCAAGCCCAAGGATGGGGCAGAACCCCCTGGGATGTGGGCAGCAGGGTACATGGCAAGAGGGTGGCAAGTTGGGGTTCAAATCCCAGCTCAGCCCCTGCTGCCTGGGTGATCTAGGCAAGTTGCAGAATCTAAGTTTCATGGGACTCCTGTGAGGGTCACGAGAACCTGGGGGAAGAGTGTAGCACCTTGTACGCACTCTGCAAGTGGAGTGGACATTCCTGTATGCCCTGCTCCAGCTGGCTCTGGGCCAGCAATAGCGGCATCAGCATCCCCTGGGAGCTTGTTAGACAAGCACACTGTCCAGCTGCACCCGATACCTACTGAATCAGAATCCTGGGGGGCGGGGTCTGAATCTAGTTAAATGCTGACAGCTGCCTGTTAATTGGAGCTTCCATTGGGGGAACTGCTGGGGCAGGGGAGAAGAGATGCTTAAAAAAAACAAAGGCTGGGCACGGTGGCTCACGCCTGTGATCCCGGCGTTTTGGGAGGCCAAGGTGGGCGGATCACGTGAGGTCAGGTATTCGAGACCAGCCTGGCCAACATGGTGAAACTCCGTCTCTACCAAAAATACAAAAATTAGCCAGGTGTGGTGGCATGGGCCTGTAATCCCTGCTACTTGGGAGGCTGAGGCAGGATAATCGCTTGAACCCAGAGGCAGAGGTTGCAGTGAGCCAAGATCATGTCACTGCACTCCAGCCTGGGCAATACAGCTAGACTCTGTCTCAAAAAACAAAAAACAAACAAAACAAGAAGAAAATAAACCCTCACATTCTTTTGGAGATTATAGTTTAGTGCTGTGGATGCACATAATGGGAGTAACTCAAATTGAGGGGAGCATCCAACTAGGTCTTTCAATAGAAGGAATTTAATGCAGGGAATTGGTTTCCCAAGTCATGAACGTGCTAAGGAGCCAAACAAAGGATGCTGCTGCAGACCTGAGATTGGCAGCCATGGAAAGCTGCTGCCACCCCTAAAGGCTGGCAGGATAACTGGAAGGGATGTTTTTACCAAAATCAGAAGTCAGGATCATCCAGTAGATACTAGAGCCATGGCAGAGCTTGCCGGTAGGAGATAGGACCATGTGCAGAGGGCCCGTCCAGAGGGACTTGGAGCTACAGGGGAGCTACTGTGAGAGGCAGGATGAGAAATACCCTGGCTTCCAATCTCTTTCTGTCTGGCATAGGCAAAATTATGGCCCTCATGATTTCTCATCCTAATCCGTGGAGCTGTGGGTATGATGAGACACCATGCCTGCGGCTATGTTAACGTCTGTGACAAAAGATACTTTGCAGATATAATTATGGTTGCTAATCAGTTGGTTTTAGGGTAGAAAGAGTATGCTAGAATATGCAATTGTGCACAGTCTAAACACATGAGCCCTTAAAAGCAGAGAACTTTCTCTGGCTAGAAGCAGAAGATAGATATGGGAAAAGGAGAAGTCAGAGAGATTCCAAGTGTTTGACAGGTTTGATGCCCTGTTGCTGGCTCTGAGATGCAGTGGTCGCATGGAAGGACAGAAGAAAGCCCTCTAGGAATTAAGGGCTGAATTTCTGCCAACAAGAATGAGATTGGCAGCAGATCCTTCCCTAGAGTCTCCAGAAAGAAACACAGCTGGGCATGGTGGCTCACACCTGTAATCCCAGCACTTTGGGAGACTGAGGTGGGTGGATCACCTGAGGTCAGAAGTTCCAAACCAGCCTGGCCAACATGGCGAAACTCCATCTCTACTAAAAATACAAAAAATTAGCTGAGTGTGGTGGTGTGCACCTGTAGTCCCAGCTACTTGGGAGGCTGAGGTAGAAGAATCACTTGAATCCGAGAGGAAGAGGTTGCAGTGAGCCAAGATTTCACGACCGTACTCCAGCCTGGGTGACATGGTGAGACTCTGTCTCAAAAAAAAAAAAAAAAAAAAAAAAAAAAGGCCAGGAGCAGTGGCTCACACCTGTGATCTCAGCACTTTGGGAGGCTGAGACAGGTGGATCACCTGAGGTCAGGAGTTCAAGACCAGGCTGACCAACATGCAGAAACCCCATCTCCACTAAAAATACAAAATTAGCCAGATGTGGTGGCATATGCGTTTAATCCCAGCTACTCAGTAGGCTGAGGCAGAAGAATTCAAGAATTCTTGAATTACTTGAATTACAAGAATTCAAGAATTACTTGAACCTGGTAGGCAGAGATTGCAGTGAGCCGAAATCGCACCACTACACTCCAGCCTGGGAAACAAGAGTGAAACTCCATCAAAAAAAAAAAAAAAAGGAAGGAAGGAAGGAAAGAGAAAGAAAGAAAGAAAGAGAGAGAGAGAAAGAAAGAGAGAGAAAGAAAGAGAGAGAGAGAAAGAAAAGAGAAGCGAAGAGAAGAAAAGAGAAGAGAAGAGAAGAGAGAGAAACCAGCCCTGACACCTTGGTGTCAGCCCTGCAATATGAGCAGAGACCAGCTGAGCCCACCCAGACTTCTGACCTCCACACAGAATTGTGAGATGTAAAAAATCTGTGCTGTTTTATTTATTTTTATTTATTTTATTTTTGAGACAAAGTCTCACTCTGGTGCCCAGGCTGTAGTGCAGTGGTGCAATCTCAGCTTACTGCAACCTCCACCTCCCTAATTCAAGTGATTCTCCTGCCTCAGCCTCCTAAGTAGCTGGGACTACAGGCGCCCCCCACCACACCCGGCTAATTTTTGTTATTTTTGGTAGAGAAGGAGTTTCCTCATTTTGGTCAGGCTGGCCTCGAACTTCTGACCTCAAGTGATCCACCTGACTCAACCTCCCAAAGTTCTGGGATTACAGGCATGAGCCACCACACCTGGCCAAAAATCTTTGTTTTTTGTTTTATTTTGTTTTGAGACAGAGTCTCGTTCTGTAGCCCAGGATGGGGTGCGATGGCGTGATCTCTGCTCACTGCAACCTTCACCTCCCAGGCTCAGGCTATTCTCCTGCCTCAGCCTCCTGAGTAGCTGGGATTACAGGCATGTGCCACCACGCCCACCTGATTTTTGTATTTTTAGTAGAGACAGGGTTTTGCCATGTTGGCCAGGCTGGTCTCAAACTCCTGACCTCAGGTAATCCACCCACCTTGGCCTCCCAAAGTGCTAGGATTATAGGTGTGAGCCACCACTCCCAGCCAAATCTATGTTGTTTTAAGTCGTTAAGTCAGTGGTAAGTTGTTACACCACCCTCCAATCTTTCACTAGTACCGGCCATTGGCCAAGCTTCCCTGGGAGCCAGTGGCCAAGGGAGTTTGGAAAGTGTAGGTCCCTGTGACACAAGCAGGGCAGGGTGAGAGGGTGGCTCTGTGGGCCCAGGGCCAACTGCCCGGAAGAAGTGGGACCTAGCAGGTAACTGGGAAATGCACAGGTGGGTGTTCTGGACCTGTTTCTTTCTCCCAGGCTTCCCTGCGGGCATCTGACACATCTCACTAGGCAGGAGGGAGAGGTGCTGGACGACCCTGAAGTTTCTAGAATGGGCTGTCCCTGCTCCTCCTTCTGTGGGCACGTGGCACCCTGATGGGCACAGGTTTCCTAATCTCACCCCCTCTGCTGGTTCTCTGGGTGTAGATTTCTATTTGGGGCCATCTGACTAGATGCTACTGGACCAGTGGTTCTCCACATGGGGTCCCTGGGCTAGCAGTGTCAGGATCAGCATCCCATAGGAGCTGGTTAGAAATGCATATTCTGCAGCTATACTCCGTACCAACTGAATCAGAATCGCTGAGGGTAAGGTCTGGAATGAGGTGTCTTCACAGGACCCACAGGGATCTGGCGCAAGCTGAAGTTTGAGACCAGGATGCTAGACCCTGAACTACTTGAGGACAGAAATCCTACTTCTCTGTCCCCTGAGTACCTAGCCCAGTGCCTGGTCTTCAGGAGATATCAAAAGCTATTTGTTGGGCGGATGGTGGGTAAACGGATGAGTGGATGAGAGGCCATGCATCTCTGTGCAGCTCTGTTGAGTGTGTCCTCCTTTGTCTTGCACTCCATTCCTGCTTCCGCTGGGATGTGGGTGCTTCCCAGGCCAGTGCCAGGGGCTACAGGCTTGCCAGGTGGCAGCAGATGAGACCTACTTTGGAAACCTGTGTCCGACTCAGGGCAGCTACCTGTGGGTGCAGTACCAGTGCCGGGAAGGTGAGTCCCCAGCTTGCTTGAGCATAGAAATTTCCCTCTATTTCACGGCATGTCCAGCTTCCCCTGAAAACAGAGATAGCAGCCACCCACATGGGCTCATCTCTGTGTTCTAAGAGACTCCCTCATTCAAAATTGCTCCCCTTGGCTTGGTGCGGTGGCTTACACCTGTAATCCCAGCACTTTGGGAGGCAGGAGGATAGTCTGAGCCCAGGAGTTGGAGACTAACCTGGGCAACATGGAGAAACCCCGTCTCCACAAAAATTATAAAAATTAGACTGGGTGTGGTGGCCCACGCCTGTAATCCCAGCACTTTGGGAGGCTGAGGGGGGTGGATCCCTTGAAGTCAGCAGTTCGAGACCAGTGGCCGACATGGTGAAACCCTGTCTCTACCAAAAAAATACAAAAAATACAAAACTAGCCAGCCGTAGTGGCATGCACCTGTAGTCCCAGCTACTTGGGAGGCTAAGGTGGGAGAAATGCTTGAACCTACGAGGCAGAGGTTGCAGTGAGCAGAGATCACGCTACTGCCCTCCAGCCTGGGTGACAGAGGGAAACCCTGTCTCAAAAAATAAAAATAAAAATTAGCGGGTGTAGTAGTACACGCCTGTAGTCCCAGCTACTCAGTCTCTCCTGAGGTGGGAGGATCACCTGAGCCTGGGGAGATCGAGGCTGCAGTGAGCCATGACTGCACCACTGCCCTCCAGCCTGGGTGAAAGAGCGAGACCCTGTGAGGGGAAAAAAAAAAAGACCCACATAAAAATACTGGACAGGAAGCCAGAAGAGAGTCAGTGATAAACAGAAATGTGCAATTGTGCTCCACAAGCGCATGCAGCATTTTGTGTTTTAATCCACAGCCCTGCAGCTGATGGTCTCCAGTGAGAGTTTCATCTTTGACAATGTTACCATCTCCCTGACGTGGCTCCTCTCACCCTACATAGGAAACCTGTCCTGTATAATTAGTACAGGAGATGGCCACATTTTTGATCCCTACAACCCACCGAGGTAAGAGAAATCTTTGAGCCTTGAGCCAGATTGTATGTATCATCATTTTTTTTGTCTCATAACAAACCACCCCAAAACTTGGTGGCTTAAAACAATAGTTACCATTTCTTATGGTTCTTTGGAAAGCTGGGTGGCTTTTCTTGTCTGAGTGGAGTCGGCTGGGGTGGGTTGTCTACGAAGACCTCACTCACTCACATGCCTAGTGGTCAGCTGGATGTCAGCTAGAAGCATGTGCTGTTCATCACCCAACAGGTTAGCCTGGGCTCATTCACACGGTGGCAAAGCGTTCCCAGCAGCAGAGCCTGATGCGCAAACATTTTTTCAAATCTCTGCTTGTGTTACATTTTCTAAGATACCGTTGGCCAAAGCAAGTTCCATGGCCAAGACCAGATTCAAGAGGTGGAGGAGTAGACCCCACCTGATAGAAGGAGCGTGGAGCCACCCTGCAAGGTGCTGTCATACAGGGATGGGAGGAATTGTTGCTGCTCCTTTTGCAAACACTCTATCTCACAGGTTTTCTTTCTTTTCTTTTTATTTTTTTGAGACAGGGTCTTGCTCCATCACCCAGGCTGGAGTGCAGTGGCTCAATATTGGCTCACTGCAACCTCCACCTCCCGGGTTCAAGCGATTCTCCTGCCTCAGCCTCCCAAGAAGCTAGAACTACAAGCACGTGCCACCATGCCTGGCTAATATTTGTATTTTCAGTAGGGACAGGGTTTTCACCATGTTGTCTAGGCTGGTCTCGAACCTCTAACCACAGGTGATCTACCTGCCTTGGCCTCCCAAAGTGCTGGTAGTACAGGTGTGAGCCACCGCACCCAGCCCCCTGTCACATTTATGTTCGTGGCTGCCTTGAATGTTTCATAGTGTCAAATGAGAAACCATGTGCAGTGATGCTTTGGGGGCAAATGTCTGGGTGATACAAATCCCTATGCTATTGTTCTGTGGGTTTCTTCCTGATTGCTATGAGTTTATAAAGAAAACAACAGATTGTAAGTTACACAGTCTTTCAGTCCCTAAATCTTGTACAACTTGAATTTGGCATAAGTCAAAATTGCCTACATGTAGCCCCACTATGACCCGCAGCTACATAGGACTTTTCAGTGATAAATAGTGGCTTAGAATAGAAGCAAATGGGACCAAATGTTAAAGTTCGTTAAGTCTGGATGGAGAATCCATGGATGGTTGTTGTATTACTCTCTGGAAGTTTTTGTGCGATTAAAATCTAAGACACAATGAGCACTGTTTTACATTTGCAATCTCTCTGGGCATTAACTCAAAGCAAGAATCACTGGCATTTTTTTTCTCTTTCAAAGGAAATAGATGGTGGCACCCCCTCCACCATTGCCCCACCAAAATAGTCCATTTTCCTTTACATTAAAGATTAATTGGACCTTGAAACTACCCACCCACTTTTTTGGGGGGGGAGGTGGGCAGAGTCTCGCTCTGTCACCCAGGCTGGAGTGCAGTGGCATGATCTCGGCTCACTGCAACCTCCGCTTCCCAGGTTCAAGCGATTCTCCTGCCTCAGCCTCCCAAGTAGCTGGGACAAGAGGCCCATACCACCACGCCCAGCTAATTTTTGTGTTTTTAGTAGAGACGGGATTTTGCCATGTTGTCCAGGCTGATCTTGAACTCCTGACTTCAGGTGATCTGCCCACCTTGGCTTTTCAAAGTGCTGGGATTACAGGCATGACCCACTGCGCCTGGTCATCACCCACCTTTTAAAAATCATTTTTATAAACACTGGGAAAGGCCTGTCTGACACCTTCTTATCAATACTAGCAGCCACAGAACTCAGTTTATGATATGGAAAATAGCACGCATTTTGATTTTTGAATATACAGAAGCCTCATTTTTTTGTGTAAATATCACTGTGCTTTTCTCTTATGTGTTAGTACAGCCTCCTACTTTTTCTTAACTCCTCAGTAGTCTAAGAGGTGAGATTTTAAAATCAAACCGTTCGTATCCATTGTAGATAAATAATAAGAGCTTCTGGGAAGAATTGCATTGTATAGAAGTCAGAAGACGTCTCTGTTAGAAGCTTCTTTTCACCTTGCCTTATATTCGTTTGCATGGAGGGCTTTTTTGTTTCTCTGTTTGTCATGGAAAATTTTCCACATTTCTGAAACTGTATTATAGGCCTTACAGAACAATTTGCATGTGGTGAAATATATGCGAATCCAGCGTTGTTTAGCTAAGCGCCACCTACTGGCAAATCTAGGGATTGACATTGTTCTTCCATTATTAATCAGATGCTTCTGCACACAGCTGATGTTGAGAGTGCAGAGATTTGTCGGAAACTAATAATCCACAAAACAACACAAGCCTTAGAGTGACCTAGAGCTAAAGTCCTCTCTGGGGGAACCAGAATGATAAGGCAGGAGCAGTGGATCTACAGAAGAGAGAGTAGCCCGGACCCGAAAGCGTGTGGCGTATTCAAATAACTGCAAATAATTCAAATCGCCATGCCTGGAGTTCAGGGCTCTGTGGAAAAATGAAAGATGCTGAAAAACTTAGCAGGAGCCTGGTCCTGAAGAGCTGTTGATGCTAGACAGTCTAACGTAGGTGAGGTCTGTCAACTAAAGAAAACTAAAGAAAAATCAAGCTTTTAAAATAAAGTTAGTTTTATTCAGAAGTCTTACTGAGGACCATAGACTGAGGACGACAGCTCAGGAGGAGTCTTTCAAAGAGGTTCTGCCAGACTGCTCCAAAACAGTGTTTCAGTTCACGACTTCCATATGGGTTGTGGAGGTTCAGTCCACATAAAATCACATAAAAGTTTGGGTGCAAGAGTACATCTGCCTCTAGATGACTAAAGTGTATCTTGTTGGCCGGCTTCAGTGGCTCATGCCTGTAATCCCAGCTCTTTGGGAGGCCAAGGTGAGTGGATCACTTGGGGTCAGGAGTTCAAGACCAGCCCGGTCAACATGGTGAAACCCCATTTCTACTAAAAAAAAAAAAAAAAAATTAGCTGGACGTGGTGGTGCATGCCTGTATTCCCAGCTACGCAGGAGGGTGATGGAGGAGAATCGCTCGAGCCTGGGAGGCGGCAGTGGCAGTGAGCCGAGATCGTGCCACTGTTCTCCAGCCTAGGCAACAGAGAAAGACTCTGTCAAAAAAAAAAAAAAAAAAGAAAGAAAGAAAGAAAGAAAAACAAACTTGTCGTAGATTGCAGAAGCATAATCACTAGCTATCTCAGACATTACCTTTTTTTTTAAATTTTGTTTTTGTTTTGAGACGGAGTTTCACTCTGTCACCCAGGCTGGAGTGCAGTGGCACGATCTTGGCTCACTGCAAGCTCCGCCTCCCAGGTTCACGCCATTCTCCTGCCACAGCTTCCCGAGTAGCTGGAACTACAGGCACCTGCCACCATGCTCAGCTAATTTTTACTTTATTTTATTTTGGATTTTTAGTAGAGATGGGGTTTCACCGTGTTAGCCAGGATGGTCTCGATCTCCTGACCTCGTGATCCTCCCGCCTCAGCCTCCCAAAGTGCTGGGATTACAGGCGTGAGCCACTCCGCCCGGCCAGACAATATCTTATATGTAAGAAAAGGACCAGTCATTTATCTTTTTAGGGATATAGTGACTCAGGCTAGAGACATGGAAGCAGAGCACTCTGTTCTGTTTTGTCCTGAAAGTGTTCTGGAGGGCTGCCTGTCGCTGCAAAGTCAGGAGCTTCCTGTGATGATGCTGGCAAACAGAAATGAGCACAGGTGTCTCCTTGAGTTTGCTACTTTGTCTCACAGGAACCAGGGAATAGACTCTGATGTGGAGCACAGGAAGGGAGTAGTAAGATGGGCAAGAGGAGAGTTGAACTGGGATGCAGGGGCCACAGAGGCCTTGCCGATCCTCCGGAAACCTCTGAGCTGGCATGGCCCTCAAAGTTGTTTCCAATTGAGGCCAGAGAGCCAGACCATTATAATCCGGCATTGAGTACTCATTGGGTGCGGGATGTCCGTGGGATGGGAGGTAGGCTTGAGTGAGGCAGCTCCCTTTGGCTAAAAGGGACTCCTGTACATGGATTCAGCTGTGAGCCCTCAGCCACAGCTCACAGGTGTACTGGGGGATGCATGCCTCAGGCTTGAAGGGTGGAATCTGGAGGATTCCCTACAGCACTCACTACAGAGGATAATAGGGTTTTCAGGTCAGGAACTACGTGGTCTAAGTTGTTACCATTACTGCTAGTACTCACTGGATTTTTTTTTTTCTTTTTGAGACAGGATCTTACTCTGTTGCCCAGGCTGGAATGCAGTGGTGCGATCTCAGCTCACTGCAACCTCCACCTTCTGGGTTCAAGCGATCCTCCTGCCTCAGCCTCCCTAGTACTTGGGATTACAGGTGTGCACCACCACGCCTTGTGTTTTTAGTAGAGATGGGGTTTCGCCATGTTGGCCAGGCTGGTCTGAAGCTGCTGACCTCAAGCGATCTACCCTCCTCAGCCTCCTGAAGTGCTGGGATTACAGGCATGAGCCACCACGCCCGGTCGGCCATGCACTTTTAAACAACCAGATCTTGTGAGAACCCACTCACTACCAAGAGAGCAGCACCAGGGGGATGGTGCCAAGCCATTCATGAGAAAACGCCCCTATGAGCCAATCACCTTCCACCAGGCTCCACCTCCAACACCGGGGATTACAATTCAACATGAGATTTGGGCAGGAGCACAGATCCAAACCCTGTTAGTGCATGTGTAAATGCGTGTCTTTGTGTTTCCCCAACGCTGGTCACGTCCCTGACTGTGGCCGGCAGTGTGTGCAGCAACGTGACCCACCAGTTCACATCTCCTGGGGAATTCACCGTGTTTGCTGAATGCACAACCAGTGAGTGGCATGTGACAGCCCAGAGGCAAGTGACCGTGCGAGACAAGATGGAGAGGCTCAGTGTGACTGCGTGCTCCGGCCTGTCCCAGTCCGGAGCCGGCCCCCTCTGCCAGGCTGTCTTTGGGGATCCTCTGTGGATTCAGGTGGAGATTGATGGAGGTGAGTCTGCAGAACTGGGCACATCAAGGCACATTATAAAATCACTGATTTCCTCCAAATCTGTCCAACTCCCAGGCTTTAATAAGTAGTAGGCCAGGTTCAGTGGCTCAAGCCTGTAATTTCAACACTTTGGGAGGCTGAGGCGGGCGAATTGCTTGAGCCCAGAAGTTCAGAACCAGCCTGGGCAACAGGGTGAGATCCCATTTCTATAAAAAGTACAAAAATTAGTCAGGTTTGGTCGCACACGACTGTAGTCCCAGCTACTTGGGTGGCTGAAGTGGGTGGATGGCTTGAATCTGGGAGGTTGAGGCTGCAGTGAGCTGACATCATGCCACTGCACTCCAGCCAGGACATCAGAGTGAGACCCTGTTTAAAAAAAATTAAATAAAGAGTAACAAGGATCACCTACTGAGTTCTTTTTTTTGAGGAGTTTTGCTCTTATTGCCCTGGTGGAGTGCAATGGCGCAATCTCAGCTCACTGCAACCTCCACCTCCTGGGTTCAAGTGATTCCTCTGCCTCAGCCTCCCAAGTAGCTGGGATTACAAGCATGTGCCACCACACCTGGCTAATTTTTGTATTTACTAGAGATGGGGTTTCACCATGTTGGCTAGGCTGATCTCAAACTCCTGACCTCAGATGATCCACCTGCCTTGGCCTCCCAAGGTGCTGGGATTATAGGCGTGAACCACCATGCCTGACCGAGTTCATTTTTAAACTATCATTTATTCATTTATTTAGCACCTAGTGTGTGCCAGGCACTGTTCTAAGTGCTTTGCATAAACTTGCATACTCATCACATACTAGTATTATCTTCATTTTACAGATGAAGAAATGAAGACACAGAAAGGTTAAAACATTTGCCCAGAGTCAGAAGGCTAGTAAGCTAGTGAGCGCTCCCAGCCTTCCAAAGGCCCTTCTTTGCATCCCTGTAGAACCGAACTTCCAAGTCACTTCCTGTTGGGAATTTGATTAGGATGAGGTGGCACTGGGACTGCTACCAAATGGGCCTGAGCCCGTCTCAGTGCAGCCAGCATCGACTAGCTTGGCACACAATCAAGTTGCCCTTGGCCAAGGCCAGTATTCAGCTGCACTCACTGGTATAGCCATGCCAGCTGTTATGGCTGGGGTCCATTCTGACTGGTCACGGTGTGTTTTTTTGATTGGTCACAGAGACTGCTCTAATGGATTGTCATGCCCATTCTGATTGGTCACAGTGTCTATTCTTTTTTCTGTTTTTGAGATGGAGTCTTGCTCTGTCATCCAGGCTGGAGTGCAGTGGTGGGATCTCGGCTCACTGCAAATTCCACCACCCAGGTTCAAGTGACTCAGCCACCTGGGTAGCTGGGACTACAGGTGTGTGCCACCATGCCTGGTTATTATTTTTTTTTTTTTGTATTTTTTTTTGTATTTTAGTAGAGATGGGATTTCGCCATATTGGCCAGGCTGGTCTTGAACTCCTGACCTCAGTTAAGTTGCCCACATCTGTCTCCCAAAATGTTGGGATTACAGGCGTGAGCCACTGCGCCTGGCCACAGTGGTGGTGATGGTGGTTGTTGTTGTTTGGTTTTTGTTTTGTTTTGTTTGTTTGTTTTTTGTTTTGAGATGGAGTCTCGCTGTGTCCCAGGCTGGAGTGCAGTGGCATGATCTTAGCTCAATGCAACCTCTGCCTCCCGGATTCAAGCAATTCTCCTGCCTCAGTCTCCCTAGTAGCTGGGATTACAGGCGCCCACCACCACACCCAGTTAATTTTTGTATTTTTAGTAGAGACAGGGTTTCACCATATTGGCCAGGCTGGTCTGGAACTCCTGACCTCATGATCCACCTGCCTTGGCCTCCCAAAGTGGTGGGATTACAGGCATGAGCCACGGTGCCCGGCCTGTGTTTTCTGATTGGTTACAGGGACTGCTCTGATTGGTTGTCATGTCTATTTTGATTGGTCAGGGTGTCCATTCTGATTGGTCACAGTGTCTATTCTGATTGGTCATGGCATCTGTTTGTTGGTTGCAGTGTCTATTCTGATTTATCACAGCATCCATTCTAATTGGTTGGCGCCCATGCAGTGTTGGTTGTTAAATATTTTAAATTATCACCCCTTCTCTCAATAGAGACCCTCTTGGCTAAGACTCATCCTCACCCATGGCAGCATTTTTCCTGAAGCCCGGGCCCAATTTGAGATCAGAATAGAGGCCTGTTGATGTAAACAGGGCAGCACAGAGCTAGTGCAGTGAGCACGTGGCTCGGTTTGACCTCACATCCCACCTGGAGCCCTCTCATAGCAATAGCTATGGAAGCCAAATGGGGCTTTAACACAGCGCTCAGCAAACCCCTTCAGTTCTTGTGTGCTTGTTGGATGAAGAGGGCTCATATGTGCACCTGAGGAAACAAAATAGTCTTCCATTTATTTACTCATCCTACTAATATAATTGAGTGCCTACTCTGCCGGGTGTGGGGGAGGCAGCAGTAAATATGAAAGTCAGGGTTCCCATTCTCATAGGGCTTACGTTGTAGTCGTCATCATCATCATCATCATCCAGACAAGAACTATGCTAGCTTGGTTTTTACTGGAAAGAATCCTCATTTGTTGATTTAAGTCAGGTTTTAAGAGTCAACCACAATATTTAGCATCCAGTAAGAACAACCATCTGCAAACTGCAAGGGAGCCCCCATCTTGCCGTGAATGGGCTGAGTTCTCATGTTGGTGTGCAGGGTTCTGGGCAGTCACCAGTGTAGGCTGAAGGAATGGCTTCACTTGCTCCTGCTTAAAACAAGACCCAAAGCTAATTCTTATGCATAAAAATTAGCCCCCACCCTTAAGAGATGCTCCCTTTTAGTCCTCCTCCTCCCCCGACCAGGACATCTCTGGCAACTAAATGTGGTAATTTTTAAATTACAAATATTTAGGTTCTCAGGTAAGACATGCGTAGTATAAATAAGTTAGAATATGCAGATGAACAGAGAGGACCCCCAAATGACAAAATCATGGCCGGGCGCGGTGGCTCACGCCTGTAATCCTGGTACTTTGGGAGGCTGAGGTGGGCAAATCACGAGGTCAGGAGTTTGAGACCATCCTGGCAACATGGTGAAATCCCATCTCTACTAAATATGCAAAAAATTAGCTGGATGTGGTGGCAGGTACCTGTAATCCTAGCTACTCAAGAAGCTGAGGCAGGAGAATCGCTTGAACCCAGGAGGCAGAGGTTGCAGTGAGCCAAGATCGCACCACTGCACTTCAGCCCAGGCAATGGTGCCAGACTCTGTCTCAAAAAAAAAAAAAAAGACAAAATCAGTTATTAACCTAATACTTAGCGATAATCACCATTAATATTTGAAGAAAGGGGCACATCCTTACATATTGCTTTGTATCTGTATCTGTATCCATGTCTATATCCAGAATCAGGCTTCAGAGACTGAGTCTGAGCTGCCATAGTATTATCAACCGCATGGTTGTTACCAACGTTCTTAAATTTTTCTTACCCCACCTAGGAACAGGAGTGACTTACACTGTGCTTTTGGGTGACATAACCCTGGCCAAGTCCACCACCCAAAGGGGCTCGCTACCATACAATCTGACCCTGGACACAGAAACCCAGAAACTGATGGGCCCTGGGAGGCACCGCCTGGAGATCCAAGCCACCAGCAACACCACCACCTCCGCACTCTCCAGGAACGTCACAGTCCACTTGGTGGAGCTGCTGTCAGGGCTGCGGGCCTCCTGGGCTTCTGACCATTTGGAACTTGGACAGGACCTATTGATCAACATCTCAGTGGCTCAGGGCACCCCAGAGGAGCTGACCTTTGAGGTGGCAGGACTCAATGCAACCTTCTTCCACGAGCAAGTGAGCTTTGGAGAGCCATTTGGGATTCACCGCTTGGCTGTTCCAGTTGAAGGTACATAGGGTTAGTGGCTCCCCTTCTGATGCCCCTCCTCTTCCCTTTCTGACTTGGTGCCCAGGGTCCTGCCAGCCAGTTTTCCAGTGTGTCCTGGACATAGATGTGGTTCACAGCACCCTGCCTGGGTCACAAGATAAGGAACAGCCAGATGTAATCTGCCATCATTGAGTTATTGGTTCTCAACTTTGGCACTTCTAACATTTCGGGCTGGATCATTCCTTGTTACAGTTGGGGGCTGGTACTGAAGGAGTTTTAGCAGCATCCCTGGCTTTTGTTCACTAGATGCTAGTAGCACCAGCACCCCAAGTCATGAAGATAAAAATGTCAGACATTGCCAAATGTCCCTTGGGGGGCAAAATCACCCCCATTTAGGGCCCCTGTAAGAGACCAGGCATATTCAGATTTCCTCAAACATCTCTAGAGAAGAGTGTGGTTTGAAGAACTGCAGGTGATACCCTAGGGGGAAAGAGGTAAAAACCAAGAATGGCAGACACGGAGATGGAGAGAGGAAGTGTTGCCAACCGCAGGGTCTTAGGCTCTGATGTACTGAAACTCTTACAGGCGAGTCTATGTTCAAACACAAAGGAGAGCGCACTGGAGTGGAGGTTCAGGGGCTGACTTCGCAGAGAATCGGGAAGGCGTTCTTTTTTTTTTTTTTTTTTTTTTTAGACAGAGTCTTGCTCTGTCTCCCGAGCTGGAGAGTAGTCAGTGGCGCAATCTTGACTCGCTGCAACCTCCGCCTCCTGGGTTCAAGCAATTCTCGTGCCTCAGCCTCCCAAGCAACTGGGATTACAGACATGTACCACCATGCCCAGATAATTTTTTTTGTATTTTTAGTCGAGAGGGGTTTCACCATGTTGGCCAGGCTGGTCTCGAACTCCCAACCTCAGGTGATCCACCCACCTTGGCCTCCCAAAGTGCTGGGATTACAGGCGTGAGCCCTTGTGCCCAGTCTGTCTTTTTTTTTTTTTTTTTTTGAAATGGAGTCTCTCTCTCTCACCTAGGCGGGAGTGCAGTGGCATGATCTCAGCTCACTGCAACCTTCACCTCCCAGGTTCAAGAGATTCTCCTGCCTCAGCCTCCCCAGTAGCTGAGACTACAGGCATGTACCACCATGCCTGACTAATTATTTTATTTTTAGTGGATATGGGGTTTAACCAAGTTGGCCAGGCTGGTCTCGAACTCCCAACCTCAGGTGATCCACCCACCTTGGCCTCCCAAAGTGCTGGGATTACAGGCGTGAGCCCTTGTGCCCAGTCTGTCTTTTTTTTTTTTTTTTTTTTGAAATGGAGTCTCTCTCTCTCACCTAGGCGGGAGTGCAGTGGCATGATCTCAGCTCACTGCAACCTTCACCTCCCAGGTTCAAGAGATTCTCCTGCCTCAGCCTCCCCAGTAGCTGAGACTACAGGCATGTACCACCATGCCTGACTAATTATTTTATTTTTAGTGGATATGGGGTTTAACCAAGTTGGCCAGGCTGGTCTTGAACTCCTGACCTCACATGATCTGCCTGCCTCAACCTCCCAAAGTGCTGGGATTACAAGCATGAGCAACCGCGCCTGGCATTCTTAAAGGAGGTGGGGTGGGAAAAGGGTGACATTTAAGCATGTGGAGGTGGGGAATGTTCAGCGCCTGTGCAGTCTGGTCACATGCTTCTTGATGTGTGGTATATCTCATTAGCATGTTAAAGCCCCACCCCGGGCATGATTTTTAGTATTATAAGGAGGCAAAGGGTAAAGATTGGTCATTTTTCTAGTCTTCTGTGCATGCAGGCTATAGGGTTAACTCCCTTGAGTAAGATTTAAGGTGGGAGCTGTTTATTTTTGTTTCCTCAAGGTCTGCAATCAGTGGGCAAGGTACCTTGAGCAAGATTTATGGTGCAACATCTGGATGATCTGACTGGGGTCTGTGCCTGCCGTGGGCCACTCTCCCCAACCAGCTTGAAGTAGAGTCCTCGATGAGGCAGGGCAGGGGTCCAAGTCCCATCTCTGGTCTATCTCAGAAGTACTTGCAATGATGCTGATGGGAGGACAGACTGGCTGGCACCAGCCAGGGGAGGTGGCCACAGCACCCATTTGCATTTAATCTGTAAGGAACAGAGAGTCCTTGAGGGCCCTGAGGAGATCAGCAGGCAGAAATGTGATGAGAATGGCAGTCTCCAGCCCATCCAGGACCTGCCCACAGCTCCCCCTGGATCTCAGAGGTGTGCTAGAAAACAGGTGATACTGTGCAGGTGTGGGGTTACAACGCCCTCCGCAAGCAACTTCACAAACCAGATAGCAGAAGGGACGATAGGTTTGAGAAGAAAACCACCAGGGCTTTGCCAGATACCAAGGGTCCAGCTTGGATGAGGGAAAATCTGGAGGCTGCTGCAGCTGGAAAATCACACCATGCATGGGTTATAAGCCAGATGCAGATTTTGCTTTGTCACCTATAAAAATTACTCCTCCCCTGAAAGTCACTGCCGTAAAGGTCGCTTGGCAGGGGAAGTTGATCTCTGTCTGATAAAATCTCCACATGCCTTATGACTTTTGCTCTCTGTTAGATGATGAACAGACTTCTCCTGCCCCTAAGGCCAACAGATTTGGACAACTCCAGGGGTGGCGGGGGGTGGAAGGATGGAGGGGGAACAGGACAGGGCAGGGACATTTGCACTTGGTGGTGCCTGCCTGGTTCTTGAGGTCTAGCAAATGTTGGAAGCCGCCTTTTTCTTGTAGGAGCTTCTCTGGGTTCTTGGGGACCCCAGCTGGGCCTTATAGGCCTTTGCTCCTCGGGTGGGGGGATGCCTCCCCGTTGGCTAGCCACATGCCCTGGCTGCTTCTCCCTGGCCACCTCCCCTCTCTGCTGGACTCTCCTCGTTCTCCCTGCCCTCGTCAGCACTGCTCTCCCCAAGGCACACATCTGGTCCACAGAACATTCTGACCCATTTCTTAGCTGACTCCCAGCCAGATGCAGTTATTTCCCAGATGCAGAGATGCGGCCCCTTCCTCCTGACCCCTTCCACCCCATGCGTGCTGGCATGAGCCCGTAATCCCAGCTACTCGGGAGGCTGAGGCGGGAGAATTGCTTGAGCCTGGGAGGTGGAGGTTGTGGTGAGCTGAGATCGTGCCGCTGCACTCTAGTCTGGATGACAGAGTAAGATCCTGTCTCAAAAAAATAAAATAAAATAAAATAAAATAAAATAAAATAAGATGAGATGAGATGAGATGAGATGAGATGAGATGAGATAAAATAAAATAAAATAAAATAAAATTCCTTCTCCACTCTCTCCACCCTTCTCACAATACTGCTATATCTCTCCCTCTTGGGAATCCCCAGTATTATCTATTGAAAACCTACTTCTCCTTTGGAATTTAGCTCCAGCCCTGGCTCCATCCTGTGAACCATTTCTTTCTCTCCTGAGGTTGAAGCGGCCCCACCCAATGTCCACAGTGCCCCATGGCGATTCCTCCCATGGTTTGGCGTTCACTGTCCTATGTGTCTACTACATCATAAGGCCCTTGAGGACAAGAACCAAGCTCCTTCATCTCTGTGTCCCCAGAGGCTTACACCGTGCCTTACATACAGCAGGGATTCATTAAATGCTCAGAGGTGAAATATTTCGTTAGAGGCATCAGTGGACTAGAGAAGCAAGCTGGGAGAGTTTTCTTGGTCAAATTCATGACAACGGCTGTGACTCTGGGTTCTTTGCATTGCAGGTACCTTTCTGGTCACCATGCTGGTGAAGAATGCCTTCTCCAACCTGAGTTTGGAAATTGGGAACATCACTATCACAGGCAAGGTGTTTCTGCAAGGGGGCATAAAACCTTTTACCAGGAGTCCAGGGCATTGCACCTGCTTAGGCTCCAGTGAGGGGCCTTTCCAAACACGGCTCTGAATATGTATCTTGTTCTACAGATGGTTAGAATCCTCCAGTTATTCTAAGGAGGCAGTGATGTTTACAGTAAAACATTTAACCACTGATACAGAATTCTAAAACAAGAGTTTGCATTCATTATGATGCTTTAAGCTGCAAGTAACAGAAAGTCCAAACTAAGTAGCTTCAGATTCAGGGCTTTCTTGTCTCACATAAGAAGTTAGGAGGTAAGCACTTCCAGGGTTGGTTCCGTGGCTCAGCGATGTCAGCAAGAAACCAGGCTCAGTCTCTCTTTCTCCTCTGCCATCCTTAGAGCTTGGGGCTGCCTTAGGCTTGCTGCTCAGGGAATCAAAGTGACTGCTGCAGTTCCAGATATTGCATGTCAACCCAGCGTTATCCAGCAGCGGGAGAAGGGGTTTCCTCGTGTGCACCTCTTTTTATTAGGGAAAAAATCTTTCCCACTCTACACAATCATCACCTCAGATACCATGACCAAAGTAGGGTCATGTCTGCAGCTATAAAGTGCACTGGAAAAGCAGATACCCAGCATTTTCAGGTTCTGTGGGAGAAGGTGGATTCTGGCTGCCAGGAGGAAGGCTGGGGTAATGGCTATTGGGGAACTAGCTGACAGTAGCCATCACAGAGGTAGAGATCACTTGAATGTGTTTGCTAGGACAATTCAAGTAGCAAGGGACAGAAAAGAAGCTCAAACTGGCTTGAGTCAAAAGGAAATCTTATCAGCTCAGAAAATGAAAAGCTGGCTGGGTACCGTGGCTCATGCCTACAATCCCAGCACTTTGGGAGGCCGAGGTGGTGGATCACTTGAGGTCAGAAGTTCGAGACCAGCCTGGCCAACATGACGAAAACCTGTCTCTACTAAAAATACGAAAATTAGCTGGGCGTGGTGTCACACACCTGTAGTCCCAGCTACTGGGGAGGCTGAGGCAAGGAGAATCGTTTGAGCCTAGGAGGCAGAGGTTGCAGTGAGCCAAGATCATGCCACTGCACTCCAGCCTGGGTGACAAAGTGAGATGGTGTCCCCCCCCGAAAAGGAAAAAGAAAATGAAAATGAAAAGCCCAGGGAGTGGACCTGTTCTTAAACACAGCTGGATGCATTGCTCAGACAATGTCTTCAGAAACCTGCCTCTCTCCCCCTCTGGTTCTGCCTTGGCTTCTTACTACTGCTCTTTCTGGCAGTAGTAAGATGGCCCCAGGCTTTGATCCTTAACCCCAGAGGAGAAAGAGCACCTCTTGATGGATATTTCTAGTAGAAGTCCTGAGGCTGCCTCTTGCTGGCTGAAGCTCAGTACGTGGCTTCTCCTGGACCAGCTGCTGAGACCAGGGGAAGTGGCAGTCAGTTTGGCAGGTCACGGTCTCATGCCCACACTGGAGTACAATGCAGGGTCAGCTTCACCCAAACCAAGTCCTGAGAGTTAGGGAGGGATGGTTCTTAGGGAAAATATCGCCCAAGATGCTGCTACCAAGGGAGGGGGGCATAGATGCCTGGAAATTCGACAGCCAGATATGGGATTTGAGGCCCAGAAAGTTTAATTGACTTTGCAGAAGTCACATGGCTGATTCATGGCAGGATCAAAGGCAGCAAATATTTCTCCTAATTTTTTCATTCGGGGTGATTGGACTGCCTTCCTTCTTAAGGTTAAGAAAGTCCCCTTTGTCTGGCATCTTAGCCGTGATTTGTATAGTTTTACATGCCTGTGGAATTATAGTTGTGTGAATGAGAATTCAATGGGAGAGAGTTTTTTAAAGATCAGTGCTACTAGGACCTTAATATATCCAGGGCCTTAGTGAATCACACGAAATAACTGTAAGTTCCTATCTTAATCACTACACTTTAATTAGACATTAATCATTAATATTTCAATATTTTCAGTAGGCCGGGCACAGTGGCTCACGCTTGTAATCCCAACACTTTGGGAGGTCGAAGCGGGTGGATCACTGGAGGTCAGAGGTTCAAGATCAACCTGGCCAACATGGTGAAACCCTGTCTCTACTAAAAATACAAAAATTAGCTGGGTATAGTGGTGCACACCTATAATCCCAGCCACTCAGCAGGCTGAGGCAGGAGAATCGCTTGAACCCGGGAGGTGCAGGTTGCAGTGAACCAAGATCATGCCACTGCACTACAGCCTGGGCAGCAGAGCTAGACTCCATCTCAAAAATATATATTTTTTCAGAGACATCAATTGATTGTACCTTTTCCCATTGTTTAAACTTGACACACTAGCATTCTTTCTAGATGTATAGTTTACAAAGTAATTCTATAAACAGCACCACATTCAGTCTTCCTGGAGCCCTGAGAAAAAGGGATGGCCTCCAGGCATTTTTACAAATGAGGAAACCAAGACTCAGAGAGGATGACTCACCTGCCCAGTTCACATAGCCAATAGAAGGCCAGTAAGAGAATCTGACAGCAGCATAGTGTGTGGTGCCGACTCCACCCACTTGCCAGAGGTGAGCGTGCCCATCTCTCCTCACTCCATATTCAGTAGCATCAGGTTTATAGCTTGGTGGGAATATTTATACCATGGAAATTGACAAACGCTACAAATCAGGGCTCCTCACTCCCACCTCCTTTACTGGTAGTTAAACATGAGCAGTGCAGGCTGGGCGCAGTGGCTCATGCCTCTAATCCCAGCATTTTGGGAGGTCGAGATGAGCGGATCACCTGAGGTCAGGAGTTTAAGCCCAGCCTGGCCAACAAGGTGAAATGCTGTCTTTACTAAAAATACAAAAAATTAGCTGGGTGTGGTGGTGGGCACCTGTAATCCCAGCTACTCGGGAGGCTGAGGCAGGAGAATCGCTTGAACCCGGGAGATAGAGGTTGCAGTGAGCCAAGATCATGCCACTGTACTCCAGCCTGAGAGAGAGAGCGAGACTGTGTCTTGAAAACAGCAACAACAACAACAACAACAACAACAACAACAACAACAACAATAACAACACCACATTAGCAGTGCATAACTGCATCTGTCTGACTCTAAATCTTGTGTTTTATCTGCCCTGGCAGCTGCCTCTTTCTCAACTACCAAAGAAGTGTCTTTGGTCCAGCGGTGGACATGATGGCTCACTTTTAATCCATTTCCCTATGACCTGAACATTTGCTATGTTCCCTTAAACCATTTTCAAAGACAGGCTGATGCTCCTGGTGGCATTTTCCACATGACTCTCTGACTATCTTTTGGCAACCTTTTATAAGGTTTCCAACCAAAGCTTGATACCCCTTCCCACTGTGTTCACAGCCCCTTCCAGTCTCCAAGAACCATCTGGGATGAATGCTGAAGGAAAGAATGTGAGTATTGTCTTCAAAAAACATTTAACCTGGCCGGGCACGGTGGCTCACGCCTGTAATCCCAGCACTTTGGGAGGCCTAGGCGGGCAGATCAGGAGGTCAGGAGATCGAGACCATCCTGGCTAACACAGTGAAACCCCATCTCTACTAAAAATACAAAAAATTAGCCGGGCAAGGTGGTGGGCGCCTGTAGTCCCAGCTAGTCAGGAAGCTGAGGCAGGAGAATGGCATGAACCCGGGAGGAGGAGCTTGCAGTGACCTGAGATCACACCACTGCATTCCAGCCTGGGCAACACAGCGAGACTCGGTCTCAGAAAAAAAAGAAAAAAAGGAAAAAAAAAGTTTAACCTCACAAGGAAAAGATGTCCAAGCGCTCTGTTTTAGTTTTGAGTTTTGGTTTGTTGGTACCAATAGCCAGAGCACTAGGAGTGCCTGAGGCTTCTTCCATTTGAAAAGAGGCCTAAAATGACTGAATTCAAACAAAGCAAGTTGTCTAATCACAACAGAGTTATGTTGTAAATCGATAATAAGCTATCTAGGATATGTAGATATCTGTTCAATATCTTGGCAATTAAACAGCACACTTGTAAAAAAATCAATAGCTCAAGAAGAAATCACAAGGGAAATTAGAAAGTGTATCTAACTACATGATAATGACAGCACAACCTATACAAATTTGTGGAATGCAGCTAAAGCAGTGCTCAGAGGGAAATTTATCACTTTTAATGCTTATATTAGAAAGCAGGACAAAAAAGAAAACTGGCCCAAGCTCTTTAGTTTTTATAACAAAGATTGAGTTCAACTCCTTGCTGTTGACATTGTTCAGGCATGCATTTATTCTATAATGAAGATTTATTGTGCATCTACAGCGTTCAAGGCTAGGTATTAGGGGCTGGAAATGCAATAGTGAATAAGCACATGTAGCCCCTGCCTTCATGAAGCTTACTGAGTAATACTAATGAACATATTGGCCAGGTACGGTGGCTCATGCCTGTAATCCCAGCACTTTGGGAGGCCCAGGTGGGAGGATCACTTGAGCCCAGGAATTCGAGTAACAAAGTGAGACCCTCATCTCTCAAAAAAACAAACAAACAAAAAAAAAAATTAAAAATTAGCCAGTCATTAAGGTGCATGCCTGTGGTCCTAGCTACTTGGGAGGCTGAGGTGGGAGGATGGTTTGGGCCTGAGAGGTTGAGGCTGCAGTGAGTCATGGCTGTGCCACTGCCTGGGTAACAGAGTAAGACCTTGTCTCAAAAAAAAAAAAAAAAAAAAAACTCCAACAAACAAATTATCATAGAATTAGGAATTGTGATAAGTATCTAATAAGAACCAATAGGGTGCAGTGATAGCAATGTACAGTGTGGTCTGGCTGATGTGGTCAGACACGGCCTCTCCAGAGGTGACGTGTAAGTGGACACATGAAGATAAGCCAGCCAGCCATGCTGGAAAGCAGAACAAGAGCTTTCTGAGTGGGCAGATCTCAGAGGCAGGCAATGGCCTGAAGCCAGCGTGGCTGGAGCCTGGTGGAGGAGAGGGATGTAGGAGATTATGGACACAGAGGCCAGATCACGCGGAGCCTTAGGTGCCAAGGCAAGAAGCTTGGATTTTATTCTCAGGCCATGGGAGGCCACT
Organism: Rhinopithecus roxellana; assembly: GCF_007565055.1. Taxonomy (NCBI): domain Eukaryota; kingdom Metazoa; phylum Chordata; class Mammalia; order Primates; family Cercopithecidae; genus Rhinopithecus; species Rhinopithecus roxellana. The sequence goes on from NC_044568.1 coordinate 56,877,337, forward strand.
CGGGGTTGAGTTCTACTGTAGCCCTGTGTTATTTCAGGTCAGGACTTCGGGGCTTGAGCAAGAAGCTCTACAGCCCGAGCTGTTTAACAAGCCCCACCAGAACTTACTCCAGGAACACCCCGTGTGCCCTGAGCCCACACTCAGAATCACGTTACTTACCCAGGGATCCTGAGCAACCGATTCCACGCCCCATGAGGGGAAGGAAGCCAAGGGGATTGGCCAGGGTCTGTCTCCACTCCACGCCTTACACTGAGGCTGCTCTTGGTGCAGACTGCTCTGGGGTGAGAGGGGGATGCCAACAGCACCCCACAGTGAGCCTGAGCTAACTGTAGTGGGAGTCTCACCCGCTGGCTGCTTTTTTTGCAGAAAGATAAAGGTGATGTGGAGGTGTATATCCAACCTGGTCCATACGTGGATCCTTTCACGACAGTGACCCTGGACTGGCCGGACAACGACAAGGAATTACGCTTCCAATGGTCATGTGGTAGGTGACGATAGAGTTCTGGTTTTTTTTTTGAGGCAGAGTTTCGCTGCCCAGCCTGGAGTGCAATGGCGTGATCTCGGCTCACTGCAACCTCCGCCTCCTGGGTTCAAGCCATTCTCTTGCCTCAGCCTCCTGAGTAGCTGGGATTATAGGTGCCCACCACCACACCCAGCTAATTTTTGTATTTTTAGTAGAGATGGGGTTTCACTATGTTGGCCAGGCTGGTCTCGAACTCCTGACCTCAGGCGATCCACCTGCCTCGGCCTCCCGAAGTGCTGGGATTACAGACATAAGCTACCGCGCACTGCCGACGATAGAGTTCTTGAATTGTCCTGTTTCGTTAAGAAGTGGTGAGCAGTGGTCAGACTTTGCTGTTCTTTTTCTTAGTCTTCACACCAGCTTTTCCTATGGCCGACATTTTGTGTAACTTGTACATGCCAGACCTTGCAAATTCCATGGAAATAGCAGGTGGGGCCGAGCCTGGTGGCTCGTGCCTGTATCCCAGCACTTTGGGAGGCCGAGGCAGGTGGATCACTGGAGGTCAGGAGTTCAAGACCAGCCTGGTCAACTTGGTGAAACCCCGTCTCTACTAAAAATAGAAAAATTAGCCAGGTGTGGTGTTGCATGCCTGTAATCCTAGCTACTCTGGAGGCTGAGGCAGGAGAATCATTTGAACCCAGGAGGCAGAGGTTGCAGTGAGCCAAGATCGTGCCATTGCACTCCAGTCTCGGCAACAAGGGTGAAACACCATCTCAAATAAATAAATAAATAATAAAAGTGACGTTAAAAAAATTAAAATGTTTATTTAGAGCTGATGTTATTATTCATGACCCCTTTCAAAACCAGAAGGTAGCAGTCTGTGCCACGTTCAGGGCTCCTGATGAATAACAGTGTCTGTCCATTTCTCTCAGGGCGTTGCTGGGCTCAGTGGAGTGGCTGTGTTGAGAGGCAGCTGCTGCACACAGACCAGAGGGAGCTGGTGGTTCCAGCATCCTGCCTGCCGCCGCCTGACTCTGCTGTCACCCTGCGCCTGGCTGTTCTGAGAGGTCAGGAGCTGGAGAATAGGGCAGAGCGGTGCCTCTACGTGTCTGCGCCCTGGGAACTCAGGCCTCGAGTCAGGTAGGGCACGTGGGCAGTTCCTCCAGGGTCCTGATTCATTCGTTCAGCCAACACTTACTGAGGACTCGCTAAGGCTAGGGCTGCCCTGGGGCAGGGCTGGCTGTGGTGGTCTCTGTTCTCGTAGGGGTTATCTACCACCTGGTGATCAGCACTGCTGGGCATGAATGAAGAAGGCAGAGAGCGCACTTCTGTGAAAACTGCCCTGACTGGGGATCAGAGAGGCTCCCCTCAGGAACTGAAGCTCAGCAGAGATGTTCAGGAGAAATTCACAGGGCAGGGAAGGGGCAGCTGGAGCAGGAACAGAGCGGGCAAAGGGAGGGAGCAGAGAATCTTCAGGGAGTGAAAGAGGCCGGTGTTCTGAGGATGGAGAAGAGAAGGGTGGGAAGGAGCTGGTAGTGTAGGCAGGGCCTGGCTCAAGTGGGGCCTTGCTGGTCATATCAAAAGATTTTACCCTTTTTCCTAAGAATGATACAGAGAAGCCACCCGAGAGTTCTTTATTTCTATTTTTATTTGTGTTTTTATTTTTTTGAAGTGGAGTCTCGCTCTGTCACCCAGGCTGGAGTGCAGTGGCGCCACTGCAGCTCACTGCAGCCTCCGCCTCCTGGGGTCAAGCGTTTCTCCTGCCTCAGACTCCCAAGTAGCTGGGATTACAGGCACGCACGCTACCGTGCCCAGCTAATTTTTATGTTTTTTGTAGAGGCGGGGTTTCACCATGTTGGATAGGCTGGTCTTGAACTCCTGACCTTAGGTGATCCACCTGCCTCGGCCTCCCAAATTGCTGGGATTATAGGAAGTGAGCCACCGTGCCCAGCCAAGCTTCCAAGAGTTCTAAGCATGTTACTTCAATATCCTCTGGTGGCTCGGTGGAGAATGACTTGGAAGAGGGCAAGGGAAGACTCAGGGAGATTGCCCAGGCTCTTGCAGGAGTCAAAGTAGGAGGTGAAGGTTACTTGGCCTATCAGCCAGTCCCTGCAGGAAGCAGATGGCTCAGCCAAACCAGGAATAAATGGAAGACAGCTGGATGAAGGGACTGTTTGCAGGTGAGGGCAGGGATAAGGGAATGAACTAGGGGCAACAAGGCAAGAATACAACCAAGGGAAGCCATTATCACCCCCAGGAATGCAGAGGTAAAATAACGGGATGACATTACTAGAAGTCCTGGGAGCTGTCGCTGCGGGAGAGGGACCTTCCAATGGGAGCTGTGGCCTTGGTTGGAGACGCACAGCCTCTCCCACCTGCAGCCCATCGGGGAAAAGAGCAGGGAAAGCCGTGAATAAATTCCCCAAACTCTCTCCTCTTACCCTCCAGTCCTCTGTCAATGCTTCCCATTGGCTGGACCCAGTCAGAAGCTGGAGGATGTGGCAGCTTGGGTGATGCAGTCACCCAAGCCTAGAAAGCTCAGTCTCCCAGGTCAGAGCCGCAAGTGGGAGGAGACTGGAACAGAGAGGCAGATAGAGAATGTCCCGCACACTTGGACTAGGACAGACATGAGGAAAGAAGCAGGAAGATTCAAGAGCTATCGTCAAGTTCAGACCAAAGGGGAAGCTGGGGGACCGTCCTGTGGAGGGCAGGTCTATGCAAACCTTCCCCCAAAGTCTGAGGAAGCAGGGAGGCCGAAGAAAGAAGCTGACATGTTTAGTTTCTCAGAAAGGAACATTTAATTGAGACTTGTGAACAGAAACCATGATGTGCAGGGTGGCTGCAAGACAAGATGGTGAATACTGGCACCATTACCCCCCAGAACCAGGGCTTACATACCACAGGGAAGGAATGTGTAGGACAATTGTAGGGAAAGGCAAGAATACTATGTGAATCTCTTTAAGGGCAGTACTCACAGTAAGTACATGCTCTTACACAAAGAACTGTAGAGAGAATAAAAATCTTAGAGGGATTCCTGGAATTGGAATTAATCAGTAGTCAACATGGCAGATTAGCATCCAAGATGGAGTTGCTTTGGCCTTCATAGAGACTTTATAGAGAAGGCCAAGAGTTTGGATCCAGACACAATGGTTCAGGTTCTATCTGCCCACTTAGAAGTTACATCACACAAGCTTTCGGGGCCTGGTTTGCTCATCTGTGATGTGGGGATGCTAATATGTCACTCATAGGGCTATTGTGAGCATTGGACAAGCTAGAGACAATGGAAGTAACGTGTGCATGGCAGGCACGCTGTCAAACCACAGCATTGGTTTACCATTATCAGAACTAAAAAGAATCACAGAAATTATCTAGGCTATCCCCTCATTTTTCAGGTGAGGAAACTAAGGCTTAGAGAGTTTAAGTGATTTGGCCAGGCATGGTGGCTCATACCTGTAATCCCTGCACTTTGGGAGGCCAAGGAGGGTGGATCACCTGAGGTCAGGAGTTTGAGACCAGCCTGGCCAACATGGTGAAACCCCATCTCTACTAAAAAAATACAAACATTAGCTGGGTGTGTTGGTGAGCGCCTGTAATCCCAGCTACTTGGGAGTCTGAGGCAGGAGAATTACTTGAACAGGGAGGCAGAGGTTGCAGTGAGCTGAGATTGCGCCACCGCACTCCAGCCTGGGCAACAGAGTCTCAGTCTCCAGTCTCAAAAAAAAAAAAAAAAAAAGAGTTTAAGTGATGCACACAAGGTGACCATTCATAAGCGACAAGGACGGGATTAGAACCCAGGTCCTGTCTCAGCCTCATTCACCTTCCATATCATTACGCCGTGCAGTGAATGAAATGGGAATTCAGTCAGGCCATGACTTAGTCCATCTTCACAACCAAGGCTATGTCCCGGCGTTGGTTGGGGCAGGGGCGGCTTTTATTCCGTCTTTAATTTGAAAAAGGGTCATTTCCTACCCTCTCAAAGGACTTGAGAAGAACTGGACAAAAAACCAGGCCAGTGGTCACAATGCCTGTCTGAGTCCATTTTGCACTGTTATAAAGGAATATCTGAGGCTAGGTAATTTATAAAGAAAAAAGGTTGGCCGGGCACAGTGGCTCATGCCTGTAATCCCAGCACTTTGGGAGGCTGAGGCGGGTGGATCACTTGAGGCCAAGAGTCTGAGACCAGCCAGGCCAACATAGCAAAATGTTGTCTCTACTGAAAATACAAATGAGCTGAGTGTGGTGGTGCACGCCTGTGATCCCAGCTACTGGGGAGGCTGAGACAGGAGAATTGCTTGAATCTGGGAGGCAGAGGTTGCAGTGAGCCAAGATCATGCCACTGCACTCCAGCCTGGGTGACAGAGCCAGACTCTGTCTCAAAAAAAAAAAAAAAAGAAAGAAAGGAAGAAAGAAAGGAAAAAGAAAAGAAAGAAGAAAAAAGGTTCATTTGGCTCATGATTCTTACGGTTGGAAAATCCAAGACTGGACATCTGTATCTGATGAGGGCCTCAGGCTACTTCCACTTGCTGTGGAAGATGAAGGGGACCTGGTGTGTGCAGAGAAGGGAGGGAAGTGCCAGGCTCTTTTTTTTTTTTTTTTTTTTGGAGATGGAGTGTCACTCTGTCACCCAGGTTGGAGTGCAGTGGTGTGATCTTGGCTCACTGCAACCTCCACCTCCCTGGTTCAAGTGATTCTCCTGCCTCAGACTCCCGAGTAGCTGGGACTACAGGTGCCCACCACCATGCCCGGCTAATTTTTGTATTTTTAGTAGAGATGGGGTTTCACCATGTTGGCCAGGCTGGTCTCAAACTCCTGACCTCAGATGATCCGCCCGCCTTGGCCTCTCAAAGTGCTGGGATTACAGGTGTGAGCCACCACGCCTGGCCGTCTTTTTAACAACCAGATCTGGGGGTGACTAATAGAGCGAGAACTCACTCCCGAGGGAGGGCATTCATCCATTCATGAGGAATCTGCCCCCATGACCCAAACACCTCCCATTAAGCCCCACCTCCAACATTGGGGATCACATTTCAACAGGAGGTTTCGGGGGACAAACATCCAGATGATAGCAGTGCCTGGGGGAGCTTCCTCACTCTGTCCTCTGTCTGCCTTTCAGCTGTGAGAGGAACTGCAGGCCAGTTAATGCCAGTGAAGACATTCTGCTCAGGGTCACCATGGGGGAGGACTCCCCAGTGGCTGTGTTCAGCTGGTATTTGGACAACACCCCAGCAGAGCAGGTGAGCGCAGTGACAATCACTCAAGAATGGAAATCTCCCTTGTGCTTTCAGCACACCCGTGTCACATGGCCAGTGCTGGGCCACGGTTGGGTCAACTCCATTCAGAGCCTGTAGTGTGGGACTCAGGGCATTGGGCTGGGGAGAAAATCAGAGAACTGACAGCAGGGCAAATGGGCACAAGGGAGCAAAAGCTCTGGAGAAACTTTGCAGCAGTGCTCTTGGCATCTCAGCAAAGTCCTGTTTCCCAGACGGACAATCCTAACTCCAGCTTTCGTGGACTGGCCATTGGCCAACAATTGATGGATGGAGAGTGTAATAGACCAGCCTGTCTGTCCCCAGGTAGGGTGATTTCAGTGGTGCAACTTACACTTCAGGGCTCTCCGTGAGACCAGGCTGAGGCTGGATGCCTCCAGTAACTGTTTTTTGCCTTGTTTTGTTCTCTGCTGTTTCTCTCTCTCCACTGCTTTTCCCTGGGAATGCTCCTTCAATAAATAACCTGCACACAAGGCTGGGTATGGTGGCTCATGCCTGTAATCCCAGCACTTTGGGAGGCCAAGCCAGGCAGATTGCCTGAGGTCAGCGGTTTGAGACCAGCCTGGCCAACATGGTGAAACTCTGTCTCTACTAAAAATACAAAAACATTAGCGGAGTTTGGTGATGCGCGCCTGTAATTCTACCTACTCGGGAGACTGAGGCAGGAGAATCACTTGAACCTTGGAGGCAGAGGTTGCAGTGAGCTGAGATCATCCACTCCACTCTAGCCTGGTCAGCAGAGTGAGACTCCATCTCAAAAGTATTTCTTTTTCTTTATCTTTTTTTTTTTTTTTTTTGAGATAGTCTCACTCTGTCACCCAGGCTGGAGTACAGCGGCATGATCTCGGCTCACTGCAACCTCTGCCTCCTGGGTATAAGCGATTCTCCTGCCTCACCCTCACAAGTAGCTGGGATTACAGGCGCATACCACCATGCCCAGCTAATTTTTGTATTTTTAGTAGAGACACAGTTTCATTAAACTACAGAGTTTAGTAGAAACAGAGTTTGGCCAGGCTGGTCTCGAACCCCTGAGCTCAGGTAATCCTCCCACTTCGGCCTCGCAAAGTGCTGGGATTACAGGTGTGAGCCACTGTGCCTGGCTCAAAATTAAATAAATAAATAATAAATAAATAACCTGCACACACATCCCCATCTGAGGCTCTGCTTCTGGGGAGTCCAACCTAAGACAAACACCCCAATGAGGCTGCAAAGTGGATATTCCAGGTGACTTCTTGGGGAGCTAGGGCTGCCTGTTCTCCATTCATCAGTAATAAATCTGAAAGGCTGTCTAGCACCCAGAAGCCACTGTCCTGCTGTAGCCCAGTGGCCTGGCTATAGCGTCAGGAGCCCTGGATGGTCCTCTCTTTCAGGCCGAGCCCCTCCCGGATGCCTGCGGACTCAGAGGATTTTGGCCAAGTTCCTTAACCCTCCTCCAAAGCAACACCTCCACGTTGTTGCTGAACAGCTCCTTTCTGCAGTCCTGGGGCGAGGTCATCCGAATCAGAGTCACAGGTGTGAAGCCTCCCTTTTATCTCATCTCAGGGAACCCAGATAAACCCAGAAACACTCAGATATTGGGCATGAGTTTATTTTTCTTTTCTCTTTTAAACATGGAAATAGAGAGATGGGATCTCACTATCTTGCCCAGGCTGGTCTTGAGCTCCTGGAGTCAAACGATCCTCCTGCCTCAGTCTCCTAAAGTGCTGGGATGGCAGGTGTGAATCACCACACCCAGCCAGGGCATCAGCTTAGCGCAGAGGCCACAGCACAGGCTCTGGTGTGAATCGCACCACTGCCACTTTCTACGTGGGAAACTCTAGGCAGAGGATTTCACCTCTCTGTGCCTCAGTTTCCTCACATGTAAACTGGGATAATCGAAATGCCTGCCTCAGAATGGTTATTTTGCAGGATGAATGAGATAACCCCAGTGTTACAAGCAGGTCATTCTGGAGTCATGCAGCCTACATGCCCTGCTGGGATTGTTCAGGGCTTTTTGTTTAAAACAAGCCCAGTGTGGGAAACAGATTCTCAAACACACAAACAATGGAGGTGATGATTCTTTCTAGGATCGCTTTGCTTCCATATTTCCTGAAGTGTCCACAGACCGTGCATATCAGGAGAAACTAGAGTATTAGTTAAAAATGCATGCTTTTGGGTCCACCCCAAACTTTCTGAATTGGGTCTAGGCCAAAGAATGAGTTTTTATGGGTTAAAATTCTCTTTACGCCTAGCTCTTCCAGGCATGCACTCTCTGAAAACCTAGGTGGCTACTCCAGGTGATGTGGGATGTGACTGCAGGTCCACTCGTGGCTCTTTACAGTGATCTGGGGGCCTGGGAAGAGTGTGAGCTTTGGGGTGGGCTCAGCCTGTTTCTGGATCCTGGTTCTGGTTTTTCCTGGCTCTGTGATCATGAGCATTTTCCCAGCATATTCCCACCTCATGAGGTCTCTGTGGGGAAGCCGTCATCATCAGCCCCACTCTACAGATGAGGAACTGACTCTTGAAAAGGTCAAGTTCTTAGCCCGAGTCTGGTGGCTTATGCCTGTAATCCCAGCACTTTGGGAGGCTGAGGCGGGAGGATCCCTTGAGGCCAGGAGTTCAAGACCAGCCCTGGCAACAGAGCGAGACCCTGTCTCTACAAAAATTAGAAAATTAGTCAGCCATGATGGTGCACTCTTGTGGCTCTAGCTGACTTAAGAGGCTAAGGCAGTAGAATCACTTAAGCCTAGGAGTTCAAGGCTACAGTAAGCTATGATTGCACCACTGGACTCTAGCCTAGGCGACACAGCCAGACCCTCTTGCTAAAAAGGAAAAAAATTAGGAAAACAAAATTGGAAAAGAAAAGGTCAAGTCCAAGATCACTTGGTTAGCAAATGGCAGAACTAAAATTCAAGCTCAGGTCTGTCTGATTATCTTCCCCTATCTCTGCTCAGTTTCTCAAAGTGAGGCCCTGGGATCTCTTGCATCAGGGAGGGTTGTTTGGGGGTTTAATTGTTGAGTTGTTAGATATGTACGTTTCTGGGCTGTCCCTAGAATCTCCCGAGGCATCTGAGGTTCTGGGTTTGAAGTAGGGCCTGGGAATCTTTGTGTTAATGAGCTCACAGGGCGATCTAACGGCAGGATAGAGTTTGTGGGCCCCATATGGCTGCCTGAGCATGATGTGCCTTCACTCTCAGCACTGACCAGGCAGGCCTATGGGGAGGACACCTATGTGATCAGCACTCTGCCTCCTGCCGAGGTGCCTGCCTGCACTGTTGCCCCGGAGGAGGGTACTGTCCTGACGAGCTTCGCCATCTTCTGCAACGCCTCCACAGCCCTGGGACCCTTGGAGTTCTGCTTCTGTCTGGAATCAGGTACCGGCTGAGGACTCTGCTCTTCCTTCAGCTCCTGAGTTCATCTTCTTGCAGAATGGGGGCCTGTTCTCTATGGGAGCTGCAAAGAATGTGTTCTGTGTGTGAAAGAGGTTGCCAGGATGAGGGCTTCCCTAAAGCTTAACCCCTAGCCCCAAAACACTGACCCAGCCATCATTCCACAGAGACAGTGAGAAGAAGGTCTCCTCCACAACTAGAAGCCAAAATCCGTTGTCCTCGCATGGGGGACATTGATGGAGTGAAATGAACAGGAATACCCAAAACTATGACCATGTAGGGTGGCCACCAAGACACCATCCCCGAACTCCCGCTCACCACACACAGACACACACACACACACACACACACACATGCATACACACATTCGGAGTAGCTGAGACTCCAAGAAGCCTGGAGCTATTCAAGAAGACAGAGATGGGTCTGGTTAACAGAATCTTCAACAATTCCATTGACGCTGCTTTGCAGGCAGCCCCAGGGAGTGGGTGATACTGCAGGACGAGCTGAGCTGAAAGAACATTTTTGCAAAAGTATGCAGGTGACAAACATGGAAGACCCATCCACAAGGCATAAAACCCTGCACAGTCTCCCTGCTGTCACCCTAACCACCCACATCCAGGGACAGCACCAGGGCATTAGTAGGAGAGATGGGGGAGCCACTCGCATTGCATTTATTCTTCCATTTGGGGAGTGATTGTTCCTTGGAGGGTTCATCTGAGCCCTTATCTCCACCTGGTAGGCTTTGGCTTCTTTTATTTGTTTGTCTTTTTTTTTTTTGGAGACAGAGTTTTGCTCTTGTTGCCCAGGCTGGAGTGCAGTGGCACAATCTTGGCTCACTGCAATCTCTGCCTCCCGGGTTCAAGGGATTCAATTGCCTCATCCTCCCGAGCAGCTGAGATTACAGGCGCCCGCCACCACACCCAGCTAATTTTTGTATTTTTGGTAGAGATGGGGTTTCACTATGTTGGCCAGGCTAGTCTCAAACTCCTGACCTCAGGTGATCCATCCGCCTCAGCCTCCCAAAGTGCTGGGATTATAGATGTAAGCCACGTGCCCAGGAGGGCTTTGGCATTTTGTGCTCTGAAAATGCTCTAGTCAGCTTGTAATTTTCCTCCAAAGTCAGGTACCAGGAGTGTTGCCAGGATGCTCCCCCAAACCCAGCATCAAACATCACAATGGCGTAAACATTGCACCTGATTAGGGAAAGTGCACATCAGCTACTGTAACACCCAAGGGAGTGCAGTTTCCACAGTGCTCTGTCTAACAGATGTGGAAACTCACCGCTGTTAAGAGGGCTGTGAATGGGGCCGAGTCTGAAAGGAAAAAGTCCAAGCAAGGTCAGTGGATTTTATTTCAGACCTGCCTCCCGCCAGAGGGAAAGGCCAGGACAGCTGCTCTAGTTCCAATAGGCTGTTCTGCTTTAGTACCTCTCCCGCCTCATCCAAGTGAGCACGGAGGCAGGAAAGTGTGGCTGCAGAAAAGTGAGTCCCAGGCCAGGCGTCGTGGCTCATGCCCATAATCCCAGCGCTTCGGGAGGCCGAGGTGGCTGGATCACCTGAGGGCAGGAGTTCGAGACCTAATTTTTACATTTTTTTTGTAGAAACAAGGTCTTCTTAAGTTGCCCAGGCTGGTCTTGAACTCCTCGTCCCTGAGCTAATTTTTACGTTGTCATTGTTGCTCCTCCTCCCCCTCCTCCTTCTTTTTCTTCCTCTTATAATTTGGTTTACCACCTTGACTTAAAACAACAACAACAACAACAACAACAACAAACTGTATTTTGGTAGATGGGATATTTTTCCTGCAATTTTTTATGGATTTTAGTAAAATTACTCCAAAGTCACAACAACCTGCAGTTGCTTAGAGAAGACAGTAAATCAGCATATGTGACTGTCTCTTACATGAAAGTGTGGAATCCTGGCCGGGTGCAGTGGCTCAAGCCTGTAATCCCAGCACTTTGGGAGGCCGAGATGGGCGGATCACGAGGTCAGGAGATCGAGACCATCCTGGCTAACACGGTGAAACCCCGTCTCTACTAAAAAATACAAAAATCTAGCTGGGCGAGGTGGCAGGCGCCTGTAGTCCCAGCTACTCGGGAGGCTGAGGCAGGAGAATGGCGGGAATCCAGGAGGCGGAGCTTGCAGTGAGCTGAGATCGCACCACTGCACTCCAGCCTGGGCAACAGAGCGAGACTCCGTCTCAAAAAAAAAAAAAAAAAAAGAAAGTGTGGAATCCCAAGAACCTACTATGCCTTCAAGAGCTGTGACTTTTGTGTCCCTGTGATCAGGCTCTCCCTGAGTGGGTTGCAGTCTACCTGGGGCTTAGAGATGCCCCCTCATTGGTCAATTTCTGGTCTTGCCAGGTTCCTGCCTACACTGTGGCCCTGAACCTGTCCTGCCATCGGTGTATCTGCCACTTGGAAAGGAGAACAATGACTTTGTGCTGACAGTAGTTATTTCGGCCACCAATCGTGCAGGGGACACACAGCAGACCCAGGCTGTGGCTAAGGTGGGTGGTGGCAGTGACCACTGTTTCTTTACTGAGAAAAATTCTCCACCCTTATGAACCTCACCAAAAGGGTGGCTGGATGGAAGATAGCCAGGGGCATAGCCAGATGCGTCACTGATTCATCCATTCCTTCCACAAATATTTACAGAGCATCTACCATGGGCCATGTCCTGGGGGTATAGCCAGGGTCACAACAGACATGGTCTCTACGTTTGTAGATCCTATGATTTAGTGGCCAGAATTGGGGGAGGGTCCTGGGAGCTGGTGGGTGAGGGGGGTTGGAGAATGACTCTGGCATGAGTTAGGCCAGCACCTTCAAAGGGCTCAGAGGAAGTAGGACCAAAATTAGCCAACAAGAACTCAAGGAAGAGCCTAGATAAGATCTCAAGATTTCAAGCATCAGAGGCCGGGTGGAGGTGGAAGAGGTTGAGACCAAGAGGAGGAGGGTAGCCAGTGGTAGAGCAATGACTTGCGCCAGCCTGGAGCTGACCAAGGCTTGGTTTGGGTGGCTGTCAGCTGCCTGGTGTGAGCAGGTCTGGGTGCCCTCTAGCCTCAGGAAGTGCCCAAGAACTCCCAGGTGAGGCCAAAGGCGTCCAAGCCTGCTGTGGCCCCATGTGACTTCAGAGGCCAGGTTCTTCTCAGCAGGTTCTGAGCACAGTTCTGATTTCCCAACAGGTGGCACTCGGAGACACATGGGTTGAGGATGTAGCATTCCAGGCTGCAGTGTCAGAGAAAATCTCCACATCCCTGCAAGGCGAGGGTGGCCCCAAGCAGCTCCTCCAGCTGGCCAAGGCTGTGTCCTCCGTGCTGAACCAAGAGCACAAAAGCCAGGGCTCAGGACAGCCACTGAGCATGGACGTCAGACAGAAGGTGCCCGTGGGAAGAGGGGGTGCTCCTTTCATTCCCTTCCTCTGGGGCCCCAGGGTCTGCGTGTGGCCATTTGGGCTGTGCATCAAGGTTCATGGATCGGGGAGAAGCCTGTGGTGTCTCCCAAGAGGCTGACACCACCTCCCTCTCTGGTCTTTTGGGTGAGTGACATAAAGTGAAGAAAATGCCTTCTTCCTTGGTAACCTGCTTTCTTGGCTGGCCCTCGTGGAGGCACAGGCCTCTGGGATGGGGGGAGTTTAGAACCCATCACCCTCTCCCCTTCATGTTTCAGATGACAAGGCAGAGCCCCAGAGGAGAAAGGGGACTGCCCTCAGTCCCATGGGTAATGGTTTGAGGTTGGACCTCAGATGGTGTCCCAGCTTTGTCACTTACCATTTGCATTGTCACAGGCCAGGGACAGGTTCAGTTTATAAGCCTCAGTTTCCCCATATGGAAAAGAGGAATAAGAATACTAGTCTCCTCATACAATTGTGGTAAGAGTTAAATAAGAATTACAGTCACTGCAACTAAAAAACTAGATAAGATCGCCAACGTTCAACCAGTTTTAATCCACAAAAATGACTGGTCCATGTTACAACCTAGTATGATAAACTATTGCAGAACATACTATTGTGTCCACTCCCAGCATGTGCCACCTGAGTTTGCATGTGTGTGTGCATGCAAACACACACACACACACCCCCCTGTGGGCATGGAGAAGACAAGAAAGACTTCTTTTGGCCCCCTGAAATGTTTACAGGAAAGTACTGAGTGTGGTGCTGGAGGCCCAGTAGGTACTTAATACAGGAAGCAGGATTGTCATTGTGATCGCTTACACAGAGAAACTAACGTGTATCAAGCACCTGCTATGAGCTGCCAGGCCCTGAATGAGGGCTTCATGGATCTGTAATCCCCACTACAACCTTGGGAGGTAAATGGTGAGGCCTCCATCTATGTTACAGCTGAGGAAACAGAGGGTAGGAGAATCAGAGGTGCCTCCCTGGGTCCGTATGTCTGGTAAGTGGTGAAGCCAGGGTTCAAACCCAGGTTAGAGGATCCCCCTCCACCTCCAGCCCTCTTACCCCAGACCTTTGTTCCACATTCCCTACCCCATCCCCTCTGCCACATACATACACGTTAACTCTCACACATACTCACATACACACACTTTCACACACACTTTTATGCACACACACATACATGCACTCACGTATGCTCGCACACACTCACACACACATGTATTCACACTCCCACTCACACACACCCACACACATGCTCACACACTCATACACACATACATGCACTCATATTGACACAGGCTCACACTCACAAACTCATACACACACTGACAGGGGCTCACACACAGTCACGCTCACACACACACATACACAAGCACATACGAACTCACACACATGCTCACACACATACACTGACACACTCTCACACATTCATACACACACATACTTACACCTACACACATTTATGCTCTCACACACACATACACACACTCACACACACTTTCACACACTGCACAGCTCTCATTCCTGGTCGCATTCACTCTGAGAAGTACCAATGGCAAACTTCCCCTGGACATCCTGTGGTCCCCAATCACACAGACCACACAGCCTAACCCACGGTCTCTCCATGCAATGCCCGGGGCCTGGCACAAGACAGATGTCAAACTCTCACTGGGCAGCTGAGAAGATGTTAACAAGGGCTCTGTTGAGAGAGGTGTGCGCAGGGCTTAGGGAACAAACTAAACAGCATGGAGGACCCCAGGGGCCCGGCCTGCCATGAGCAGGATCCCCTGGGCCAAAATTAAGGTGTCGGCAGAGCTACAAACCTGGAGGCTCCAGGGCAGAAGGCATTCCTTGCCTTTTCCGGATTCTAGAGGCCACCTGCACTCCTTGACTCCTACCTTCAAAGCCAGCCACGCAGCATCTCCAAAGCCCTCTCCTTTCCCTCTCTCTCTCCCCACCTTTCCCTCATCCTCTTTCCCTCTCTTTCTCTTCCAGCTACCCCTACCTCCATCACCCATCTCCTTTTCTGTTTAACACTCCTGTCTCCCTCTTAGAAGGATCGTGTGATGATGTTGGTCCCACCTGTTTATCTGGGATAATCTCTCCATCTCAGAATCCTTAACTTAATTGCATCTCCAAAATGACCTAGCCAAAGTGCCTTTTGCCACATGCAGTAACATATTCACAGGTTTCAGGGATGTGAATGTGGGCATCTTGAGGGGGCTGTTATCTGCCTAATCACACATCATACAAGGCAGACAGAGGTCTGCAGAGCTTTAGAACCCCCCAGTGAGGCCAGGTGTGGTGATTTACGCCTGTAATCCCTGCCCTTTGGGAGGCTGAGGCAGGCGGATCACTTGAGGTCAGAAGTTCAAGACCAGCCTGGGCAACATGGCAAAATCCTGTCTCTACTAAAAACACAAAAAATTAGCTGGGCTTGGTGGTGTGCACCTGTAATCTCAACTACTTAGGAGGCTGAGGTCCGAGAATCGCTTGAACCCAGGAGGTGGAGGTTGCAGTGAGTCAAGATCATGCCACTGTACTCCAGCCTGGGTGACACAGCGAGACTCTGACTCAAAAAAGAAAAAAAAAAAAAAAAAAAAAGAAGAAGAAGAAAAGAAAAGAAAAAGAACCCCCTAATAAGCCTGGTCACTCCTGACCTTGCATCTTCCTGACACTACTTCATGGAGCCATGGAATTACATTTCCTCTTCCTGCCTTTCTCCCCCATGCCAAGGTCAGGGAGCATGTGCTGGGGTCGCTGTCTGCAGTCACGGCCAGCTTGGAGGACGTGCAGACGGTGCAGGAGCTGGCCGAGGTGCTGAGAGAGGTGACCTGCCGGAGTAGGGAACTCACACCCTCGGCCCAGGTGAGTAGCTTCCATCTACCGAGGCTACCGTGGGACACGCTCCTGCATGGCAGGTGGGTGATCAGCATAGGTTGAAGGGGTCCCTTGGTCACAGGGCTCTCCTGGGGCTGCCAAGACCTCTGCCATCTTCTTTCCAGGGGTCCTGCATGGTTGATTCATGGGAAGGTGCCCCTCCTGCAGCCCATGTATCTCATGCTGGGTGAGAGGGCCTGTTTGCCCAGACTCTCACTCCCCCATCTGATGGTGAGCAACTTGAGGGAGTAACTGAATCTCATTAATATTTGGGTGGCCAAGTGTGAGTCCAGACACTGCTACTGACTGCTCATGTTCTCAACTTCAGTGCATGCCAGCCTGACATCTGGCTGCCAGCTCCTGGCCTTCCTTACCCTTCTGGGGGTCTTCTCTGACCCTCAGAGCCTAGTCTACCTGCCCATATGGCTGCAAATTCATGCAGTGTTCAGCGACTAATGGAGCTGGTATATAAATACCCCACCTCCCTCACCCCTCTTGATGGATAATCCCAAGCAGGAGCGAATCCCAGGTAATGGGCTTGATCACACTCCTGTGCTGGCTTCCACCCTTCCCTGTCTCACACCCCCTACTCCCCACAAGTGTTTCTTGGGATTATCTCCAAATAAATGACTTGCTCTCAAATCCTTGCTCCTGGATCTGCTTCTTGGAGAACTCAAATTAAAACACCATGTTCCCAGGGTTCTGACAGCCAAGGGTTAAAAAGGAAGCCATAGGCCAGGTGTGGTGGCTGATGCCTGTAATCCCAGCGTTTTGGGAGGCAGAGGCAGGAGGATCGCTTGAGGCCAGGAGTTTGAGACCAGCCTGGGCAACATAGTGAGACCTCATCCCTTCAAAAACAAAACAAAGGCCAGGCACGGTGGCTCATGCCTGTAATCCCAGCACTTTGGGAGGCTGAGGCAGGTGGATTGCCTGAGGTCAGGAGTTTGAGACCAGCCTGGCCAACATGGTGAAACCCCATTTCTATTAAAAATACAAAAATTAGCTGGGCATGGTGGTGTGCGCCTATAGTCCCAGCTACTCGGGAGGCTGAGGCAGGAGAATCGCTTCAACCTGGGAGGTGGAGGTTGCAGTGAGCTGAGATCGTGCCACTGCACTCCAGCCTGGGTGATAGAGACTCAGTCTCAAAAAGCAAACCAACAAACAAAAACAAAGCAAAACAAAATTGGTTGGACATCATGGTACACACGTGTATTCCTAGCTACTCGGGAGGTTGAGGTGGGAGGATCCATTGAGCCCAGAAGGTCAAGGCTGCAGTGAGCCGTGATTGTGCCACTGCACTCCAGCATGGGTGACAAAGCAAAACTCTATGAAAAAAATAACAATAAAAAGAAGCCCTAAAAACAGGGAGAGTGGGCCAGCACAGTGGCTCATGCCTGTAATCCCAGCACTTTGGGAGCCTGAGGCAGTAGGATCACTTGATCCCTAGAGTTCAAGCCCAGTCTGTGCAACATAGGGAAACTACATCTCTACCAAACAAACAAACAAACAAACAAAAAATCCCTAAATACTGGCATATACCTGTAGTCCCAGCTACTCAGGAGGCTGAGGCATAAGGATCACTTGAGCCCAGGAGTTCGAGGTTACAGTGAGCCATGCTTGTGCTACTGCACTCCAGCCTGGGCAACAGAGTAAGATTCTGTCTCAAAAACAAACAAACAAACAAACAACAGAAGAGGAGAGAACTGTCCTGGCTTTGATCCACCCACTCTGGTGGGAGGTTGTGCCCCTAAAATCTTCCAGCCTGAAGCTAACAAGGCTGGTCTTGATTCTGGGGCTTATTCATGATATGACACTTTCCATTTACACATCCATTTGCTAATCCATCTACTTACATGCATATACACTGTATACACATGTACTTGTACACATCCTCCACTCTATCCTTCTATCCATTCATGCATGCATTAATTTCATCATTCATTTAACAAATGCTTCCTGAATGTCAAGTATGTGCCAGGTAGTGTGCAACTCGTTGAGAATTCAGCAGCAAATCATGTAGACATGGCATCTGCCATTATGGTCCTTTCAGACTACTGAGACAGCCGAACATTAGACAAATAATTTCACAAATACATATAAAACTACAAAATTTGAATATGTACTGCATCCATCCACCCACCCACCCACACAACCATCCACCTATTCATTCATCTGCCATCCACCCATCTATTCATCCATCATTCATCCATCCTCCATCCATTTATCTTCCACCCATTCATCCATCCACCTATCATCCATCCATCTATCCACCCACCCACTTATCCATCCTCCATTCTCCATCCATCCATCCACCCACCATTCATCCATCCACCCACCATCCACCCATCCATCCATCCATCTACCATCCATGCACCCACCCATCCATCCGTCCATTCATCACCCATTCACCCTCCATCCACCAATTCATTCATCCTCCATCCATCCATTTTCCACCCATCCACCTATCATCCATACATCCATTTATCCAACTGCCTATCCATCCTTCATTTATCTATCCATCCATCCCCTAGTCATGGAATGTTCCTGAAGACTTACTATGTGCTGGGCACTGTGCAGGGCACTCTGGGAAGGATTCAGAGGCAGACCAGGCTACTCTCTTGAAGGATCTTAGAGGACTGTAAGGTGGGAGGACCTGGTCTCAAACCAGAGATACAGGGAGCTTGTGTGCCAGGTCTAGCCCAGGTCTTTCCTGGCTTGTTCCCCTCCTTGCTTCCCTTGTCCCTTGAATGACACAGGAATGGTCTATCTTGAGCGGGGGCTCATACTGCTTTTCCTTATTTGGGTGAACCCAGTGGGAGGCCAGCTGGGCTCTACAGCATGCCAGTGAGGCCCTGTTGACAGTGAGTGCCAAGGCCCGCCCCGAGGACCAGAGGCGCCAGGCAGCCACCAGGGACCTGTTTCAGGCTGTGGGCAGTGTGCTGGAAGCTTCCCTGAGCAACAGACCAGAAGAACTTGTGGAGGCCAGCGGCAGCCAGGTGGGTGTCCAGGCCAGATGCAGACCTCATACACACTGAATACTTAGCTCACATCAGCTTTTCTAGGTGGAGCTTTTCCCCCCATCTGGCAGATGAGGAAACTGAGGCACAGAGGTTAAGGTGTTGCCCTGAGAGCTGTAAGAAAATTTCCAGAGAGCAGGGCTTCCGGGAGGCAGTGTGGAGTGGTGGGCAAATCACAGGCTCTGGAATGAGACAGCCTGAGTTTGAGTCCTGCCTCTGTCACTTAGGAGGCTCGTGACCTGAGCAAGATACAGAGTTTACTTAAGCCTCTTTTCCTCATGTGTAAAGCAAGGCACTCTGCTTCACCCCAAATAAGCTGCCAAATGGAGAGATCATATGGACCCCCTAGCAGGTCTGGGTAAACCCCTGGCTCATTTTACCAAGAACGCAGAAGAGAGGCAGCTGCCCAGAGTAAGAATAGGTTGTAGGCCAGGCGCGGTGGCTCAAGCCTGTAATCCCAGCACTTTGGGAGGCCGAGACGGGCGGATCACAAGGTCAGGAGATCGAGAATAGGTTGTAGCACTGTCTCACGTGGCCCCAGCATCCTGGTGGGGACGTAGCCTCCTAGATGGCATAATGACAGAGCCACAAAACCCATTTCTTGCTGTTGCACAGTTCTTTGTCACATGGGGCCATCACCTCTATTCAGGAAGAAGTGAAAGACACACAACACACAAAGATGCTTGGATGCACACACACACATACTCAGACACACTCAATCTCCACAAACACACTCACACACAAAAACACGGGGCACGCTCACACTCACGTGCAAGCTCACACACACACTGAGAGGCCTCACACTCTTACACGGCCTCAAGCACGCACTTTTGCACACAGTTAGGTGCACATTTACACACACACATCTTCACACGGGCCATGCAGTCACATGCACTCACATACTCACAGACTGTCACATATGGTTGCACACTCCATAATCATGCAATCACCTATGCACACTCAAACACTGTACGCACATACATGCTCAGGACCACGCTCACATTCACGCACACATACACATGCTCAAACACTGCCATTCACATGCAGTGACATCACCTTCACACGTGTGTGTTCACATGCATGCACACATGCACACACACACACACACACACACACATGATTTGTGCCCCAACAGGAATTCTGTGCAAACATCCAGCCCTTTCCTGTGTCCCCGCACCAGCCGTGGTGTCAGGATGCATCTCATTTGGGAGTTGGGATGGGTGGGGAGCAGATTTGAAGCCCAGGAGACCTGGTGAAATGGCCTCGCTCTCAGCTGTCCATTTCCCCTGGAACAAGCCATAGGGTGCTGGCAGATGTCAGCAGCCCAGACAGCCACATTGCCTGATGGCTCAGCACACAGGCCCTGTAGCCATATGCTTTGCCGTGAGTCCCGGCTCTTCCCCTTATCAGTGTGTGACCTCCCACAGTCTCCTGTCCTCTCTGTGCCTCCATCCTCCTTCTGTCCAATGGAGCTAGTGAAGCCCCCGCCACACCAAGTTACTGTGAGGATGGAATGGGCTCACAGAAGCCCGTCTAGAAACTTTATGAGTGCTGCTTTTGGGCCACCTCCGAGGCAGTCTTTCTCCCTCTTCTCTGTCCTCTCCCAATCCCTCCTGAAGGTCCCACATTGGCCTGGTGACAGTAACCAAAGATGGCGATATAGCATAGCCATCTCATAGCATAGCAATATCCATAACCATAGTCCATAGCAATATCCTCCTGCCTTCTTTTCCAGAGTGCCATAGTGCTGCGGCTGCTTGGAGTCGTGGAGCATGTGCAGACCGTCCTTCTGCTGGGAAAACTGCCGTGGGGCCTTCCAGCCGTGCTGGCCACCCCCTCCATCTCTGTGTACACAAACAGGTACAAACCAGCTACACCATGGGTCCCCAAGAAAGCTCATCCCCTAACCTGGCTCATTCCACACCCGCACTCCAAAACCTTGTGCTAGGCAGAGCTCAGGAGACCAGACTTGGAGCTGGAGAAGTGATGGGACCTAGAGCTGGGAAGGGCTTTCCACCAAGAGAAGGTCCCCTTGTCACCATGTTGAGTGTTTGCACAGCACAGGAAGGGAGGCATGGAGTTGCCTCCATGCCTGGGGCCAAGCCCAGTGTTAGATCCACCTGAAGGAGTCCTGAGAGATGCTCACATGGCAGCTGTGCAGGCAAGGGGACTGAAGGAATAGGACCAGCCTTCCGTTAACCCTGCCCTGCCTGTGTCTGGCCAGCCGCTGCTCCTTGGGCCTGTAGGAATTCAAGATCCACTTACCTTGGGCTCGTACACACACACACACACACACACACACACACACACACACACACACACAGGGCTCATCGAGCACTGACGCCATACCTGGGATGCTCCACACCATCCATTCCTCCACCTGACAAGCAGGAGCTGGACAATGCTGCTGGCAACACTGGGACCCCATGCCCCAAGCCTTGGTTCTTCCTGCCAGGGTTTCCCTCTTAGATCTCAGACAGTTTCCCAAAGCAGTATCCTGATTAGAGGAACGATCTGAAATGGGGTCCCCAACATGATCAGAAAGGGGCAAAGTCAAAGACCAGAAAAGATGGGGCTGGGTCAAGACATGGCATCAGAGGTCAAGGTAGGAAGGGAAGATAACCCTGCAGAAAAATCTGCGTCCAAGCTCGTTTATTCATTCAATGAAAATATTGATGGACTACCTGTTATATGCAAGGCGCTGCTGTAGACATCGGAGGTATAGCAGTAAACAAGGCTGGCAAAGCCCCACCCTCATGGAACCTCCAGTCTAGCTGCCTCTTGTGCTGCTTCTGCTGAAACAAACATGGTGAACCACCTATAGGGATCAAAACACACCCCCACTCTGATGGTGAAGCTGGGCTCCCAGTAGTGCAGAAGGTGTGGGGTCTTCCTCGACACTGACTTTCTCCTCCCTCCCCTGCCACCTCTGTTCTCACCTTGTGGCCAGAATACAACCCTGGAGTTGGCAAGGCTCCTCCCTGCACACGGATGCTGCAGACTCTGCAACCTTCATGCTGCCCACTGCCTCCTCACTCGGCTCTCTGGAGGATGGCCAGGAGCCTGTGGATATAAAGGTAATGACAGTAGTAGCATCCTTGGGGACAGCCTTTACAGTTTGCAGAGCACTTTCACGGGCATTTGCTCGTTTGTGTTGAGTATGATGGTGCCCGCTGTGCCAGTGAGCTTCAATCATTTTCGCAAAACCACAAGTAAGTGGCTCTGCCGGGCTTCAGACCCAGACCTCTGGGCTCCCAGATTCACCCTCTTTGCATTGTGCTGCAAAATTTCCCCAACAGCCTTGATTCAGGTAGTCACTGGAAATAAAGCTCTTCCAGCTTAGTGCCATAACTTGGAAATGGCCAACCCAGGCTCTTTTCCATCCTCAAATTAAAGTATATCTGACTGTGTACTCCCTGAGCCCTAATGAAAGCAAATGTCTTTCTCTTAAAGACTTACTGGCTCTTGGGGAAGAAAGACTGGGAAGGGGAGACTGAGGAGGGCGGATCACCTGAGGTCAGGAGTTCGAGACCAGCCTGGTCAACATGATGAAACCCCATCTCTACTAAAAATACAAAATTAGCCGGGTGTGGTGGTTCTCACCTGTAATCCCAGCTAGTCAGGAGGCTGAGGCAGGGGAATTGCTTGAACCCGGAAGGCGGAGGTTGCAGTGAGCAGAGATTGTGCCATTACACTCCAGCCGGGGTGACAGAGCGAGACTCTGTGTAAAAAAAAAAAAAAAAAAAAAAAAGACTTGGATGGTTTTACAGTCCAGTCATTGCTCAGCCAAAGCAAGTCTGATCTGGGTCCTCTAGGGCAGGCTCTCTGCGGCCTCAGCCCTGACACTGGAAACATGCCAGGGGAAGCAGCGGCAGCAGAAGGTAGGCCCCACCTGCCCCACATACCAGGGCTACTGCTCCTTGAGTCCGAGGACCTTGCCTTTCACCCTCCAGCTTCTCAGGTGCCTTGGCCAACACTCCTTGCTCTCGGTTTCAGATGATGAGTTTCCCAAAGAGCCCCTTTCCAGCTCGAAGCCACTTCGATGTCAGCGGGACTGTTGGTGGCCTCCGTGTGACCAGCCCTAGTGGTCAGCTCATACCTATGAAGAATCTGTCGGAGAATATTGAGGTAGAAATTTGGGATGTCGTCAGAAGTCAGGTGGGCCCAGGCTGGAGTTCAGTGGCATGATCTCAGCTCACTGCAACCTCTGCCTCCAGGGCATAAATGATCCTCCCATCTTAGCTTCCCAAGTAGCTGGGACAACAGGTGCAAGCCACCACACCCAGCTGATTTTTTTTTTTAAAGTTTTGGTAGCGACAAGTTCTCACTATATTGCCCAGGCTGGTCTTCAACTCTTGGGCTCAAGCAATCCTCCCTCCTTGGCTTCCCAAAGTGCCAGGATTACAGGCGTGAGCCACTGTGCCTGGCCACATTTCTGTCGTCTTCTTCCTTTTTTTTTTTTTTTTTTTTGAGACGGAGTTTTGCTCTCATTGCCCAGATTAGAGTGCAATGGCGAGATCTCAGCTCACTGCAACCTCCGCCTCCTGGGTTCAAGTGATTCTCCTGCCTCAGCCTCCCGAGTAGCTGGATTACAGGTACCCGCCACGATGCCAGGCTAATTTTTTGTATTTTTAGTAGGACGGGGCTTCACCATGTTGGTCAGGCTGGTCTTGAACTCCTGACCTCAGGTGATCCACCTGCCTCAGCCTCCCAGAGTGCTGGAATTACAGGCGTGAGCCACCATGCCTGGCCTCTGTCTTCTTTTTCAACTTGGTTGAAATTGAAAGTTGGCCAATTATTTTTTTAAAAAATGGTTAAAGAAGAGAATCATTCAAAATGATCCTTACCAGCTAGTCATGGTAGTTCACACCTGTAATCCCAGCACTTTGAGAGGTCAAGGTGGGAGAATCACGAGAGTCCAGGAGTTCAAGACCAGCCTCAGCAACAATGTGAGATACCATCTGTACAAAAAATACAAAAATTAGTCAGGTGTGGTGGCATGCACCTGTGGTCCCAGCTACTCAGGAGGATGAGGCAGAAGGATTGCTTATGCCCAGGAGGTTGAGGCTGCAGTGAACCAAGATTGGTTTAAAAAATAACAGCAACAGGCCGGGTGCGGTGGGTCACGCCTGTAATCCCAGCACTTTGGGAGGCTGAGGTGGGTGGATCACGAGGTCAGGAGAGCAAGACCGTCCTGACCAATGTGGTGAAATGCCGTCTCTACTAAAAAAAAATACAAAAATTAGCTGAGTGTGGTGGCATGTGCCTGTAATCCCAGCTACTCGGGAGGCTGAGGCAGGAGAATAGCTTGAACCCGGGAGGCAGAGATTGCAGTGAGCCAAGATCATGCCACTGCACTCCAGTCTGCCAGCCTGGCGACAGAACAAGACACCATCTCAAAAACAAACAAAACAACAAACAAAACAAAACAAAATAAAAAAAAAATAATAAAGGTCCTTACCCTAGCTTAATCATTGTACTTAAAACTATAAATGTATGTTCATTCACCAATCCTTGGATAACCAGAGTTTTCCTGGTTATATATACCTGTTGTTTGGAATTTTGGTTATCTTCATTCCAGAAACCACTCCCATTACATAGCCTCTAAAATGTCTAGTTAGGCTGGGCACGAGGGCTCACACCTGCAATGCCAACACTTTGGGAAGCCAAGGCGAGTGGATCACCTGAGATCAGGAGTTTGAGACCAGCCTGGCCAATAGTAAAACAGTTTGCAGAGCACTTTCACATGGATTAGCTCATTTCTGTTTAGTAAAACTCCGTCTCTACTAAAAATACAAAAAGCTGGGCGTGCTGGCGGGTGCCTGTAGTCCCAGCTACTCAGGAGGCTGAGGCTGGAGAATCGCTTGAACTTGGGAGGCAGAGGTTGCAGTGAGCCAAGACTGCACCACTGCACTCCAGCCTGGGCAACAGAGCAAGACTCCCATCTCAAAAAAATAAAAAAATAAAATAAAATAAAATGTCCAGTTAGATTTTCTTACAGTTAAACAAAAACATAAACATGCCGTGGTGCAATATAAGTTCATGTTTTTCAAAATTTTAATGATTTTATTCTAGTCTTCTACAATTTTCTCATCAATGCCTAATTCAATAACAATTTTTAATGATGTCCTGTGTTATCATCCCTGGAATCTGTGGATATGTCACCTTAAAGGCAAAAGGAAGGTCAGGTGTGGTAGCTCACACCTGTAATCCCAGGGCTTTGGGAGGCTGAAGTGGGAGGATCACTTGAGCCCAGGAGTTCAAGGTTATAGTGAGCTGTGGTCATGCCATTGCCCTCCAGCCTGGGCAACAGAGCCAGGCCCTGTCTAAAAACAAAAACAAAACAAAACTGCAAAAGGGATTTTGCAGATGTGCTTGAGTCTTGCCCATCCTCAGATGGGGAGATTATCCTGGGTTATCCGGTGGGTTCTGTGTCATCCCAAGGGTCCTTATAAAAGGGAGACAGAAAGGGAGGTGTCTCCAGGAGACAAAAAAGTGACTTGATGACAGAAGCAAGAGGCTGGAGGGATGCGAGGAAGGGGCTATGAGCTAAGGAATGCAGGTAGCCACCAGAAGCCGTAAAAGGCAGGGAAGCAGGTTCTCCTCTAGCCCTGGGAAACTGATTTTGCACTCCAGCCTTTAGAACTCTAAGATAACAACTGTGTATTGTCTTAAGCTTCCCACGGTGGTCATTTGTGATAGCAGCCATAGGAAACTAATACAATGAGCAAAGCCCGGCCTGGATTTTGGTTCCTGGGTGCTCAGGCCACACAGCTCTGCACAGCAGCCCTGATGCCCATGGGCTGGCATTGCCTTCCTGGCATCCCTTTAATAGGATTGTTTCTGAGCACAGATCCTGCTGCCCCGGCATTCACAAGGACACAGTCAGCCGACCGTGTTGAACCTGACCAGTCCTGAAGCTTTGTGGGTGAACGTGACTCCAGGGGAGGCAACCTTGGGGATCCAGCTGCACTGGAGACCGGACATTGCACTCACGCTCAGACTAGGCTACGGCTACCATCCCAACAAGAGCAGCTACGATGCCCAAACTTACCTTGTACCGACGGCGGCTTCAGGTAGGCCTGTGACCATTTCCTGAGCTGCTGTGTGGGGTATGATCAGCTTCACTTGGGAATCAGAAGCCATAGGAAGAAAAGCAAAGAAAAAAACCACCCCACACATTCAGTGGCTTATTTTTTGTTGCTGTTACTATTTGCCAACATTAGGTGAGCACTTACTATATGCCCCGAGGAAGTTTACAAGCTCATATGGAACTGACCTCATTGCAATCCTCATGACAACCCTTGGGAGGGGGAACTATCGAAATTTCCACTTTTCAGCAAGGTGTGGTGGCTCACGCCTATAATCCTAGCACTTTGGGAGGCTGAGCCGGACAGATCACTTGCGGTCAGGAGTTCAGGACCAGCCTGGCCAAAATGGCGAAACCCCGTATCTACTGCAAATACAAAAAGTAGCTGGGTGAGGTGGTGTACACCTGTAATCCCAGGTATTTGGGAGGCTGAGGCACAAGAATAGCTTGAACCTAGGAAGCAAAGTTTACAGTGAGCTGAGATCACACCACTGCACTCCAGCCTGGATGACAAAGCAAGACTCTGTCTGAAAACAAAACAAAACAAAACAAAACAAAACAAAACAAAACAAAACAAAACAAAACAAAAACCTCTACTTCCAGATAAAAACAAAGAGGTTAAGGAAAAGGAACTGGTCTGAGATCATACAGCCAATAAGGAGCAGAATCTGTGTTTGAGCCCTTGTCTGTCTGACTCAACCACGCTCCCTGACTGGGGAGTGCCCCTTCTTCTGTGCTCCTGGTCTCAGGAGGAGAGAGTGCTCCTAGGACATCAGGGGTGGGGGAAAACCAGCAGGGTCTGCTTTCCTGCCAAGTGGCCTTAGTCACCCTCTCCCATGATCTTAACACCCATCTCAAGGAGGCCTTCAGGCTGACCTGGAACCCCCTTTCCTACAGATGAGCTGCCCACGTGGATCCTGAGCCCACAGGACCTGCGTTTTGGAGAAGGGGTCTACTATTTGACTGTGGTCCCTGAGTCTGACCTGGAGCCAGTCCCCAGCAGGGATCTCACAGTTGGCATCACCACCTTCCTGTCTCACTGTGTGTTCTGGGATGAGGTCCAGGAGACTTGGGACGACTCAGGGTGCCAGGTAAGGAGAGAGAAGTGAAGGAAGTAAGGCAGCTTGGTGGGCTGTGCCCAGCTCATGTAGGGTCCTCTTTTGCTGCCTCTGGCGCAGCATCTTGTGCCTCTCCATGGGGCCTTTGCTGTTCCTGGTGCCTGGGATACCTGCCTCATCCCTGCTTCAGCCTAAGCATTGCTTCCTGGAGAAAACTGTTCTTAACTCCCTAAGTCTGATTTCCTATTGTGAACCCCAGAGCACACACATCCATAGCATCTAACCCCAGTGCTCTTCATCCATAGCACTTAACAGAGAGGTCATTTCACCTCTACGCATGAGATCATTTAAATGACGTCTGTCTCCCTCCGTCCACTGGGAGCTCCCAATACGACAGAAACAATGTGCTTTGTTCACCACTGAGAACAAATGGTCATTGACCCAGGCGGTACATGACTCAAGAATCCCTGCTGCCTCTAGGTTGTTAAGGGAGGCCAGGGTGTCATTTCCGAGGGAATGAACTCAGAGCTGAGCCCTCAGTTCTGTGCCAGGTGCAGGGCTCCATGCTTTGCTTGCATCGGCTCATCAAATCTGCACAATCATCTGCAAGATAGTTGTGACTCTCATTTTACAGGGGACAAAACAAAGGCTCGGGAAACTCAATTGACTAGTCCCAAATCTTACATCTAGGGCCAGGTGCAGTGGCTCAAGCCTGTAATCCCAGTACTTTGGGGGGCTGAGGCAGGCAGATCACCTGAGGTCAGGAGTTTAAGAGCAGCCTGGCCAACATGGTGAAACCCCATTTCTACTAAAGATACAGAAGTTAGCCGGGTGTGTTGGTGGGCACCTGTAGTCCCAGCTACTCAGGAGGCTGAGGCAGGAGAATCGCTTGAACCCAGGAGGCAGAGGTTGCAGTGAGCCTAGATAATGCCACTGCACTCCAGCCTGGGCGACAGAGCAAGACTCTGTCACAAACAAACAAACAAAACATCTTCTTTACCCACCAGATGCCCCTAGGGGGTGATTGCAAGCTCCCGGGGGATTGGGGGTGGCCATGTGGGTGTGAAGCACGGGCACAGATGGCAGCCCCTGCCCTGGTTCACTCCGGGCCTCTTCCTGCCTGGCCATGTTGTCTGGCACCACCTGCCCAAGTGTCATCACACCTTCCTGGTGCCAAGATGCCAGCTTAGGACGCAAACCTGTGTCCTTCTCTTTTTCTTCCTGTGGTTCCCGCAGGTTATTTTGCTTTTCAGCATAAGCTGACCAACTGTCCCAGCTTGCCCAGGACTGAAGGAGCTCCTGGGACTCAGGACTTTCCATTTGAAAAACAGGAAAGGCCCTGGCAAACTGGATGAGTTAGTCACACCAGTGTCCTCTCAGCACCTAGCCTGTTGCTGGACGTAGAATTAGCACCCCACAAGTATCTGTCCTGTGAGTGAGCATCAGGTAGACCACAGGGCTGAATGCCAAATTTGTGAACATGGTTGCCTATAGGGGACGAGGGACAAAGGGGATCTCACATTTACTTGCAATATGTATGTATTTTTTTGAGACAGGGTCTCACTCTGTCGCCCAGGCTGGAGTGCAGTGGTGTGATCTCAGCTCATTGCAGCCTTTGCCTCTGGGGTTCAAGCAATTCTTGTGCTTCAGCCTCCCAAGAAGCTCATATTGCAGATGTGAACCACACTGTGGTGCAAGCCTGCAATCCCAGCACTTTGGGAGGCGGAGGCAGGAAGATCACTTGAGATCAGGAGATTGAGACCATCCTGACCAACATGGCGAAACCCCATCTCTACTAAAAATACCAAAATTCACCAGGTGTGGTGGTGCATGCCTGCAATCTCAGCTTTTTGGGAGGCTGAGGCATGAGAATTGCTTGAAGCCAGGAGGCAGAGGTTGCAGCAGTGAGCCGAGATTCTGTCACTACACTCCAGCCTGGGCGACAGAGTGAGATACTGTCTCAGAAGAAGAAGAAAAAAAAGACAAAGCAGACTGGCAGCATATGCACAGTTGTCCACTGAGAATGACGGATACAAAAATATTATAAATAATATTATTTGCATATTTTAACTAAACAAAAAAGATTGGCCAGGCGGGGTGGCTCACTCCTGTAATCCCAGCACTTTAGGAGGCTGAGGCGGGCAGATCACGAGATCAGGAGATTGAGACCATCCTGGCTAACATGGTGAAACCCCATCTCTACTAAAAATACAACAAAAATTAGCTGGGTGTGGTGGTGCGTGCCTGTAATCCCAGCTACTTGGGAGGCTAAGGCAGGAGAATTGCTGGAACCCAGGAGGCAGAAATTGCAGTGAGCCAAGATCTCTCCACTACACTCCAGCCTGCCGACAGAGCGAGACTCTGTCTCAAAAAAAAAAAAAAAAAGATCAAAAGGGGCTTTTGAAGCTGGTCTCTCAGCGGTCTTCCCACTCCGTGCACCCTTCAAAGGGAATACCGTTCTCCCTTGAGCTCGAGCGAGCCGGGGTTGACCTTCCCAGGTGTCTCCACGGATGGCCCCTTTATGGGTTGCAGGTGGGGCCTTGGACCAGCTCCTATCAGACACACTGCCTCTGCAACCACCTCACCTTCTTCGGAAGCACGTTCCTGGTGATGCCCAATGCCATCGACATCCACCAGACTGCTGAGCTCTTTGCCACCTTCGAGGACAACCCTGTGGTCGTGACCACTGTGGGCTGCCTGTGCGTGGTCTACGTGCTGGTGGTGATGTGGGCGAGGAGGAAGGACGCTCAGGATCAGGCCAAGGTGAGGCTGAGAACCATTGGTGCCGTGTACACCATCCTGGGGAAAACTCTATTGTTTTCAAGTAATATTAGGCGTCACGGGAAGAGGGTATTTGTCTACTTAAGATTTTTTCCAGTCAGGCGTGGTGGCTTACACCTGTAATCCCAGCACTTTGGGAGGCCAAGGCAGGCGGATCACCTGCGGTCAGGAGTTCAAGACCAGCCTAGCCAACATGGCGAAACCCCATCTCTACTAAAAATACAAAAATTAGTCAGGTGTGGTAGTGGGCACCTGTAGTCCCAGCTACTCAGGAGGCTGAGGCAGGAGAATCGCTTGAAACCAGGAGGTGGAGGTTGCAGTGAGCCGAGATTATGCTACTGCACTCCAGTCTGGACAACAGAACAAGACTTCGTCTCAAAAAAAAAATTTTTTTTCCAATATATTCAGTATGCCTGACACATACATAGTAGGACTTCAGCCAATATTTATGGCTATCTGAAGAAGAGGTAATGAATGAATGCAAGGTTGCATTGTCACCGAGCTCTGAAAGTCTCTCCGTTCCTACCCCTTCCCGCGAAGCAACATCACTCAGAATTTCATGTGGGTTAAATTTAATAAGATAATATTTTCAGCATTGATACTGCTGTCTTTGATTCACCCAAGGGATTAAGCATTAATACTTGAAGAGCCTCTGCTGTAGGTTGGTTCCCGGGAAGCAGACTCCGAGGCAAAGTTGAGCATGCAGAGTGTGCAGGGTGTGTATTAAGGGGGCCTGGGACTTGCACCTGGGAAGGGAGGGAATGAGGCAGCATGGGCAGAGAAAGAAGCTGAGCTGTGATGCAGCCTAGTGACAGCGTGGCCCAGCTCCTGGGGAGCACCGGAGCTGTCCCAAGTCGAGTTGAGATGCCCAGGTCTTGACCACACCCAGACACTCTGCCAATTGGTCATTGGGTGCTGGCTGCCCCAAGGGGGCACAATCTCAACAGAGGTAGCTGTTGCATTTTTGACCCCATCAACTGAGGCAATGAGCCCTCCGTGGGAGGGGGATCTGGACAGCGAATCTTGGAGTTGACTATAGCCTCTGGCCAACTCTGGCTAATTTCTTTTTATTTTCTTTTTGCCAAATTCTTTTTTTTTTTTTTTTTGAGACGGAGTCTCGCTCTGTGCCCCGGGCTGGAGTGCAGTGGCATGATCTCGGCTCACTATAAGCTCCGCCTCCCGGGTTCACACCATTCTCCTGCTTCAGCCTCCGGAGTAGCTGAGACTACAGGCGCCTGCCACCACCCCCAGCTAATTTTCTTGTATTTTTAGTAGAGACGGGGTTTCACCATGTTAGCCAGAATGGTCTCGATCTCCTGACCTCGTGATCCGCCCGCCTCGGCCTCCCAAAGTGCTGGGATTACAGGCTTGAGCCACCGCGCCTGGCCTGCCAAATTCTTAAAAAAATTTTTTAATTCTTATGGGTACATGGTAGGCATATATATATG
Source organism: Rhinopithecus roxellana (assembly GCF_007565055.1). NCBI lineage: Eukaryota > Metazoa > Chordata > Mammalia > Primates > Cercopithecidae > Rhinopithecus > Rhinopithecus roxellana. The sequence continues at coordinate 56,908,101 of NC_044568.1, forward strand.
TATGAGGTGTATGGGACATTTTAATACAGGTATGCAGTGTGTCATAATCACATTGGGGCAATTGGGGTATCCATGTCCTCGAGCATTTATCCTTTGTGTTACAAACAACCCAATTATACTCTTTTAGTTATTTTTAAATGTACAATTATTATTGACTGCAGTCACCCTATTGTGCTATCAAATACTAGATCTTATTCATCTTATTCATCCTTTTTTTTTTTTTTCTGAGAGGGAGTCTTGCTCTGTCACCCAGGCTAGAGTGCAGTGGTGTGATCTCTGCTCACTGCAACTTCTGCCTCCTGGATTCAAGCAATTTCCTGCCTCAGCCTCCCGAGTAGCTGGGACTACAGGCACCAGCCACCACGTCCAGCTAATTTTTGTGATTTTAGTAGAGACAGGGTTTCACCACATTGGTCAGGCTGGTCTCTAACTCCTAACCTCAAGTGATCCACCTGCCTCGGCCTCCCAAAGTGCTGGGATTACAAGCATAAGCCACCGCACCTGGCCGTACATCTTATTCATTCTTTCTAATTTTTGTACCCATGAACCACCTCGTTTTCCCCCTGATTCCAGCCCCCGCTACCTTTCCCAGCCGCTGGTGACCATCATTCTACTCTCTATCTCCATGAGTTCATTTGTTGCTAAACTATCTTAACGTTTCATTTCTTTAAAATTCCCTCAGAAACACCACCTGGTTACAAATGTTATGAGAAATCATACATGTACAGAGTTTGTACGGTTCACCAGCTCAAACATTCAATGTTCTCAGCTTATCAAGTTCATTTCCAATTTAACTACATGGGGGTCATATCTCATAAAGAATGTACTTTGGGGCCAGACGTGGTGGCTCATGCCTGTAATCCCAGCACTTTGGGAGGCTTAGGCAGGCGGATCACTTGAGGTCAGAAGTTTTAGACCAGCCTGGCCAACATGGTGAAACCCGTCTCTAACTAACAATATAAAAATTAGCCAGGCATGGTGGCGCACGCCTGTAGTCCCAGCTACTCTGGAGGCTGAGGCAGGAGAATCACTTGAACCCGGGAGCCAGAGGTTGCAGAGACTAAGATCATGCCACTGTACTCCAGCCTGGGCAACAGAGCGAGATCCTGTCTCAAAACAAAACAGGAGGAAGAAAAGAATGTACTTCACGTTTTTATTTTCGCAGTGTTTTGCACTTGAAACCCTGCTTTTATGAAGAACAGTTCTCACCCAAGGGGATGAATAAATGGCACATATAATTTTGCTTTGCCCAACTCATGATTGTCATGAATCGTCAGCTCCTTCTTGGCTGGTGGGTGATGCAGGAACCCACTGAGCAAGGCCTTCCTAATGCTGCCCTTCTCTTCAGGTGAAGGTCACAGTGCTGGAAGACAATGATCCCTTTGCTCAGTACCACTACCTGGTGACAGTCTACACAGGACACCGACGAGGGGCAGCCACGTCCTCAAAGGTACCTGCCCATGCAAGATCCACTGATTGATCAGCACGTCCCACCCAGCCCTGCTATGCCACTGTGGAGTTGCCCACTCCTGGTCTCTGGATTTCAGGTGACTGTCACCCTGTATGGCCTGGATGGAGAGAGTGAACCCCACCACCTGTCTGATCCCGACACTCCAGTTTTTGAGCGAGGAGCAGTGGATGCCTTCCTTCTCTCCACCCTGTTCCCCCTGGGGGAACTGCGGAGCCTCCGGCTGTGGCATGACAACTCAGGGGACCGGCCATCCTGGTGAGTGGGGGGCAGACAAACCATGAGAACCTATGCAGTGCCAGGCCCAGGGCTGGGCACTGGACATTTGCCTCCTTCCTGATCTTCACAAGCCCCTGCAAGACACATAGAATGATCTCTGTTTCACAGACGAGGAAACCCAGGGTCAGAAAAGCCCACTGGTTCATGGTCCACACAACTGGATCAGTAGCTAGGAGAAGGACTGGAAGCTACAGCTAGCCCCACCTTCGGTGCTAGCCCCACCCTTGTCCCTTTTGCAGCATCAACCTGTGACTTGCCCAGGGTCACACAGCTGGCAAGTTTGGAGCAAGGTTCTCCCCATCCTGAGGCCAAAATGAGAGACCCAGATGAGTGGTGTCCAGTCTGACCACCCGTCGGTAGCTGGCGGCTTTAGAAAAACAATAACACTTGAATTCACCTACGGGACTAAGCATTAATATCTTAAGTGCGGCCGCTGTAGGTTGCTCCCGGGAAGCAGGCTCTGAGATGGAGTTGCACACGCAGGGTATTCATTACAGGGCCCTGGGACCAGCACCTGGGAAAGGAGGGAAGGAGGCAGAATGGCAGAAAAGTCGAGCTGTGATGCAGCCCAACAACAGTGCGGTCAGCCACTGGGCAGCTCTGGAGCTGTCCCATGTTGGGTTGAAACATCCAGGTCTTCATCTCTGTAGGCACTGCATCACTGGATGCCAGCTGCCCCAGAAGAGCCTGTGACCTTGACAGTGGTGGCTTTTGCATTCTTACAGGGCTGCTCTTCCTGAAATGAGAAAATGCATGGCAAGAGCATCTTAGCATAGCCCTCACTGTAGAGTAAATGCTCAGTGAAGAGTGGCTGTTGCTATCATTACGGTTTTTTTGTTTTGTTTTGTTTTGAGTCAGAGTCTCATTCTGTCACCCAGGCTGGTAGTACAGTGGCACAATCTCCACTCACCACAGCCTCTGCTTCCTGGGTTCAAGTGATTCTCCTGCCTTTGCCTCCCGAGTAGCTGGGATTACAGGCATGCACCACCATGCCCAGCTAATTTTTATTTTTATTTTTTTGTATTTTTAGTAGAGACGAGGTTTCCCCATGTTGGCCAGGCTGGTTTCGAACTCATGACCTCAAGTAATCCGCCCGCCTTGGCCTCCCAGAGTGCTGGGATTACAGACGTGAGTCACTACCCCCAGCCATCATTGCTGTTCTTGTTGGCTATATAGCAACAGGGAAAACTGCTGCTCGATCTGACATCACAGGATAGGCAAGATAATTTCAATTCTTCCCCATACCTCAAAGACCTAAATCAGGTTAGATGATACCCACAAAGTCCTCAGCCCAAGACAGATGGTGGTTCTTTGGTTAGAAATGCAAGAGAGGAGGCTGGGCACGGTGGCTCACGCCTGTAATCCCAGCACTTTGGGAGGCTGAGGTGAGTGGATCACCTGAGGTCAGGAGTTTGACACCAGCATGACCAACATGGAGAAACCCCATCTCTACTAAAAATACAAAATTAGCTGGGTGTGGTGGTGTATAACTGCAATCCCAGCTATCCGGGAGGCTGAGGCAGGAGAATCACTTGAACCTGGGAGGTGGAAGTTATGGTGAGCCGAGATCACTGCATTGTACTCCAGCCTGGGTGACAGAGCCAGCTTCTGTCTAAAATTTAAAAAAAGAAAGAAAGAAATGCCAGAGAGGACCGTGTTCTGCGCACTCCAGCCTGCACCTGCCTGAACACATACATACACTTTAGACAATTTGGCTTTACTTGCTCATGCCTGGATACTGGCCCTGAGCTTGGTGCCATGTGTACAGGTTAATGGTCTCCAAATGCACCCTTTTGCAGCATCTTTGTGGAAACATGGCAGCTTCCCAGAGTTGGCTCTCTACAGTAGCTGAACTCCTCATGCGAGGCCAATTTTGATTAAGGCACCAAGAACAAAGAAAAATATGGTTTCTTTTTTTGAGGAGCTCTTGTTCTTTAGGGTTCATGTTTGCAAAGCTGTTACCTTGGTGATGTCCAAGGAAGCCTCCTCCCCTGCTCCACTTTATCCTAAAAACCATGGGTCCCTTATCCAGGTATGTGAGCCGGGTGCTGGTCTATGACCTGGTGATGGACCGGAAGTGGTATTTCCTCTGCAACTCCTGGCTGTCCATCAATGTTGGAGATTGTGTCCTCGACAAGGTGTTTCCTGTGGCCACGGAGCAGGACAGAAAACAATTCAGGTACTTTTTTTTCTTTATTTTTACTTTCTTTATTTTTAAGATAAGGTCTCGTTCCACCACCCAGGCTGGAGTGCAGTGGCACGATCACAGCTCACTGCAACCTCAACCCCACTGGATCAAGCGATCCTCTCACCTCAGTCTCTCGAGCAGCTGGGACTACAGGCATGCACCACGGTGCCTCGCTTTTTTTTTTTTTTTTTTTTTTTAAGTAGAGACGAGTCCTTGCTATGTTGCCTACGCTGGTCTCGGCCTTCTGGGCTCAAGAGATCCCCCCACCTCAGCCTCCTGAGTAGCTGGAACGATAGAAACACACCACCGTGCCTAACTGTTTTTGTGGAGATGGGGTTTCACCATATTTCCCAGACTGGTCTCAAACTCCTGGGCTCAAGGGATCCTCCTGTATCAGCCTCCCAAAGTTTTGGGGTTACAGTCGTGAGCCACTGTGCTTGGCTGTGCCTGCGATTTTTTTTTTTTTTTTTAACAGAGTCTTACTCTGTCACCCAGGCTGGAGTACAGTGGCACAATATTGGCTCACTGTGACCTCTGCCTCCTGAGTTCAAGCAATTCTCCTGCTTCGGCCACTCAAGTAGCTGAGATTACAGGCACATGCCACCACGCCTGGCTAATTTTTGTACTTTTATTAGAGATGATTTCACCACATTGGCCAGGCTATTCTCAAACTCCTGACCACAAACAACCCTCTCTCCTTGCCCTGCTAAAGTCCTGGGATTACAGACATAAGCCACTGCACTCCGTCATGCCTGGGATTTTTAACCACTGTACTCCCATTGGTCTAACTGTAACAAAACTAATAGTATTTTAGCTATATTATTATGTTAACATTATAGCAAAAATAACAATGCTAACACTGATTGAATGCTTTACAAAATCATCACTTTTAATCCTTTCAACAATCCAGTGAGGTAGCTTCTGTTATTACTTGCCCTAATTTATAGACAAGTCATCTAAGGTAGAAAGAACAAAGTAACTTGCCCGAGGTCACACAGCTGGGAAGAGGGCTGTCTGGGATTCTAATCTAGCTTCCAGAGCCTTCCTTGTTAACTCTAAGTGATGCTGCTATGATGCTGTGTTTCTTCTATTAAAAAAAAACCAGGGGGCCAGGCTCAGTGGCACATGCCTGTAATACCAGGACTTTGGGAGGCCGAGGCAGGCGGATCATGAGGTCAAGAGATCAAGACCATCCTGGCCAACATAGTAGTAGATACCCTGTCTCTACTAAAAATACAAAAAAAAAAAAAAAATAATAATAATAAATTAGCTGGGTATGGTGGCACACGCCTGTAGTCCCAGATACTCGGGAGGATGAGGCAGGAGAATCGCTTGAACCCCAGAGGCAGAGGTTGCAGTGAGCCAAGACCATGCCACTGCACTCCTGCCTGGCAACAGAGCAAGACTCCATCTAAAAAAAATGTGGCCAGGCGTGGTGGCTCACATCTGTAATCCCAGCACTTTGGGAGGCCAAGGCAGGCAGATCACTTGAGGTCAGGAGTGTGAGACCAGTCTGACCAATATGGAGAAATCCCGTCTCTACTAAAAATCAAAAAAATTAGCCAGGCGTGGTGGTGGGCACCTGTAATCCCAGCTACCTGGGAGGCTGAGGCAGGAGAATCGCTTTAATCTGGGAGGCAGAGGTTGCAGTGAGCCGAGACCGTGCCATTGCACTCCAGCCTGGGTAACAGAGCAAGATAGCATCTCAAAAAAAAAAAAAAAAAAAGTGTGAATAATCTTAGAAACAAATCTCTGCCTCTCTTCCTCCTTCTCATCCCAAGAATGATCCACAGAGACCAGTTTCCCCCATTCCTGTCTCCTTAAATGCCTGTCCCTCTCTCCCTACCTGCCTGCCTGCAGCCACCTGTTTTTCATGAAGACTTCCGCGGGCTTCCAGGATGGACACATCTGGTATTCCATCTTCAGCCGCTGTGCTCGCAGCAGCTTCACCCGCGTCCAGAGGGTGTCCTGCTGCTTCTCCCTGCTGCTGTGCACCATGCTGACCAGCATCATGTTCTGGGGGGTCCCCAAGGACCCGGCTGAGCAAAAGATGGACTTGGGTAATTCCCAGTGTCATGGAGGTCAGGGCTAGTGGCTGGTGGACCTGAGCCTTCACTGCTCCAGCAATGCCACTGCCATTCCAGAGTCCCCAAGACCACCCTCCAGTTCAGCGATCCACTATTACAGAACCCATTGTCCTTATAGTTATGGTTTACTGGATAGGCAGCGAAAGGATACAGCTGGGTGCAGTAGCTCTCGCCTATAATCCCAGTACTCTGGGAGGCCAAGGCAGGTGAATCAACTGAGGTCAGGAGTTTGAGACCAGCCTGACCAACATGGTGAAACCCCGTCTCCACTAAAAATACAAAATTAGCCAGGTGTGGTGGCGCACACCTGTGGTTCCAGCTATTCAGGAGGCTGAGGCAGGAAAATCACTTAAACCTGGGAGGCAGAGATTGCAGTGAGCTGAGATCTCGCCATTGCACTCCAGCCTGGGCAAAAAATGCAAAACTCTATCTCAAAAACAAAACAAAACAAACAAACAAACAAACAAAAAAAACCACAGAAAGGATACGGATTAAAACCAGCAAAGGGAAGAGACACATGGAGCGGGGGACAGGAGAGACCAGGCACAGAGCTTCCAGCATCCTCTCCCAGTGGAGTTATGGATGGTGCTGACTTCTCCTGACGATGTGTGACAGTGCACATGGAGTATTGCCAACCAGGGGGACTCACTCCAGCCTTGCGATTCAGAATTTTTTTTTTTTTGAGACAGAGTTTTGCTCTTGTCATCCAAGCTGGAATGCAGTGGTACAATCTCGGCTCACTGCAACCTCCGCCTCCCGAGTTCAAGTAATTCTCCTGCCTCAGCCTCCCGAGTAGCTGGGATTACAGGAGCTCACCACCATGCCCAGCTAATTTTTGTATTTTTAATAGAGACGGGGTTTCACCATGTTGGCCAGGCTGGTCTCAAACTCCTGCCCTCACTTAATCCACCCACCCCGGACTCCCAAAGTGCTGGGATTACAGGCATGAGCCGCCATGCCCAGCCACTATTCCGATCTTTTACTGGGGCTCCAACATATAGGCATGACTGACACCCACATGGCTGGCCTTCACCTCCAGCCCCTCTAGAGGTCAAGCTGACACCATATGGTCTAGGCCCCCACCATAAATCTCATCATTAGCACAAACCATCCGGTGTGGCCCAAGACCCCAGGGAAACAAAGACATTCTTAGCAGTCAGGACCTTCCGAAGGCTGAGCGGTGACCTCCCTGGCGTTGGGCAGGGTTAACCCTTCACTGCACAGCCACCTTCCACAAAGGGCAGACGGGACTGGGCTCTGGGCGGTGGCCTCTCCCTTTGACCCCTTCCTTCTCTTTCCCCAGGTAAAATTGAATTCACCTGGCAGGAGGTGATGATTGGCCTGGAGAGCTCTATCCTCATGTTCCCCATCAACCTCCTGATTGTTCAGATCTTTCGGAACGCCCGTCCCCGGGTGGCTAAGGAACAGAACACTGAGAAACGGGACCAGGGGTCCCCTAACCTGACTCCCTCCCCACAGCCCATGGAGGATGGCCTTCTGACACCTGAGGCAGTGACCAAGGCAGGTCCTCAACCTCAGCTAGTGTGGGGGGTGCTCTAGCCTCAGCGGAAGTCGGGGAGAGCCCTGGGGCTTGAGGCCCAGCAGCCCTGTGTTGCCTGGCAGCATGAGATGCCAAAATTCATCAACTGAAAACACACATACACATGCAACATGCATGCACCCATGCATCTGTACACACATGCACACACAAACACACAGGTGCACATATGCATACATGCACACACATACACACAGAGACACACAGACACGTACATACACATGTGCACACACGCATACACACACACACTTTTTGAGTATCTACTATGTGCAAAGAATTATGCCTTCATGGTAGACTCCCAGGCTGGAAGCCCATGGACAAGACTCCCCACTCTGCATTCATGCATTCATGCATTCAGTAAGCTTTCATTGAGCACCTACTGTCTGCCCCACTTTGGAGTACAGCCTGGAATGAGTTCAAACCGTAGAAGAGGGATTTAAGAGCTGACAAATGGAAGCTCAGGGAGGTCACTCTCACATCTCAGTGGGCAGAGCAGGGCTCCCTACACAGGTTGCCAGGCCCAGGGCCTGTGCTCTTGACTCCTGTGCTGCACCCCTCAGCTTGGCTCGTGGCCCCTTTCCCCACCAGGATGTGTCAAGGATTGTCAGCTCCCTCTTCAAAGCCCTCAAGCTGCCATCCCCCTCCTTGAGGTGGGACTCAGTGAACTTGATGGACATCAACAGTCTCCTGGCCTTGGTGGAAGATGTCATTTGTCCACAGAACACATCAGGGCAGGTGTTCTGGGAGGAAGCTGAAATGCGAGAGGACCCCGTAACACTCACCTTGGGGTCATCACAAATGAAAGGTAAGCCCTGGACATGTCTGTGCCAAGAGAAGCTGCATTTTAGAGCTGGGTAGAGACACAGCAAAGGGGCCACTAGCCGGTTGTGTGGCCATGGACAGGTGACCTCTGTTCTTAATGCCTCAGTGCCTTCTTCTGTAGAGTGCTGGGGTGCAAAGCTGAAGTAGATCTGTGCCTGAATGTGTGGGGCAGGACACAAGACCACGGTCGGGGCAGCAAAAACCATTAAAGAACATGCAATTGCAGACTGGAAAAGTTATTTCTTTCTCTATTCGTTTTCAATCCTCCTAATTAAGTCAAGGGCTGGGAGCACTGGCTCATGCCTCTAATCCCAGCACTATAGGAGGCTGAGGCGGGCAGATTGCTTGAGGCCAGGAATTTGAGACCAGCCTTGGCAACATAGGGAGACGTGTCTCTACAAAAAGTTTAAAAATTAACCAGGTGTTAGCCAAGCACGGTGGCTCACGCCTGTATTCCCAGCACTTTGGGAGACCAAGGTGGGCAGATCACTTGAGGTCAAGAGTTCGAGACCAGAATGCCCAACATGGTGAAACCTCATCTCTACTAAAAATACAAAAATTAGCTGGGCATGATGGTGCACGTTTGTAATCCCAGCTACTTGGGAGGTTGAGGCAGAAGAATCACTTGAACCCAGGAGGTAGAGGTTGCAGTGAGCCAAGATTGCAGCATTGCACTCCAGCCTGGGCAACAGAGCAAGACTCCATCTCAATGGGCACCTGTAGTCCCACCTATTTGGAAGGCTGAGGTGGGAGGATCCCTTGATCCCAGGAGTTGGAGGTTACAGCGAGCTGGTTTGAGGTTACAAGTGTCACTGCACCCCAGCTTGGGTGACAGAGCAAGACCCTAGCTCTAAAAAAAAGGAAGAAAGTCTGTTTGGTGCGACTGTGTCTTTAATGCCTCTCTAACACTCCCTAATCTGTTTGGCAGAGATAACAGATCTCAAAATCAGGGCTTTTGGCAACAATATCCAGCTACAACCCAGTAACATTGTTTTGTTTTCACTAAACAAATGTATGCATGGCATATTATTCCAGTTTCAACTAGTCTCCTTGTTCCCTTCCTGCCTCTTTCCTGTCCATCCTCCCATTTAGAGCAGTGCCATATAATAGAACTTTCTACACTGATGGAAATGTTCTCTGGAACATGGCGGATAGTTGTGCGGGTTTAGAATGCTACCATTTTTAATACATAAGGGTGGCCACTATCTAAACCTTGTTTAGAACACAAAAGTGTGGCTTATAGAATAAGCAATTTGAATTCATAATTCTTGGCTCCACCCCTGATAGAGTGACATGCACCTGTAGTCCCAGCTGCTCGAGAGGCTGAGGCAGAGAATCGCTTGAACCTGGGAGATGTAGGCAACAGTGAGCTGAGATCGCATCACTGCACCCCAGCCTGGGTGACAGAGCAAGACTCTATCTCAAATAAAAAAAAAAAAAAAAAGAATTTGCCCCAGAGAGCTGGGTTTGGGCTGCTTATGGAGGTCATCTCTGCAGGACTCTACTTCCACTAGATGCTTGACCTTGAGTTTGGGGGTTTTGGCATTCACAGCTGGACACACTGGACCTTAAGAACGTGAACTTTGGAGTCGGCCAGAACCTTGGGATCTCCCAGCTGCAGTAGCAGTGGTGCAACTTTAAACAAGTTGCTCAACCCCTCTGAGACTTCATTTCTTCCCTTAGAAAATAGAAGTGTTGGCCAGGTGCGGTGGCTCATGACTGTAATCCCAGCACTTTGGGAGGCCGAGGTGAGCGGATCACCTGAGGTCAGGAGTTCAAGACCAGCCTGGTCAACATGACAAAACCCCATCTCTACTAAAAATACAAAAATTAGCTGGGTGTGGTGGCACATGCTGGTAGTCCCAGCTACTCAGGAGGCTGAGGCAGGAGAATTACTTGAACCTGGGAGGTGGAGGTTACAGTGATCTGAGATTGCACCACTGCACTCCAGCCTGGGTGACAGAGCAAGACTCCTGTCTCAAAAAAAAAAAAAAAAAAAATTAAAAAGAAAAGGGGGGAGTGCAGCCGGGCGCGGTGGCTCAAGCCTGTGATCCCAGCACTTTGGGAGGCCGAGACAGGTGGATCACGAGGTCAGGAGATCGAGACCATCCTGGCTAACACGGTGAAACCCCGTCTCTACTAAAAAATACAAAAAACTAGCTGGGCGAGGTGGCGGGCGCCTGTAGTCCCAGCTACTCGGGAGGCTGAGGCAGGAGAATGGCGTGAACCTGGGAGGTGGAGCTTGTAGTGAGCTAAGATCCGGCCACTGCACTCCAGCCTGGGCGACAGAGCGAGACTCCGTCTCAAAAAAAAAAAAAAAAGGCGGGGGGAGTGTTAAAAATTAGCTGGGCGTGGTGGCACATGCCTGTAATTCTAGCTACTTGGGAGGCTGAGATGGGAGGATCACCTGAGCCTGGGAGGCTCAGAGTTGCAGTGAGCCAGTGTCGCACCACTGCATTCCAGCCTGGGTAGACAGAGTGAGACCGTGTCTCAAAGTAAAAAAAAATAAAAAATAAAATAGGGGTATTGATCCACCTAGCTCATTGGCTTATTGTGAGGGGTGAGTAAGATCATAAGACATGTAAACTGTTTAGATCCCAGCCTGACACAAAGCAGGTATTCAGTAAGTGCTGTTATGACTGGCAGTGATGTTGTCTTTGAGAAACATTAGCAGAAGCCTTGCAAAATAAAGTGTTGACTTGGAATCTTCAGCTGAGGCTTCAGTGAGGGAGCCCCAGGTCAGAAGGGTGAGGGAGGAGGCTGTGAGTCAGAGGAAGGTAGGAGTTGACCTCACCATAGCCATTTACCCAACACCCCAACCTAATCTGAGTCAGTGCTGGAGATGCATATACCTGACTGTAACCAAAATGCAGTTTTAGCTGCTTGCCACTTGCAGAGTCCAATTAATCAGAGTGAGATCTGGTATTTTAAAAGTGACTTTTTTAGCTGGGTGTGGTGGCGGGTGCCTGTAATCCCAGTTACTGGAGAGGCCGAGTCAGGAGAATCACTGGAACCTAGGAGGCGGAGGTTGCAGTGAGCTGAGATTGTGCCACTGCACTCCAGCCTGGGCGACAAGAGCAAAACTCCATCTCAACAACAACAACAACAACAACAACAACAGCAACAACAACAAAAGGACAGGATTACACTGTATTTGGCACTAGACAAAACAGGGTTTAAATTCAAGTCTTACCATATTAAAGTATTTGCTTTAAAATGCTCTGGGCCCGGGGGGTGGGGGAGTGGAGGGGTGAGGGCGGGCACTGTGGATCACGCCTGTAATCCCAGCACTTTGGGAGGCCGGGGCGGGCGGATCACCTGAGGTCAGGAATTTAGAACCAACCTGGGAAATGTGGTGAAACCCCATCTCTACTAAAAATACAAAAATTAGCAAGGTGTGGTGGCGGGCGCCTGTAGTCCCAGCTACTCAGGAGGCTGAGGCAAGAGAATTGCCTCTTGAACCCAGGAAGTGGAGGTTGCAGTGAGCTGAGATAACACTACTGCACTCCAGCTGGGGAGACATAGTGAGACTTCATTGCAAAAAAAAAAAAAAAAAAAAAACAACCCCGGGGAAGAAAAGAGATGAACAAGATTGGCCAAATGTTGGTCATTGTTGTAGCTGGAGTGATGAGTATGGGATTCTCCTCTGTTCTCTTGATGTGTAGGGAAATTTTAAGAATGTCTCTGATAAAAAAATCTAAAAGAGAAACATCATATCCTAACTGGCTGTGTGACCCTAAAACCTTACTCTGTCTCTTTGAACCTCAGATTTCTCAGGGCTTGGCACATAGCAAGTATTGTATACTCAGAAGCTGGTACTATTACTGTTGTGTTTTGTGGCGGGAGGTTTCTTTGTTTTGTTGAGAGACAGGGTCTGGCTTTGTTGCACAGGCTGGAGTGAAGTGGTGCCATCATAGCTCACTTTTTTTTTTACTACCATTTTTAATACACAGCCTCGACCTCCTGGGCTCCAGCGATCCTCCTGACTCAGCCTCCTGAGTAGCCGGACCCACCTGCACATGCTGCCACACCTAGCTGTTGTTTGTACTGCATCTGGTTTGCTCTTGACTCAGCACGAGCTGATTGCTTTCTCCTTTGTCCTCCAGAGAAAACGCAGTGTCCCAAGCCCAAAGTGGCATGGAGTGGCCCCTGGAAGGACAGCGCCTACAGGCAGTGTCTGTACCTTCAGCTGGAACACGTGGAACAAGGGCTGCGGCTGGTGGGGTCCCGAGGTTTCCCCCAGCACCACAGCCATGCCCGGGCCCTCAGGCAGCTGCAGACCCTGAAGGGCTGCCTGGGGGTACAGCCGGGCACCTGGGCCCCTGCACATGCCAGGTAATCCACTTCCCTGGGTGCTGAGTGGGTGCCTGCCTGCCTCAGTCTGGGGCCCTCTGGAAAGGGCATTCGGAACAACCTTGGTAGGACGTCCACCCAGACGTCCCCAGGCAGAAACAATGCAGGATTCCTGCACACATTCAGGGAGGCCGGGTTTGAACAGGGCTATTTGCTGGAAGGCACTCAGGGCCCTTTGTACCACACTTTACAGTTACAACAGTGTTCATATGGGCTATTTCCTATCTGTGCACTTCGCTCTTGGACCAGGTCCTCAACTTCTCAGACTTAGTTTCCTCATCTGCAAAATGGGAATGATAATGCCTATCTCTTGATTCAAACTTAGAATGCATTTTTTAAAGATAACCAGTGAACTTTGAATACAGACAGGTTACTAGATGACATTTAAAAATTACTGTTAATTTTGTTGTGTGAAAACAGCATCATAATTCAGTAAGAAAATGGCTTTTTTTTTGTTTTTTTTTTTGGAGACAAAGTCTTGCTCTGTCACCCAGGCTGGAATACAATGGCGTGATCTCGGCTCACTGTAACCTCTGCCCCCTGGCTTCAAGCGATTCTCCTGCCTCAGCCTCCCTGAGTACCTGGGATTACAGGCACACACCACCATGCCCAACTAAAGTTTGTACTTTTAGTAGAGATGGGGTTTCACCACGTTGGCCAGGCTGGTCTCGAACTCCTGACCTCAAGTGATCCACCTGCCTCAGCCTCCCAAAGTGCTGGGATTACAGGCGTGAGCCACCACGCCTGGCAAAAATGGCCACTTTTGAGATGCATTCTGAAGTGATTAGGAATTATTTTGTATTATGTCTGGAATTTATGTTGAAATTTTCCAGCCAAAAACAAAAACAAAACAGGGCTGGGGGGCAGATGAAATAAGTATGACAAGGGGTGATGGTGGTTGCCAGCTAGTAAGCACCTGGATGTTCACTGTGCTCACTAATTTTTGAATGATGAGAAATTTTTTTTTTCTTTCTTTCTTTTTTTTTTTTTTTTGAGACAGAGTCTTGTTCTTGTCACCCAGGCTGGATTGCAATGGCACGATCTCAGCTCACTGCAACCTCTGCCTCCCGGGTTCAAGCAATTCTCCTGCCTCAGCCTCCCAAGTAGCTGGGATTGCAGGTGCCCACTACCACGCCCAGCTAATTTTTGTATTTTTAGTAGAGACGGGGTTTTGCCATGTTGGCCAGGCTGGTCTTGAACTCCTGACCTTGTGATCTGCCCTACTTGGCCTCCCAAAGTGCTGGGATTACAAACATGAGCCACTGTCTCGCTTTGTCGCCCAGGCTGGAGTGCAGTGGCCGGATCTCAGCTCACTGCAAGCTCTGACTCCCGGGTTTACGCCATTCTCCTGCCTCAGCCTCCGGAGTAGCTGGGACTACAGGTGCCCGCCACCTCGCCCGGCTAGTTTTTTGTGTTTTTTTAGTAGAGACGGGGTTTTACCACGTTAGTCAGGATGGTCTCGAACTCCTGACCTCATGATCCGCCCGTCTCAGCCTCCCAAAGTGCTGGGATTACAGGCTTGAGCCACCGTGCCCGGCCTGAGAAATTTTCTTAAGAAAAACTTAAAATTATATGGTTAAGCTTGCCCTGAGCAATAACAGAGCAAATCTGTGTACAGCCTCTAGTGCGGGGACTTGCCCCTACTAAGCACTGAATAAATGTAACTGCTTTTACTCCATAGACTGGCATAGCCCTTTGAGATAGGTACAGATTAGAGAAGGAAACAGAGGGTCTGAGAGGTCCAGGAACTTGGCCAAGGTCATGCTGATGGGGGTGGTGTGGGGTGTGACCTTGAGCTTGCCTGGGGGTGTGGCCACCCTAACTATGTACGTCCACCTCCTTTGCAGCGCTCTACGGGTTAGCAAACCCCCTCAAGGCCTGCCCTGGTGGTGCATCCTGGTGGGCTGGCTCCTGGTGGCGGCCACCAGTGGCGTGGCAGCCTTCTTCACCGTGCTGTACGGCCTGCACTACGGGAGGGCCAGCTCCCTCAGGTGGCTCATCTCCATAGCCGTCTCCTTCGTGGAGAGCATGTTCGTCACCCAGCCCCTGAAGGTCAGGACCCTGCCCCAGGCACCTGCCCTCCTCCTCTTCACCCATCCTTTCCCTCTCACCAGCAGTCTTGTCCCTGGGCTTCCATTCCTGTATTTATATATTCGACAAATGAACCTGGAGCACCCCCTCTGTGCAGGCCCAGGGCAGGAAAAATAACCCTATCATATGACCCTAGGTTACCATTGCCCTAGACCACAGGTATACACATAAATAAGACCCTATTGCCTCAGTGTTAAGATCCATTTGATCTTGAGACAAGAGAACAACAATTTATGTAGTTAGTTATTCATTTTTTTCTCTTTCTTTTTCTGAGTCTGCTTGCAAGGAAAAGACGGCAATTTAAAGGAACTTTCCCTTTGGAAAAACACCAAGTCATTATATATGTGCCTCAGTTAGAAGCTGCACTCCTATTCCTGAGATGTAAAATTACACAAAAGAACATGTTAGAGTTGAAGAAATTCTGGCTCGGCATGGTGGCTCAACACCTGTAATCCTAGTACTTTGGGAGGCTGAGGTGGTAGGATCGCTTGAGACCAGGAGTTTCAGGCTGCAGTGAGCTGTGATTGCGCCACTGAACTCCAGCGTGGGCGACAGAGCAAGATCCTGTTTCAAAAAAAAAAAAGAAAAAAGAAAAAAAAATCCTTGGTCAGGCAGCTCCCATGAGACCAGCTCCTGGAGCTCTGTTAGCCTGGTATGGTGGAAAGAAAAAAGAAAGAAAGAAAGAAATCCTAAATCCAGGCATGGAGCAGAGGAGGCCAGGGGCAAGGTTTCCCCTGGAAGCAGTTAGGCAGTGGGCAATCCCTGGGGAACCCCTAGGGGGAAAAGATACTGGGTTGGGGTGTAGGGGAAGCCACAGAAAGGAGGAGATACTTAAAACGAATCTTGGTCGGACGCGGTGGCTCACGCCTGTAATCCCAGCACTTTGGGAGGCCGAGGTGAGTGGATCACCCAAGGTCAGGAGTTCAAGACCAACCTGACCAACATGGAGAAACCCTGTCTGTATAAAAATACAAAGTTAGCCAGGTGTGGTGGTGTATGCCTGTAATCCCAGCTACTCGGGAGGCTGAGGCAGGAGAATCACTTGAACCTGGGAGGCAGAGGTTGCAGTGAGCTGAGATCTCACCATTGCACTCCAGCCTGGGCAACAAGAGCGAAACTCCATCTCAAAAAAAAAAAAAAAAAGAAAGAAAGAAATTACAAAATTAGTCAAGCATGGTGGTGGGTGCCTGTAATCCCAGCCACTAGGGAGGCTGAGGCAGGAGAATCGCTTAAACCCAGGAGGCGGAGGTTGCAGTGAGCCTAGATCGTGCCATTGCACTCCAGCTGGGGCAGCAGAGCAACACTCCATCTCAAAAAAAAAAAAAAAAAACAAAGTTAATCTTTACCCCTTTGGGACGTTGCCAAATCCCCACTGGTCCCCATTCTTCCCTGAACAACCTTTATCATAAGACTCAAAAAACGTCCGACACCTACCCTCAACACTAGGTTCGCAGGCTGCTAAAAACAGGGGTGCATCCTGAGGCTTTCTGTTCCCCAACCGAACCACAGGATCCTCCTGTGTTTGTGCAGAGCAGATGCAGCAATCACGTGGCTGAGGCCTTGCAGCTGAGACCATGCACCTGAGCACATTACTTAACACTGGAGGAAAGGGAAGGAGCAGGTGAAGCCCAGGGGGACAGCAATTCTCCTTGCAGAGAGATCAGAGACCCCTCAGGCAGGTGAGCAGCAGCAGGTGGGAAGGCTCAGGGGAGTTCTAGGACTGACCAGTCCCCCGTCTGGTCTGGGAGCCAAGGCCTTGTGCTCCAGCTTCATGATCACCTCCCTTCTCTGCAGAAGGGAGCTGCATTCCCCCAAAGTGCAGGGCCCTCCCCAACACACAAACACGGCCCCAAGCCCTGCACCCTTGCAGATGAGGGGTTGAGAGTTACCAGTGTGGGCTTGAGGATCTCCCTGGGTATTTTTCAGGTGCTGGGATTTGCTGCTTTCTTTGCACTGGTCTTGAAGAGAGTGGATGACGAGGAGGATACTGTGGCCCCGCTGCCAGGACATCTGTTGGGCCCAGGTAACGTACCTCAGTGGCTGGAGGCAGGGTCTGGCCAGCTGTGGCCCTGATGAGGCTCAGCGAGTCCTGCAGATTGCAGCCTGTCGGGGGTCCTGGGCCTTCGGCCAGCTCGCCAGACCTTTGTTCCCCATCAGCCTTTCACCCCCAGTTGGTGAGTCATCCCCAAAAGAGCCAGGAAAAAAGGGACTCCATTGTCTCCTGAGTATCTTTGTTTCTTCCTTCCCTGGCATTTCTCCCTGACACCCAAGTATGACCTGCCACCTAGAAGACGTGCCTCAGGGACAAAGCTGGACACATGGGCGGTCCTTCTCTGTGTAATTCCAAGCAAGCAGCTTTCTTCTCCGAGACTCAGGGCCCTGGGCCTTAGAACAAAAACTAAAACAAGAATCGGTTTACAGATGGGCTGCAAAAAGTAGCCGTAAATTAATTTTAGGACGAAACTCTGCAAACTGCAGCCAGGGGGGCATATCTTGCCTGCTGCCTGTTTTTGTAAATAGAGGTTTGTTGGAATACAGACACACTGACCCGTGCTCTAGGAGGCCCCTGGCCAGTCCCCAACCTCCCAGCCTGAATTCTCACTTCTGAACCAAATTTCCCAAGGGTGGTGACAATAATTACAAAACAAACATGCAAATAAAACTGAATCAATGTGGAATCATTGAGGCAGTGGTCTTGACTTTCAGGGAGAATAAAATAGAAACAAACCAAATGCCATGCAGGTGCCTCACAGCACAGCGCGCCTGCCTCTTCAGGGCCAATAGTGTTCCATTCTAGGACAGCGTTTTAGATTTGCAGGTCCAAGAGGTCCATTAAAATCTTCTCAATTCTCCACAGAGATGCCAGGCTCCAGACCATTAAATATTCATTCAGTCACCCCTTTGGCAAGTCCTCAGGGAGCACTGGCTGCTGGCCAGGCCTTGTGATGGCTTGGGAATATAATTTACATAAAATTCACCCATTGTAAGTGCACAATTTGTTGATTTCAGTAAATGTATAGAGTTATGTAACCATCACTGCAATTCACATTTAGAACAGCTTTGTCACCCCAAAAGGTTCTTTCTTGCCCGTTTAAAGTCAATCCCCACTTCCAACCCCAGTCCCTGCCAACACAGCACGGATTGCAGGGGACAGGTTGCTGCCTTTGGAATGAACAGGCCATTTGGGGAGATGGCATCAACCAAGTAAATGCACAAGTAGACATATAAGTGTGAATTATGGGGAGACATAGGGCTGGGGAAGATCAAGAGAGGGCGGGCCTCTCTGCTGCAGTGGTGGCTAGCCTCTCTGCTGAGAATGGGGGAGGGGAAGGACTGCACACTGAGCACGTGCGAAGGCCCTGAGGTGGGACAGTAGTGTCACTTTATTGCAATCATTTTATAACAACCATTGACAGTGTGTCTGGAGCATGTTGAGTTGGGGGTGGGGGAGAATGGTTAGAGATGAGGGTAGAGGAGGTTGGCAGCAGGTTGACAGGGCCTTATAGGAGCTGGGGCAAGGCTGGGATGTGGGAGGGATTTACATAGGAGAATGATCTGTTTTATGGTGTGTGTGTATGTGTGTGTGTGTGTGTGTAATGGAGTCTCGCTCTGTTGCCCAGGCTGGAGTGCAGTGACGTGATCTCAGCTCACTACAACCTCCACTTCCCAGGTTCAAGTGATTTTCCTGCCTCAGCCTCCCGAGTAGCTGGGATTACAGGCACACCCCACCATGCCCGGCTATTTTTTGTATTTTTAGTAAAGACGGGGTTTTGCCATGTTGGCCAGGCTGGTCTCAAACTTCTGACCTCAAGTGATCCTCCCGCCTCGGCCTCCCAAAGTGCTAAGATTACAGGCATGAGCCACTGTGCCCAGCCTGTTTCGAAAGAACAGGGGGCAAGGCCCAGGGACTCATGCCTGTAATCCCAGCACTTTGGGAGACTGACGTGGGCAGATTACTCGAATTCAGGAGTTTGAGACTAGCCTGGGCAACATAAGGAAACCCCTTCTCTACAAAAAATACAAAAACATAGCCGGACATGGTGGTGCATGCATGCAATCCCAGCTACTTGAGAGGCTGATGTGGGAGGACTGCCTGAGCCCGAGGAGGTCAAGGCTGCAGTGAGCTGTGATTGCACCACTGTACTCCAGCCTGGGCAAAACAGCAAGACCCTGTCTCTACAAAAAAAGTAAAATGAAAAACATTTTATTTTTATTTTTTTAATTTACTTTATTTTATTTTTTGAGACAGAGTCTCGCTCTGTCACCTAGGCTGGAGTGCAGTGGTGTGGTCTCAGCTCCCTGCAACCTCCACCTCCTGGGTTAAAGTGATTCTCCTGTCTCAGCCTCCTGGGTAGCTGGGATTACAGGTGTGCAGCCACCACATCTGGCTAATTTTTGTATTTTTAGGAGAGATGGGGTTTCACCATGTTGGTCAGGCTGGTCTCAAACTCCTGACCTCAGGTGATCCACCTGCCTTAACCTCCCAAAATGCTGGGATTACAGGCTTGAATTGCCATGCCTGGCCTTAAAATGAAAAATAAATAAAAATTTAAAAATTTAATTCAAATTGATGAGGCTGGACACGGTGGCAGATGCCTGTAATCACAGCACTTTGGGAGGCTGAGGCAGGCAGATCACTCGAGATCAGGAGTTCGAGACCAGACTGGCAAACATTCCGAAACCCCATCTCTACTAAAAATACAAAAATTAGCCATGCATGATGGCACGTACCTGTAATCCCAGCTACTCGGCAGGCTGGGGCAGGAGAATTGTTTGAACCTGGGAGGTGGAGGTTGCAGTGAGCCGAGATCGTGCCACTGCACTCCAGCCTGGGCAACAGAGTGAAAACGTGTCTCAAAAAAAAAAAATTAAAATTAAAATTAAATTTTAAAAAATGAAGATACTAGGTAACAGACATGGCAGGACTTCGAGATATTTGTCACCCTCATCCTCGAATCCATCAATTTTGGAGTGTCACGGAAGGCAGTGCAGGGGCCAGAAAGATTTCAGGGAGGGGAAGACGCCTCTGTGCTTTCCCTGTGGAGAATCCTCCAGATGGAGGAGGCGTGGGACTCTAGGCCCTGGGGAAGCATGGATGGAGGTGTGGAGGGTAGGTGGGGAAACGACTCCCAAGGAAGAAGAACGCGGAGCCCATTGCAGTGGGTGAGAGAGAGGCCTTATGGTTGCAAACGCAGAGCCTGTTCTCTGCCCACCTGGGGGCTGTCCTGGTGTGCTTCCCTCCACAGACCCCTATGCCTTGTTCCGAGCACGAAGAAACAGCAGCAGGGACGTCTACCAGCCACCTCTCACCGCTGCCATTGAGAAGATGAAAACCACCCACCTCAAGGAACAGAAAGCATTTGCCCTCATCAGAGAAATCCTGGGTAGGCAACCTTCCAACTCGCTGGTTCTCAGCACAGCCGGAAACAGACAGACACCCTTACGGTGCTATTTAATAAGTCCCACTCGTCTTTTGGGCCTCCGTTTCCCTGGATATCAGCACCCACTCCAGCTTCTCCCCTACTCTTAAAATCCTTCAGTGGCCCCTCATGACCCTTAAGACAAAACCCAAACCCCCTCCTGTGGCTCTACCCACTTCAAGTGCCTGCTGCCGGCTCCAGCGCCCCACGTTGTCCTCACATTGGCTTCTATAGCACCTGGGACCTGCACCCTGTCCTCGCCCCAGTCTTCTGCCTAGGCAGTTCCATCTCATCGGCGTGGAGTCTGCTCACTCCTCCTCCCCAGCTTTTCTCCTGGCTTTTATTCTTCTTATTTATTTATGTATTGGAGACACAGTTTCACTCTGTCACCTAGGCTGGAGGGCAGTGGCACAATCTCGGCTCACTGCAACCTCTGCCTCCGGGGGTCAAGCCATTCTCTCACTTCAGCCTCCTGAGCAGCTGGGATTGCAAGTGTGCGCCACCACACCCAGCTAAATTTTGTGGTTTTAATGGAGACAGGGTTTTACCATGTTGGCCAGGCCGGTCTCGAACTCCTGACCTCAGGTGATCTGCCCGCCTTGACCTCCCAAAATGCTGGGATTACAGGCATGAGCCACCATGCTCAGCCTTTTTAAAGATTTTTAAATTTTGTTTTGTTTTGTTTTGTTTGTTTTGAGACGGAGTTTCTCTCTTGTTGCCTGGGCTGGAGTGCAATGGCGTGATCTCAGCTCACCACAACCTCCACCTCCTGGGTTCAGGCAATTCTCCTGCCTCAGCCTCCCAAGTAGCTGGGAGTACAGGCATGCGCCACCATGCCCAGCTAATTCTGTATTTTTTTTAGTAGAGACAGGGTTTCTCCGTGTTGGTCAGGCCAGTTTCAAACTCCCGATCTCAGGTGATCCACTCACCTCGCCCCCCCAAAGTGTTGGAATTACAGGCGTGAGCCACTGCACCCAGCCTAAGATTTTTAAATTTTTTATTTAATTTTTAATTTTATTTTTTGAGATACAGTTTTACTCTGTCATTCAGACTTGAGTGCAGTGGCACAATCCTGGCTCACTGTAACCTCCGCCTCCCAGGTTCAAGCAATTCTCCTGCCTCAGCCTCCTGAGCAGCTGGGACCACAAACGCACACCACCATGCCCGGATAATTTTTGTTTTTTTGGTAGAGATGGGGTTTTGCCGTGATGGTCGGGCTGATCTTGAACTCCTGACCTCAAGTGATCTGCCCTCCTTGGCCTCCCAAAATGCTGGGATTACATGTGTGAGCCACCGCGCCTGGCCTAATTCCTCGTATTCTTTAAATCTCAGCCTAAACACTGTGTCTGCAGCGTGGCTTCCCCGGCCCCTCTGGTCAAAAGCCTACACACCTCAGGGAGCCTCTGAGTCTGGATTTCCCAGAGCAGATTTGGGTGCAAGTAGCTGATTTGGGAGGTGGTCCTGGAAAGCACTGGTTGGAGGAGAGAGGGCAGTGGAGAGGGAAGGAAGCCGACAGAGGGTGCCTGACAGGTGGGTTTGGTTTTAGGTGGGCCGCTGGGATTCAGTCCCACTGTGGACCTTGGAGAGAGCATGTAGTGCATGCCCCCACAGTGTCCTACTCACTGGTGTCCATTGAAGTCTTCTGAGACAGTTGGGGGAGAGGGGGAGGGTCTTGGAATGCAGATTCCCAGGCCTGGGAACCAGAGGTTCTGGTTCACTAGGAACTTGTCCAGCCTCCCACGCTAAATATTTACACCTAAAAGATCCTCTACGTCACACTCACCTGTCTCCATCAAGACAGGTGAGCACCATGAGGGGCAGGAACGTGTTTGTCTTCACCATCATACCCTCAGCCATGCAAAGTGGCAAGTGCCCCATTTTAAAAAATGCTATTTAAGAAATAATGTAGCAAACACTGTTTTTTTGTTTTTTGTTTTTTGTGGTTTTTTTGAGATGGAGTCTTGCTCTGTCACCCAGGCTGGAGTGCAATGGTGCAATCTCAGCTCACTGCAACCTCTGCCTCCTGGGTTCGAGCAATTCTCCTGACTCAGCCTCCCAGGTAGCTGGGACTACAGGCACGGGCCACCATACCCGGCTAATTTTTGCATTTTTAGTAGAGAGGGGGTTTCACCATGTTGGCCAGGCTGGTCACGAACTTCTGACCTCAGGTGATCTACCGGTCTCGGCCTCCCAAAGTGCTGGGATTACAGGCATGAGCTACCGTGCCCGTCCTGCAGACACAGCTTTATGTGCCTTCTATTTTTTTTTTCTTTTTTTTGAGATGGAGTCTTGTTCTGTCACCTAGGCTGGAGTGCCGTGGCGTGATCTCAGCTCACTGCAACAACTGCCTCCCAGGTTCAAGCGATTCTTCTGCCTCAGCCTCCTGAGTAGCTGGCATTACAGGCATGCGCCACAATGCCCAGCTCATTTTTGTATTTTTAGTAGAAACAGAGTTTCACCATGTTGGCCAGGCTGGTCTTGAACTCCTGGCCTCAAGTGATCCACCCGCCTGGGCCTCCCAAAGTGCTGGGATTACAGGCACAAGCGACCACACCAGCCAGTGCTTTCTAATATTAACTGATCCCCTCATCACAGAATTGTTATTCCCATTTCATAGATGGGGAGAGCGAAGCATGGAGGGATAGAGTCACTTGTGAAGGGTGCCTGGATGAGATGTGGCAGAGCTGGGATTTGGACCCAGGCAGGAGATCCCATGGTCTGTGACTTTACTCCTCTCTGCTGCCTCTATAAAGATTGGTTCCTTTGTCACCACAGGGGAAAGGGGCTGGTCTAGGAAGCCTTTCCATTTCCTGACCTGGACTGGGTGGGAGTCATGGATCCTGCCTGACCAGGGGCTGTGCCTCCCTCCCCAGCATACCTGGGCTTCCTGTGGATGCTACTGCTCGTGGCCTATGGGCAGAGGGACCCCAGCGCCTACCACCTCAACAGACACCTCGAGCACAGCTTCACCAGGGGCTTCTCAGGTGTGCTGGGCTTCCGAGAGTTCTTCGAGTGGGCCAACGCCACCCTTGTGAGCAGCCTCTATGGTCACCCCCCAGGTAAGTCCTGCAGCCCTGGGGCTGTGTCAGCCTCCTTGTGCCTTCTCCCGGCTAGGAACAGACATAGAGCACTGTCAGCGTCAGCGTCATAAGAAAACCAGGCCAAGTGTGGTGGCTCACACCTGTAATCCCAGCCCTTTGGGAGGCTGAGGCGGGAGGATTGCTTGAGGCCAGGAATTCGAGACCAGCCTGGCAACATGGCGAGACCCTGCCTCTATGAAAAATACAAAAATGAGCCGCGTGTGATGCCTCATGCCTATAATCCCAGCAACTCAGGAGGTTGAAGTGGAAGGATTGCTTAAGCCCAGGAGGCAGAGCCTGCAGTGAGCCAAAATTGTGCCACTGCACTCCAAAAGACTCTGTCTTTTTTTTAAGACTCTGTCTTAAAAAAAAAAAAAAAGCCTTTTTTCCTTTTTCCGGCGTTCAAGATGTCGAAGCAAGGACGTGGTGGGTCCTCTGGTGCGAAATTCCGGATTTCCTTGGGTCTTCCGGTAGGAGCTGTGATCAATTGTGCTGACAACACAGGAGCCAAAAACCTGTATATCATCTCCGTGAAGGGGATCAAGGGACGGCTGAACAGACTTCCCGCTGCTGGTGTGGGTGACATGGTGATGGCCACAGTCAAGAAAGGCAAACCAGAGCTCAGAAAAAAGGTACATCCAGCAGTGGTCATTCGACAACGAAAGTCATACCGTAGAAAAGATGGCGTGTTTCTTTATTTTGAAGATAATGCAGGGGTCATAGTGAACAATAAAGGCGAGATGAAAGGTTCTGCCATTACAGGACCAGTAGCAAAGGAGTGTGCAGACTTGTGGCCCCGGATTGCATCCAATGCTGGCAGCATTGCATGATTCTCCAGTATATTTGTAAAAATAAAAATTTTAAACCCAAAAAAAAAAAAAAACAACAACAACAAAAAAAAAAAAAACAGAGAGAGAGAGAGGCCAGCCACAGTGGCTCACGCCTGTAATCCCAGCATTTGGGAGGCCGAGGTGGGCAGATCACTTGAGGTCGGGGGTTTGAGACCGGCCTGGCCAACCTGGTGAAACCCCGTCTCTACTAAAAATACAAAAATTAGCTGGGTGTGTTGTCACGTGTCTATAATCTCAGCTACTTGAGTGGCTGGGGCAGGAAAATTGCTTGAACCTGGGAGGCAGAGGTTGCAGTGAGCTGAGATCATGATATTGCACTCCAGCCTGGGTGAAGAAGTGAGACTCCATCTCAAAAAAAACAAAAACAAAACAAAACAAAACAAAAAACAGAAAGGAAGGAAGGAAGGAGAAAAGAAAAGAAAACCTAAACACCCCAGGCGGAGTGGCTCACAGCTGTAATCCCAGCACTTTGGGAAGCCGAGACAGGTGGATCATTTGAGGTCAAGAGTTTCAGACCAGCCTGACTAACATGGTGAAACCCTATCTCGACTAAAAATACAAAATTAGCTGGGTGTGTTTGTGCAAGCCTGTAGTCCCAGCTACTCAGGAGGCTGAGGCAGGAGAATCGCTTGAACCTGGGAAGCAGAGATTTTAGTGAGTTGAGATTGAGCCCTTGCATTCCAGCCTGGGTGACAAGAGTGAAACTCTGTCAAGAAAGAGAGACAGAGAGAGAGAGAGAGAGAGAGAGAGAAACAAGAAGGAAGGAAGGGAGGAGGGAGGGAGGGAAGGAAGGAAGAAGAAAGAAAAAGAAAGAAAGAAGGAAAGAAAGAAAGAGAGAGAAAGAAAGAAAAAGAAAGAGAGAAAGACAGAAAAAGAAAAGGAAGGAAGGAAAAGCAGAAGGAGGAGGAGGAGAAGAAGAAGGAGGAAGAGAAGAAGAAGAAAAGGATGGAAGGAAAGAAGGAAGGAAGGAAGGAAGGAAGGAAGGAAGGAAGGAAGGAAGGAAGGAAGGAAACCAATCAATAACCACAGTATCAGATGCTATGAAGGAGAGACTCTCAGAAGGCTGGGTGTACACAAGCAGGGACTCTCCACCTCTCTTCCTCCAATGCAGAGTGGAGAACCTCCTAAGTAAGTGATGACAGAGCTTGAACCAGCTAGGCAAAAACAGTGTGCCAGGCAGAATGAACAACATGAGAAAAGCCCAGCCTCTCACGCCATGGGATACATGTTCTTGGAACCGCAGCGTGCTGAGTATGACTCTCATGTAGGGTGTGAGTTAAGGATCAGTAAGAAGCAAACCAGGAGAGATGAACAGGCCACATCGTGAAGGATCTCAGGAGTGAGTATCTCATCCTCGAGGAAATGAGGCGCCATTGAATTTCTACATGAAGCTGTGGCATAAATCTGTGGTATAGAAGGATCACTCTGGAAGCACCTGGAAGTTGGAATAAAGGGTGGGCAAGTTGGCTGGGCACAGTGGCTCACACCTGTAATCCCGGCACTTTGGGAGGCCGAGGTGGGTGAATCACCTGAGGTCAGGAGTTTGAGACCAGCCTGGTCGACATGGAGAAACCTCATCTCTACTAAAAATAAAAAAAATTAGCCAGGTGTGGTGGCATGTGCCTGTAATCCCAGCTACTTGGAAGGTGGAGGCAGGAGAGTCGCTTGAACCCAGAAGGCAAAGGTTGCAGTGAGCTAAGATCGCGCCATTGCACTCTAGCCTGGGCAACAAGAGCGAAACTCTGTCTCAAAAAAAAAAAAGGTGGGGGGAGGGGTGGGCAAGTTAAGATGCTGAGAACACAGTATGAGGGCTGGTGCAAGGACTAGGGACAGTGGTGATGGAGAGAAAGGGATGGGTACATAAGACATGGAAACAGTAGGATGGATAGGATGTAGTAACCACGGGATAGAGGATTGAGGAGAAAGGGCACAGGCATGTCCAGACTGATGACGGGGTGGTGGGGTTCCATTCCCTAAGAGAAGTTGCGCAGGACGCACAGTAGTTTCCAGTTGGAGAGACGGTGAGGTTATTTGGATAAATGTAGTCTACAGTTGGCCATAAACTTCTCTCAGCTGTCTCTATAATGGGTATGCTGAAGTTCACATCAGCCACAGGCCAGGAAGCTTGGAATGTGTTAAGATTATTTTGATTGCTAGATTTACCCACCTGGTGTTTCTTTTTAGGCTTTGTCACTGATGGGAACTCCAAGTTGGTTGGCAGTGCCCAGATTCGTCAAGTGAGGGTCCGGGAAAGCTCTTGCCCTCTTGCCCAGCAGCTGCAGGCATCTCTCAATGGATGCCATGCGCCATATTCCCTGGATGCTGAAGACCTGGCAGATTACGGGGAAGGCTGGAATGCCACCGCCCTCAGTAATGGCAGTAGCTTTCCCTATGCTTGGCAGTACCAGAGCCAGGACCAACGTCGAGGGTATCCCATCTGGGGCAAACTCACTGTGTACCGTGGAGGAGGCTACGTGGTCCCCTTGGGGACTGATCGCCAAAGCACGTCAAGGTAAGGTTGACTTGATTCATTTGTAGCTGAGTAAAGTCTTCTGCTGGAGTCCACATCTGCTTGGGGAATGTAGTCTTCAAAACAGGGCTGAGCCAAGTTCGTTCAGGTCCTTGTGGGAGGGCCTGAAGGATTCAGAATCATGCAGGTTGTATTTTCAGGTACCTGGGAACTGAGCCATCTCAGAATTGGAAGGAAAGTCTCTCTCTAGCATTCACAGCCTAGTTGCCTCTGCTAGAGCCAGTCCAGAGATGGGGAGCTCACTACCACTCAAAGCAGTCCACCCTTAGGCAAGAGGGAAGTAGTTAAGGATCTGTCAAGAATTCTGCAAAGTCTGAGGTTTTACCCTAGTTGTAAGCCAACAAGCTAACCTGTTAACTGTTTCATGGATGCTGGCAGAAGACACAAGATTCCTGGGTCGGAGACAAAGGATTTTGTTACAGCAAAAGTCATAGCAGAACATTACATTGGTTTGAGTCAGTTCGCAACAAAGGGCCATGAAAGATGCCTGCTTGTGCCTGCAATACTGAGCCTGGGGCATTTGATGCTTTTACAGCAGCAGAAAGAAGCCTGCTCTTTGTCCAAAGGAAGGCATCACCTCATCCCACAAGGTTGCACACTGCAAATACAGCCCTAAGAAGTGACTTGGCTAAAGCACAAGTACGGTCCTGCATTCCGAGAATACCCAGTAAGAATGTGCAGGGATGCTCAGGGTCCATGCAGTCTGACTCAACATGCCCTTGAGACAAGAGACCTAGATTTGAAACCCTGGCACTGCTCCTTTTAGCTGTGCAGTCCAAGCAAATTAGCAGACCCGTGTGAACCTCAGTTTCCTCCATTGTATGATGATTGCACCAAGATGGTTTGTGATGGTGCAGCCTATACTCTATCTACAGACAGGGTCTCCTGGGGTTAAGGAAAGGGCAGGAATAGTCTTTTTCAGAACAAGAGGCGTTTTTCCTGCTAATTGAAATGAATGCAGATGTTCTCTCTCTGGTGGCTGGGTGAGGTGATCACGCCTGTAATCCCAGCACTCTGAGAGGCCAAGGCGGAAGGATCACCTGAGGTCAGGAGTTTGAGACTAGTCTGGCCAACATAGCGAAACCCCATCTCTACTAAAAATACAAAAAATTAGTGGCGGGTGCCTGTAATCTCAGCTACTCAGGAGGCTGAGGCAGGAGAATCGCTTGAACACGGAAGGCGGAGGTTGCAGTGAACCGAGATTGTGCCATTGCACTCCAGCCTGGGTAACAAGAGCAAAACTCTGTCTCAAAAAAAAAAAAAAAGAAAGATATTCTCTCTCTGTCTGCTGCTGTGTACCAAGCAGGATGCAGACCCACTGGGGACACAGCATATTACAGGCCCATCATTATTATTGGAAGTAATAACAGCTATCACTACTGCACACACACAGCACACACACACACACATACACACACATCCCTCCATGTTCTCTAAATGATCTGAACGCACTGGTGTTAACATCATTGTAGGGCCGGGCACAGTGGCTCACACCTGTAATTCCAGCACTTTGGGAGGCTGACACAGGGGAATTGCTTGAGCCCAGGAATTCGAGACCAGCCTGGACAACATACTGAGACTGTGCCTCTAAAAAAGATAAAAAATTATCTGGGCATGGTGGTACACACCTGTAGTCCCAGCAACTTGGGAGGCTGAGGTGGGAGGATCACTTGAGCCCAGGAGGTGGAGGCTGCAATGAGTGATAATTGCCATTGCACTGCATTCTGGGCAACAGAGGAATACCCTGTCTCATAAACACAAAAAACCAACAAAAAAACCACACCATGGCAGATGAGGAAACCGAGGCCTGAAGAAGTTATTAGCTTGTCCAGGAGGCAGCCAGGATTTGAACCCAGGTCCCTCTAGCATGTGCTCTTTCCACCACATCAGGCTGACAGATCTCCAGGAGCTCATGGGAGCTGCTTGCCTAAGCCCCTGATGTTTTATATGATTCTTTTTTGATTGATTGATTGATTGATTGATTGATTTTTTGAGACAGAGTCTTGCTCTTGTCGCCCAGGCTGGAGTGCAATGGCGTGATCTCAGCTCACTGCCACCTCCACTTTTGGGCTTAAGTGATTCTCCTGCCTCAGCCTCCTGAGTAGCTGGAATTACAGGCACATGCCACCACACCCAGCTGATTTTTGTATTTTTAGTAGAGGTGGAGTTTCACCATGTTGGCCAGGCTGGTCTTGAACTCCTGACCTTAGGTGATCTGTCCACCTCAACCTCCCAAAGTGCTGGGATTACAAGCGTGAGCCATCGTGCCCAGCCTTCTTTTTTTTTCTTGTTTTTTTTTTTTTTTTGGAGACAAGAGTTTTGCTCTGTTGCCTGGGCTGAGTGCATTGGCGTGATCTCGGCTTATTGCAACCCCCACCTCTCAGGTTCAAGCAATTCTCCTGCCCCAGCCTCCTGAATAACTGAGAATACAGGCACGTGCCACCATGGCTGGCTAAATTTTTTGTATTTTTAGTAGAGACAGGGTTTTACCAAGTTGGCCAGGCTGGTCTCAAACTCCTGACCTCAGGTGATCTACCTGCCTCGGCCTCCCAAAGTGATGAGATTATAGGCATGAGCCACCATGCCTGGCCCTTTTTTTCTTTTTTTGAGATAGTCTCACACTGTCACCCAGGCTGGAGTGCAGTGGCATGATCTTGACACACTGCAACCTCTGCCTCCTGGGTTCAAGTGGTTCTCCTGTCTCAGCCTCAGGCAATTTTCATGCCTCAGCCTTCCAAGTAGCTGGGATTACAGGCATGCACCACTACAGAGAATATTTTCTTTTTCTTTTCTTTTTTTTTTTGAGACGGAGCCTCGCTCTGTCACCCAGGTTGAGGTGTAGTGGCGCAATCTCGGCTCACTGTAACCTCTGCCTCCCTGATTCAAGCAATTCCCGTCTCAGCCTCCTGAGAAGCTGGAATTACCGGCACACGCCACCATGCCCGGCGAATTTTTGTATTTTTAGTAGAGATGGGGTTTCACCATGTTGGTCAGGCTGGTCTCGAACTCCTGACCTCAGATAATCCACCCACCTCGGCCTCCCAAAGTGCTGAGATTACAGGCGTGAGCCACCGCACCTGGCCACGCCTGGCTAATTTTTGTATTTTTGTGTCTTTAGCGGAGACGAGGTTTCACTATGTTGGCCAGGCTGGTTTCAAACTCCTGACCTCAGGGGATCCACCCACCTCGGCCTCCCAAAGTGCTGGGATTACAGACATGAGCCACTGCACCCGAACTATGATTCTTCTAACACCATGGCTCTCAAACCGTAAAAAGCATCCGAATCCTAGCGGGCTCATCAAAACATGCATTCTGGGCTCCTCTGAGAGTTTCTG
The DNA here is from genome assembly GCF_007565055.1 of Rhinopithecus roxellana. NCBI lineage: Eukaryota > Metazoa > Chordata > Mammalia > Primates > Cercopithecidae > Rhinopithecus > Rhinopithecus roxellana. Next base: position 56,938,163 of record NC_044568.1, read on the forward strand.
ACTCAGCAGGTCTAGGGCGGGCCTGAGAATCTGTATTTCCAGCAAGTTCCCAAGTGATGCTGATGCTGTTGGTGTGGGGACCACACTTTGAGAATCTCTGCTCTCATGGACAGGAGATGAGGGGTGCCACCATATCACAGCGTGGGCTACAAAATGCGACCACTCCCAGGAGCAGCCCTGGTGGCCTGGTGGCCCAGGGAGCAAAGCAGAAGCAGAGGGAGAAGTTGAGACAGGAAGCTCTGGCCTCGGTCAAGGGGCTGCGGGAACATGGAGCCCCTGCAGGGTAGAAATGCCCCAATGCCACTCTTTTCCGCAGAATTCTCCGATATCTCTTTGACAACACCTGGCTGGACGCCCTGACCAGAGCTGTGTTTGTGGAGTTCACTGTCTACAACGCCAACGTCAACCTGTTCTGCATTGTCACACTGACGCTAGAGACCAGCGCCCTGGGTGGGCAGCCTCGCCTGGGAACCCTCTGCAGGGCTCCAGAAGACAGACACTCCTTCCCCTGGGCTGGGGTTCCTGACCTACCTGGGTGCAGCCACCCCAGGGCCAGAGCTCCAGAGCAAATAGTTGTTTAGTGAATCTAGGTGTGGGTCTTGGTTATCCCTGCAGCCGTGAGTCCCTGGGTCCCCGAAGGCAAAGCATTAGGGTCCTCCACCCTAATTCTCCCCATCTTTCTGGCCTGTCGCCCAAGTTATGCTAAAAGAGCTTATTGAGAGTCCAAAGGCAGCTTATCCATTATCTAATCCCGAGCTTCCCAGTCTGCTGGGGTTGGCGGTGGCGAGCTGGCAGCAACAGGTGAGGGAGAATGTGACCTGGTAACAGATCATATCAACTAATATAATATTTCACCATACATCAGCGCACAGCACAAAGTACGTTTTACATCATAATCCAGCACACATGCAACCAAGATGAAATGTTCACAAATAACATGTACTTTAACTCCATGAGGCCAGGCGTGGTGGCTCGCACCCATGATCCCAGCACTTTGGGAGGTCAAGGTGGGAGGACTCCTTGAGCCCAGGAGTCCAAAACCAGCCTGGGCAACATGGTGAGACCTGGTCTGTACAAAATTTAAAAAACAAAAAACTACATGTGATGGGCTCTCAAATTTTGTGTTCTATTCTATTCATTCTTCTTCACGCCTCCTTTCCCCCTTTAAACTGCTGATCACAATCTACTAAAAACCAATTTACAGTCTGTTCAGCTAATGGTCAATTTACCTAACAGCCAACCTCCTCTCCATTGAATACCAAACTTTAAGAAAATATTGGATTACACTTTTAATTATAAAAGTAATATAGGCCGGGAGTGGTGGCTCATGCCTGTAATCCCAGCACTTTGGGAGGCCATTGCCGGTGGAGGGAAAGGGGCAGATCACCAGGTCAGGAGTCCAAGATCAGCCTGGCCAACAAGGCGAAACCCCGTCTCTACTAAAAATACAAAAATTAGCTGGGCGTGCTGGTGGGCACCCGTAATCCCAGCTACTCAGGAGGCTGAGGCAGGAGAATTATGTGAACCCAGGAGGTGGAGGTTGCAGTGAGCCGAGATCATGCCATTGCACTGCAGCCTGGGTGACAAGAGCAAGACTCCATCTCAAAAAAAAAAAAAAAAAAAGGAATATATATTTGTGTGTGTGTGTGTGTGTGTGTGTGTGTGTTTTAATTCAGAACTGTGAAAAGTGAAGGGCATTCAATTTCTGTTGTCATTCCCTATTGCTAACAGTTTCTTCCAAATCCCTTTTGGGTTTGTGTATCTTTTTAAAAATTTTATTATTATTATCTTTTTTTTATTTTTATTTTTATTTTTTTTTGAGACACAGTCCTTCTCTGTCACCTAGGCTAGAGTGCAATGGCACGATCTGAACTCACTGCAGCCTCCACCTCCTGGGTTCAAGAGATTCTATTGCCTCAGCTTCCTGAGTAGCTGGGATTACACGGATGCACTACCACGCCCGGCTAAGTTTTATATTTTTAGTAGAGACGGGGTTTCTCCATGTTGGTCAGGCTGGTCTCAAACTGCTAACCTCAGGTTATCTGGCTGCTTTGGCCTCCCAAAGTGCTGGCATTACAGGCGTGAGCCACCATGCCTGGCTTTTTTTTTTTTTTTAATATGGTGTCTCGCTCTGTCACCCAGGCTGGAGTGCAGTGGCACAATCTCAGCTCACTGCAACCTCCGCCTCCTGGGTTCAAGCGATTCTCCTGCCTCAGCCTCCCGAGTAGCTGGGACTACAGGTGCCTGCCACCACGCCCGGCTAATTTTTTGTATTTTTAGTAGAGACGGGGTTTCACCACATTAGCCAGGATGGTCTCAGTCTGTGGACCTCATGATATGCCCACCTCGGCCTCCCAAAGTGCTGGGATTACAGGCATGAGCCACTGGGCCCGGCCCAAAATGGCTTTAAATGAGCCAAGTGGGAGTCAGTTGTCATTATATGGGTGGATGTGCTTTATCTGGAGGTGTCTGTGCCCAAAGGCCAACACCAAATGCCGAGGGGAGGGGAGGACCTTCCACTGCAGCCCCTCCGCCCCTTCTGGTGCATCCGCTGCCTTCAGTGTCTACCACGTGTCCATGTTCAGTCCTTTGGGTCTGAAATAACGTTGGTTTTTCCTTGGCCCCAGCCAGCCCTCAAGGGGTTGAGCTTGAGTCATCTGACCTGATGGCTCCTGGTCAGAAGCCACGGCTCTGAGCAAGCAGGTGGCCCTGAGTGAGCAGAACGCACTTTGCTCCCCAGGCACCTTCTTTACGCACGCGGCCCTGCAGAGCCTCCGCCTGTACCCCTTCACCGATGGCTGGCACCCCTTCGTAGTGGTGGCAGAGATCATCTACTTCCTCTTCCTCCTCTACTACATGGTGGTTCAGGTAAGGAGCATGCTCATAGCTCATGAGCAGGGTTTGGGGTGCAGGGATGTCTGGTGCCTCATCAACACCTCTCCCCTTCCTTGCAGGTGGGATGGGAAAGGGATTTTTTTCCTCCTTTTTTTTTTTTTTGAGACGGAGTCTAACTCTGTCACCAGGCTGGAATGCAATGGTGCAATCTTGGCTCACTTCAGCCTCCACCTCCTGGGTTCAAATTATGCTCCTGCCTCAGCGTCTTGAGTAGCTAGGACTACAAGCATGCACCACTATGCCCTGCTAATTTTTGTGTTTTTAGTAGAGATGGGGTTTCATCATGTTGGCCAGGATTGTCTCGAACTCCTAACCTCGTGAACCACCTGCCTCGCCTCGCAAAGTGCTGGGATTACAGGTGTGAGCCACCACGCCAGGCTGGGAAAGGGCTTTGCCTTAGGTGTTTGCTGGGAACAACCTTTGGTCCTTCCATTGGTCCTAGGGCTGATCTAGGCTGCTAGATCAGGGCATGGGAAGGACCCAAGGATGGTACTCCTCAGGAATTGAGAACTCAAAAAGGGGTCCTTCGTGGGTGGGAAAGGGAGAGGAGCATGGGTCCTGTTTCTACTGGACTGAGACCTTCCAAAGAGCCAGGGTAGGGGGATGGTATGAGGAAGTGACCCTACCGCTGGGTGTGGAAGTACTCTGAACTTAGATTGTGGGGCTTCTTAGCATCTTTTGTTCCCACCCATGGTCACTGGGAGTTAGACAACATCCCCTTTGCCACCTTTATCACCATGTTGCATCCGAAAGTGCAGAGGTTGATGATGCTAAAAGCTGGATGATGCTGAGAACTCACCAGAAGCTGCACCCCTCCTCCTGCCAAAAATGCAAACCAGATTGCCAAAAGGGGGCATCTTGGCCCTTCATCCTCTTCTCCAACAGCCTCTTTAAAGCAAGGATGATATTTTTGAGTGCTTACTGCATAGCAGGCATTGTGCTAAGAAAGTATGTGTTTTCTCCTTCAACAACAGGAGAAAGGTCCTGTGGGCTCCAATTTAGAGTAGGCAACGAAAGTCCAGAGACTTTAAGTCATTTAGCCAAGGTCAGAATTTAAACACAAGGAGTCTGATCCCTGAACATCACACTCAACCCCTATCCACAGCATCAGCCTTATAAAGCAGTGCACTCACCTGGTCTTGAGCATCACCAGTTCAAGACCAATGGCCAACAGTCATCAGACAGTAACTTCAGTCTGTGCACCCGTCCAAGACCTCAGAGTAGATCTGTTCACCACCCACCTCCATGGTTCGCTGCCCTCCTCCAACCGCCTCCACACTCTGCCTGCAGCTGCTTCAGAAAGCTGCTCTCCAAAACCTATAAATCTCTCTCAAAATGCTGCTTGGGCAGTTTTAAAAATCTCCCCACTTTTCATCCCTTTATTATAAAAGTGAACTTAGCCTGCCACCAGCCAAATGGAAGTCCTTCCTCCTTAAGAGTGAGTAGGAGGGGCACAGTGGTGCAAGCCTGTAATCCCAGCATTTTGGGAGGCCCAGGCGGGCAGATCACTTCAGGTCAGGAGTTTGAGACCAGCCTGGCCAACATTGCAAAACCTCATCTCTACTAAAAATACAAAAATTAGCCGGGCACGGTGGCAGGTGCCTATAGTCCCAGCTACTAAGGAGGCCGATGCAGTAGAATTGCTTGAACCTGGGAGGCGGAGGTTGCAGTGAGCTGAGATTCTGCCACAGCACTCCAGCCTGGGTGACAGAGCAAGACTCCATCTCAAAAAAAAAAAAAAAATGCCAGGTGCAGTGGCTTATGCCTGTAATCCCAGCACTTTGGGAGGCTGTGGCAGGCAGATCATGAGATCAGGAATTCGAGACCAGCCTGACCAACATGGTGAAACCCCGTCTCTACTAAAAATACAAAATTAGCCGGGCGTGGTGGCACATGCCTGTAATCCCAGCTACTCGGGAGGCTGAGGCAGGAGAATTGCTTCAACTGGGGAGGCAGAGGTTGCAGTGAGCCAAGATTGCACCATTGCACTCCAGGCCCAGGCAACAAGAGCGAAACTCTGTCCCCCGCACAAAAAAAAAAAAAAAAAAAAAAAAAAAAAAAGAGTGGGTAGGAGGGTGAACTGGAACAAAAATAGAAGATTCTCTTGAGTGAAAGGGAAAAGATGGGGAGGAAAATGGAGAACACGTGCAGGATCGTTCTTTTGAACTTGTGACACCTGTTGGGGAAGTATAATTAAAACTAAGTCTACTGCCCATCCAGAAAACCTCTCCATAAGGGTGGAAAAGAAAGAAAACTAGCTCTCTATCTATGTATCTAGCTCTCTATCTAGAGAGAAGGTCTGGCTCTGTTGTCCAGGCTAGAGTGCAGTAGTACAGTCCTGGATTACTGCAGCCTTGACCTCCCCAGGGTCAAGTGATCCTCATATCTCAGCCTCTCGAGTAGCTGAGACTATAGGCACGTGCCACCACATCTGGCTAATTTTGTACTTTTTGTAGAGATGAGGCTTTGTCTTTTTTTTTTTTTTTTTTTTTGGCAGAGTCTTGCTCTGTTGCCCATTCTAGAGTGCAGTGGCGCATTGTCAGCTCACTGCAACCTCTGCCTCCTGGGTTCAAGCGATTTCCGGCTAATTTTTGTATTTGTAGTAGAGACAGGGTTTCACCATGTTGGCCAGGCTGGTCTCAAACTCCTGACCTCAAGTGATCTGTCTGCCTTGGTCTCCCAAAGTACTGAGATTACAGGCGTGAGCCACTGTGCCCGGCCTGTTTTCGTGATTTTGCCCAGGCTGTTCTCGAACTCCTGGGGTCAAGTGATTGTCACTCCTCAGCCTCCTGAAGTGTTGTAGAGTTGTGAGCCACCATGCTCAGCAATTTTTAAAATTATTTATATATTATTATTATTATTATTATCATTATTATTTTGACACAGAGTCTTGCTCTGTCACCAGGTTGGAGTGCAGTAGTACGATCTCGGCTCACTGCAACCTCCGCCTCCCGGGTTCATGCCATTCTCCTGCCTCAGCCTCCTGAGTAGCTGGGACTACAGGCACCCGCCACCACTGATTTTTATATTTTTAGTAGAGACGAGGTTTCGCCATGTTGGCCAGGATGGTCTGGATCTCTTGACTTTGTGATCCTCCAGCCGCAGCCTCCCAAGTGCTGGGATTACAGGCGTGAGCCACTGTGCCCAGCCTAAATTATTTATTTTTAATTGTGGGAAATATACATAACATAAAATTTACCATTTTAACCACTGTCAAGTGTTTAGTGGCATTAGGTCCACTCACATCATTGTGCAACTGTCACTACCGTCCATCTCTAGAAGGATGAACTCTTTTCATGTTGCAAAACTGCAGCCAGCCTGGTGCGGTGGCTCACGCTTGTAATCCCAGCACTTTGGGAAGCAGAGGCGGGCAGATCACCTGAGGTCAGGAGTTCGAGACCAGCGTGGCCAACAAAGTGAAACCCCATCTCTGCTGAAAATACAAAAATTAACTGGATGTGGTGGCATACGTCTGTAATCCCAGCTACTCAGGGGGCTGAAGCAGGAGAATCGCTTGAACCCAGGAGGCGGAGGTTGCATTGAGCCGAGATGGGGCCCACTGCACTCCAGCCTGGGCAACAGAGTGAGACTCTATCTCAAAAAAAAAAAAAAAAAAAAGAATTTCCTGGGGTTTAAATACCTTCTAGAGGTTTCCATTGGTTAGTCGGTGTGTGTCCTGTGTAAATGAAGAGATTAAAGTGAAGTTACAAAGTCATTTACTCAGGGTACACCGTATGTAAATGAAGAGGATATTTCCTGTCACAGCTGAAGTGTTTCCATTTGATTTTGTTCTTATGTTCCCTGCCTCCAGGCCCTATTATCCCACCTCAATGGGTCTGTGCACAAGGTTGGGGAGAGGCCTGGGCACTCTGTGCATGGGGGCCAGAGCTGGGGGAGCCTGCTGCCAGAGGGCCCTGCGGGGTGGGGAGGGAGCAGCCCTGGGGGTGGGGCCAGTCATGGCCACAACCTCACGCTCCTTTTCCAGGGCAAGCACATGAGAAAGCAGACATGGAGCTATTTCCGCAGCAAGTGGAACCTTCTGGAGCTGGCCATCATCCTGGCCAGCTGGAGTGCCCTGGCGGTGTTTGTGAAGAGGGCTGTCCTGGCCGAAAGGGATCTCCAGCGCTACCGGAACCACAGGGAAGAGTAAGTGGCTGTCTCCTCAGCCACCCAGCTCCCCATACTGGCCCCTCTTCCTACAGCTCCGTTTGAGGCCCAGGAGTCAGAAGGTGGTTTTGGGATGCTGTGGACGCTCAGGGGATAAAGGGGCACTCCTAGCAGACATAACTCTAGCTGCCACCTAGATTCAGGTTGGGGGCCAGCTGCAAGTGAGTACGACTAGAGATGACTCAGACAAAATAGAACATCTTGTGCAAATCTTCCCAAAACATAGGGCCATGTGGCATCCTGCTTAGGCTCCTCTTGGCCTTTGGGGGAGGCCCTTTGCAAGTATTAGGGCCCCAGTAAGCTCACCTGTGCTACCGTACACTAAGTGTCCACTATGTGGTAGGCAGGATGTATGCACCTAGGGAAACATCATCAGAATTGATGAAGGTCGATGTTATCATCGCCTCATTTAACAAAGACATTGAGGGCAGGGTGTGGTGGCTCATGCCTATAATCCCAGAACTTCGGGGGGCCGAGGTGGGCAGATCACTTGAGGTTAGGAGATTGAGACCAGCCTGGCCAACACGGTGAGACCCCAACTCTACTAAAAGTGGAAAACTGCTGGGCATGGTGGCTCACGCCTGTAATCCCAGCACTTTGGGAGGCCAAGGCAGGTGTATCATTTGAGGTCAGGAGTTTCAGACCAGCCTGGCTAATATGGTGAAGCCTCATCTCTACTAAAAATACAAAAATTAGCTGAGCGAGATGGCATGCGCCTAAAGTCCCAGCTACTCAGGAGACAGGAGAATCGCCCGAACCTGCTAAGCAGAAGTTGCAGTGAGCTGAGATTGCGCCACTGCACTCCAGCCTGGGTGACAGAGGGAGACTGGGGCTCAAAATAAAAAGACAAAGACGTTGAGGCTCAGAGAGGTCATGTGACTTCCCCAAGGCCACACAGCTAAAATGTGGCAGAGAAGTAATTTAAGCTTAGCTTACGTGGCTCCAGGCTGCCCTCCCTTGCTTGGAATCACTGGGTTTCTTGACTCACTCATTCATTTTATAGATATAGCTAACATGTATTGAGTTATTGCTAAACGTCATACACTTTCATAAAAACACCACATTACAAGCACTATCTCATCTCACCTACTTGAATCTTCCTGAGACCTCTAAGAGATGATATTAGCATCATCCTTTTTTTTTTTTTTTGAGACAGACTCTTGCATGATCTCAGCTCACTGCAACCTCTGCCTCCTTGGTTCAAGTCATTCTGCCTCAGCCTCCCCAGGAGCTGGGATTACAGGTGCACACCACCACACCCAGCTAATTTTTGTATTTTTTGTAGAGACGAGGTTTCACTATGTTGGCCAGGCTGGTCTCGAACTCCTGACCTTGTGATCCGCCCGCCTCTGCCTCCCAAAGTGCTGGAATTACAGGCGTGAGCCACCGCGCCCAGCCTCATCATCTTTTTTTTTTTTTTTTTTTTTTTTTTTTTGCAAATGAGGAAATCACATGTAATGAGTCTTGGAGAGGTTAAGCTGCATGAAAGGAAAATAAAATCTTGGGACCCCAATGCACTCTGCCAAAAGGAAAAGAAAAAATAAAGTTAGGCTGAAAGTTGAGTCATGCAAGAATCTGTCTTTCATTTTGTTCGTAAAGAGAGAGCTACAGCTAGAAGGTTAGTCTCCACAGGCAGCAGCTCCGTGTTCACCTTATCTTATATAAAGTGCCCACTTACTGAGCATAAGACAAATACGTCATTGACCATTCCCCTACCTGCTCCTTTTCTCTGGCAACATGTGGATTCAATAATGTCACCAGACCCTCCCTCTTTCCTCTCCAGCCCGCTTTTCCCTGCTTTTCCCTTTTAAGTATTGAAGGCTTCTGGCTGGGCACAGTGGCTCACACCTAATAAAAGAAGCCATAAGCCCTCTTTTATTATTTATGTTTTGAGACGGGGTCTTGCTCTGTCACCCAGGCTGGAGTGCAGTGGTGTGATCATAGCTCAGCTGCTCAGGTAATTTTTTTTTTTTTTTGAGACGGAGTCTGGCTCTGTTGCCCAGGCTGGAGTGCAGTGGCCGGATCTCAGCTCACTGCAAGCTCTGCCTCCCGGGTTTACGTCATTCTCCTGCCTCAGCCTCCCGAGTAGCTGGGACTACAAGCGCCCGCCACCTCGCCCAGCTAGTTTTTTGTATTTTTTAGTAGCGACGAGGTTTCACCGTTTTAACCAGGATGGTTTCAATCTCCTGACCTAGTGATCCGCCCGTCTCGGCCTCCCAAAGTGCTGGGATTACCGGCTTGAGCCACCTCGCCCGGCCTCAGGTAATTTTTAAATTATTTGTAGAAATGAGGTCTTGCTCTGTTGCCCAAGCTGGTCTTGAACTCCTGTGCTCAAGCGTTCCTTCTGCCTTGGCTTCCCAAAGTGTTGAGATTACAGGCATGAGCCTCCATACCCAGCCAGTCCTCCTTTATGAAGGCAGTTAGTTGTATTAAAGCATGGTTCTCAACCTTGGCTATATATGAGAATATGAGAATAACCCCAAGGAGACGTTAAAAATACTGAAGCCAGGCTGGGTGCGGTGGCTCATGCCTGTAATCCCGGCACTTTGGGAGGCTGAGGTGGGCGGATCACAAGGTCAGGAGTTCAAGACCAGCCTAACCAACACGATGAAACCTCGTCTCTGCTAAAAATACAAAAATTAGCCGGGCATGGTGACGCGCACCTATAGTCCCAGCGACTGTGGAGTCTGAGGCAGGAGAATCACTTGTACCTGGGAGGAGGAGGTTGCAGTGAGCCAAGATTGCGCCCCTGCACTCCAGCCTGGGAGACAGAGCCAGACTCCATCTCAAAAATGAAATAAAATAAAAACAAAAGAGGGCTTATGTATTGTGATTGTTTCCACCTATATAAGCAATTAAATGGCATGAGACAGCATTAGGTCTTCTTTTTTTTTTTCTTTTTGAGACGGAGTTTTGCTCTTGTTGCCCAGGCTGGAGTATAATGGCGTGATCTTAGCTCACTGCAACCTCTGCCTCCTGGGTTCACGCCATTCTCCTGCCTCAGCCTCCCAAGTAACTGGGACTACAGGCGCCTGCCACAACGTTCAGCCAATTTTTCATGTTTTTAGTAGAGATGGGGTTTCACCATGTTGACCAGGCTGGTTGTGAACTCCAGAACTCAGGCGATCCACTGGCCTCGGCCTCTGAAAGTGCTGGGATTACAGGTGCGAGCCACCGTGCCCAGCCAGCGTTAGGTCTTTTAAGAGAGATAGGAGAAAGGAACTGCTGGAGTCAAAGGCAGAAGCAATTGTTTGCACCAGAAACTCCAGTCTGCTCACGGGGAAGGAAGATTCTGGAAGGCAGGAGATTTGGGTAAAAGGATGGTTCTCACTGAAACCTGGCCTGTACCCAAGGTGGCAAACCCAGTCTGTGCTTCGCGTCCCTCTGTGTGGCCCTGTAGAGAGCTGCCCTGAGTGGGTCCAACCTTGGAGGAGAGTATGGGGAAAGCTCTCCAGACCACAGAGCTTCGGGAAGGTAGTGTCACCTTGAGCCTGTTCGAAAAGGCTTCTTTTGTAGAATGGCCAGAAGGCAGGCCTCACAAGTTTTTCTTTTTTCTCTTTTAAGTAATTTCTATTTTTATTATTTTTTTATTTTTTTATAGAGATAGGAGTCTCACATTGTTCCCCAGGCTGATCTCGAACTCCTGGCCTCAAGTGATCCTCCTGCCTCAGCCTCCCAATGTGCTGAGATTGTAGGCATGAGCCATAGTGCCTGGCCTCAAATTTTATTTGGGTTCAGGGGGTACATGTGCAGATTTGTTACATGGGTATATTGTGTGATGCTGAGGTTTCGGATGTGAATGACCTCGATGCCCAAGTAGTGAGCACAATAGCCAGTAGTCAGTTTTTCAACCCTTGCCTGCCTCCCTCCCAGTCTTGCAGTCCCCAGTGTGTATTGTTTCCATCTTTATGTCCATGACCTAATGTTTAGCTCCCACTTACAAGTGAGAACATGCAATATTTGGTTTTCTGTTCCTGTGTTAATTTGTTTCGGATAATGGCCTCCAGCTGCGTCCATGTAACTGCAAAGGACATGGTTTTGTTCTTTTTTGTGGCTGCAAAGTTTTTCAGTTAACAGGAAATACCTTGTGGCTTCATAAAACTTTTATTTATTTTTATTTATTTTTTATTCTTCAGACAGAGTTTTGCTCTTGTCACCTAGGCTAGAGTGCAGTGTCATGATCTCACCTTACTGCAACCTCTGCCTCCTGGGTTCAAGCGATTCTCTTGCCTCAGCCTCCTAAGTAGCTGGGATTACAGGCATGTGCCACCACACCTGGCTAATTTTCATATTTTTGCTAAAGACAGGGTTTCGCCATGTTGGCCAGGGCTGGTCCCGAACTCCTGACCTCAAGTGATCTGCATGCCTCAGCCTCCCAAAGTGCTGGCATTACAGGTGTGAGCCACCATACCTGGCCCATAAAACTTTTAAAAACAGATCAGAAAAAAAAAATGTCTTGAGTCCAACATCCTAGAGAAAATGACTTGTTGATTGGTCTGTTGCCATCTCACTGATAATGATCATAGCTCACTACAGCTTCAAACCCCTGAATGCAAGTGATCCTCCTGCCTCAGCCTCTTGAGTAGCTAGGATTACCAGTGCACATCATGAACCCCAACTACCATTATCATCTTTGTCACCATCACCATCATCTTCACCATCATCACCATCATCATCACTGTCATTGTCATTATCACTCTCACACCGTAATTCCCAGCATCCTCCTCCTCCTCCTTATCATCATCATCACCCCCCTGGGGGAGCTGGGACGCCTCTCTTTCCCAGACCTGTTTCTGGACCTGATAGCCTATGAGATAATGATAAAACTAATCCCACATCCTGAAATGCCGATCAGTCTAATCTTGCATCCAGATGAGTTCCGGCGGAACTGCTCAAGGTCTCTGAGACCCAGCCTTCCCATTTTGATCCCACAGAGGCATCAGCTTCAGTGAGACAGCAGCAGCCGATGCCGCCCTTGGCTACATCATTGCCTTCCTGGTACTCCTGTCCACAGTGAAGCTTTGGCATCTGCTCAGGTTGAATCCCAAAATGAACATGATCACGGCAGCCCTACGCCGTGCCTGGGGCGACATTTCAGGCTTTATCATTGTCATCCTTACCATGCTCCTGGCTTACTCCATCGCGGTAAGTATCTGCTTTGGGACAAGCTTGGGGCTGGTGTCTGCAGAAGCCAAGGCTAATTGGTAGTGGGAAGTGGACAATTAGGGTTAGGGAGACCTTGGGAACCCAAGGAAGGTGGTGGCTCTTCTGAGTACCGGGTCTCTTTACTGTGAGCTCATGCACCAGTCATCTCAAATGGCAAAGGCTGGAGAGCTCAGATGGGTAGGGTGAGGAGGCATGGGCTCTACTGCTGAAATGGTCCAGGTTCAGGAAGCATTCCTTTCTACCTCTAGACCCCTCCTGGATATGCCAATTCTCCTGGCTTCCCAACTAGTTAGAAGGCGCAGGGCTAACTCCTAGATACACACAGAGCACTGCTGCCATGCTGGGGGATGGATGGGGCCACCATGTCCTTGAGTTGGGGACGTGAAGGTAGATACAGCCACAAGCCATGCCAGTGCTTGTTGTCCAAGACATGACTCATGAACTTGGGAGGGCAGATGCCACTTCACTCAGCACTGTAACAGTGAGAGCACATTGACAAGCATGGCCCTGTGTGACTAGAAAAACATAAATGAAAACATTAAATTGTTTTGTTTTGTTTTGTTTCATTTTGTTTTTTTGAGACGGAGTCTTGTTCTGCTGCCCAGGTTGGAGTGCAGTGGCACGATCTAGGCTCACTGTAACCTCCACCTCCCAGGTTCAAGCGATTCTCTTGCCTCAGCCTCCTGAGTAGCTGGGATTACAGGTGTGCACCACCACACCTGGCTAATTTTGTATTTTTAGTAGGGGCAGGGTTTCACCAAGTTGGTAAGGCTGGTCTTGAACTCCTGACTTCAGGTGATCCACCCATCTTGGCCTCCCAAAGTGCTGGGATTACAGGCATGAGCGACCGTGCCTGGCATTTTTTTTTTTTTTTTTTTTTTTTTGAGACAAAGTCTCACTCTGTTGCCCAGGCTGGAGTACAGTGTCATGATCTCGGCTCACTGCAACCTCTGCCTCCCAGGTTCAAGTGGTTCTCCTGCTTCAGCCTCCCGAGTAGCTGGGGCTACAGGCATGTGCCACGACACCCGGCCAATTTTTGTATTTTTGGTAGAAACAGTGTTTTACCATGTTGGCCAAGCTGGTCTCAAACTCCTGACCTCAGGTAATCTGCCCACCTCAGCCACCCAAAGTGCTGGGATTACAGGCATGAGCCACCGTGCCCAGCCAAAAACATTAAATTTTCAATTCCTCTTTATGATAATGTGAGAAACAAAGGCCCTCTTACATCCTGGCCTCCACCATATCCTGATGTCTTTCTAAATACGCCCCGTACTGCCCACCGTGTTCCCATGCGAGCCCTGGCCTTCCCCTCATCTCTGGCCTTTAGCACAATCCTGACCCACACCCTACTCCAGGGCCTTCCCCATTCTCACCCTGGCTCCATCCCGTCTGTTGCCTTCCACTCCTTCCCAATCATCCCATCCACCAGCCCATCACATCCTAGTCCCCACTCCACCCCAGCCCTCACCTACCTCTGCCTCTCTGTCACCTCAGCCCTGACCACCTTCCATCCCTGGCCCCGCCCCATCCTCCTCTCCCACCCTCGGAAACAGGTGGGGTGCACTGAGGGAGTGATGGGGGTGTGTTCTGGAAAGTTGGAGTCTGTGATTTTGGTGAAAGCTCCTGTATAAACCCTAATGTGGATTTCTTTAGCCCTCCATGCAGTGTCTGGGCTGCAGGGACATTGCAGTGTCCCATGGGACCAAAAGTCACCAACTCAGAGCCAGAGCCAAGGGCTGCTGGGCCTTCCTCTGACACCGCAGCCCTGGGAAAGTCTTGGGAGTGGGGAGTTGTGGTGAGGGAAAGTGCGGTGAGGGGAGGGCCTCCCCCAGGCAGAAGCCCATCATCCGTTCAACCCAGTTCCCCAGAGCAAAGAATTTGGAGCCGCAGAGTGCCCAGTTTCATTGCCAGGTATTTGGGCCACATCTGGGGAACACAGCCAGGCGGCTTAGCAGGTGGCTGCGTGAGTCCCAGAGGCACCCTGGGCACTCCCTCATCCTGATGCACACAAAGATGGGCATCATCAACAGGCTGTGGACACAACAAAGGTCCTGGACAAGGTCATCCAGGCAGCACTTCCAGAAACATGACACAAACATGCACACACATGCACATGGATGCACACACATGCACACATACACACACATACACTCATGCACACGTATACACATACACATGAACGTGCAAGGCATGCACATATATACACGCATGCACACATGCACACGTATACACATACACATGCATGTGCACAGACATGCACATATATACACACATGCACACGTGCACACGTATACACATACACACATACAAATATACACACATACATATGCACACACATAAACACTACACATGGATACACACATACACATATATACACATACATACACACAAGTGCATATGTGTAGATATTGATGGCCACAGGCATACGCATGTACACTCTCAGACACGCGTGTGGCCTTGCACGCACAGACCCACAGAGAGAAACACATGCATGCCATATAGAACCAGTTGTGGACCAGGTGCGGTGGCTCACGCCCATAATCCTAGCACTTTGGGAGGCCAAGGCGGGTGGATCACCTGAGGTCCTGAGTTCGAGGCCAGCCTGACCAACGTGGAGAAACCCTGTCTCTATGAAAAATATAAATTTTAGCCAGACGTGGTGGTGCGTGCCTGTAGTCCCAGCTACTTGTGAGGCTGAGGCAGGAGAATTGCTTGAACCCAGGAGGCGGAGGCTGCAGTGAGCTGAGATCAAACCATTTTACTCCAGCCTGGGTGACAGAGCGAGACTCCGTCTCACAAACAAAAACCAGTTGAGTACGCACACCCACTTGCACACCCCTTTAGGTACAGTAGCTTGACCAGCGCTGCCAGGGCAGTGGCTGACACAGACCACCCACCCCACTGTGAAACAGCAGGTTTTGTGCTCCTTGGCAGCCTCCTTCCCTGTTCATGAGAATTCTTTCCATGACAGTCGAACTTAATATTTGGTTGGAAACTCCGTTCCTACAAAACCCTCTTTGATGCGGCAGAGACGATGATCAGCCTTCAGCTGGGAATCTTCAACTACGAGGAGGTAATGGAGTGAGGGCACAGGTGCTGCTATCTACACTGAGCCTCTATGAAGATAAGAAAAACCACTGCCTGCCCACCCCGCCCCATGCCATCCCTTGGGCCCATGACCTGGCAAGCATTGGGCAAGTTTGGACAAATAGAAATATTCCCCCTCCCCTAGGTGGACTCCCCTGCTAGAGCCCTCAGCTTGCCCTTGGGACCCCTGCTCACAGAGGAACATCGGACACTGGCTACTCAGGGGAGGGCTGTACAGGGGTCTCCCAAAGGAAACACCCCCTGCCCTGGGCAGAAAGGACAGCCGTCTTTGGAGGTGGCAGCCGTGGAAAGTGAAGGGCTGCCCATTCCCTCCTGGCCCACCTCTCTCAGCCCCAGGCAGAGGGGACCTTCCTGGCTCCAGGCTCTGCCTAGCTCTGAGGACCGTTTTCCCTCTGAGGGTTTTCCAGTAGGGGAAGTGGCTGCTGAGACCCAGGACACTCGATGACCCTGGCTTTCTTTCTGACAGGTCCTGGACTATAGCCCAGTGCTTGGCTCCTTCCTTATTGGGTCCTGCATCGTTTTTATGACATTTGTGGTGCTGAACCTGTTTGTCTCTGTCATCCTGGTGGCCTTCGGTGAGGAGCAAAAATACTATCAGGTGAGTTGCTTTGTCCTATTCCTGATCAGTCATTGATGCTGAACTATGAAGAGGCTGGAGCGGCGTTAGACTTTAGAGGACTTGAGAGATCATTGTAGCTCAGAGCCCTCATTTCACAGGAGGGGAAGCTGAGGCATAGACAGAGGACATTAATTCCCCAAAATCACAAGCAAGTGAGGGCGGGGGCTGGTGTCAGAGCCAGGCCTCCTGATTCCCAGTTTGGGACTCTGTTCACAACACCAGTGACCTCCACCCTGAGTGCACCTTAGAATCACCTGGGGCCTTTTGAAAACAACAGCTGCCCCACCAGAGACCAACACCAACAGAGACCAACACCAACAGAGACCAACACCAACCAAGACTAATACCAACAGAGACCAACACCAACAGAGACCGACACCACCCAAGACTAATACCAACCGAGACCAACACCAACAGAGACCAACACCAACAGAGGAGACCAATACCAACCAAGACTAATACCAACAGATACCAACACCAGCAGAGACCAACACCAGCAGAGACCAACACCAGCAGAGACCAACACCAACCGAGACCAACACCAACAGAGACCAACACCAACAGAGACCGACACCAACAGAGACCAATACCAACAGAATCTCTGGGGGAATGAGCCAGCCCTTGGTATGTTTAAAGTCTCTTTGGGAAATTTTTTTTTTTTTTGAGATGGAGTTTTTGCTCTTGTTGCCCAGACTGGAGTGCAATGGCACAATCTTGGCTCACTGCAACCTCCACCTCCTGGGTTCAAGCAATTCTCCTGCCTCAGCCTCCCAAGTAGCTGGGATTACAGGCACCCGCCACCACACTCAGCTAATTTTTTTGTATTTAGTAGAGACAGGGTTTTACCACGTTGGTCAGGCTGGTCTTGAACCCCTGACCTCAGGTGATCCACCAACCTCGGCTTCCCTAAGTGCTGGAATAACAGGCGTGAGCCACCACACCCAGCCCTCTCTTTGGGTAATTTTAATGTTAATGAACAGTCAAGGTCGAGAATGCATACTACGCTCCAAAACCTCAACCCATGTCTTCATGGCTCAGAGGGCAGCAAGCTGGGCACTCACAGTCAACCTCACACCCATTTTTTTTTTCACAGAAAAAAAAAATACAAATTTTTATTTCTACTAAACTCTCACTTAACACAGAACACTTTCTGACCAAATATGTGGAGATTTTCTCCACACACCAAGCAATTCTCCAGTCGGCCTGCTGGAC
The DNA here is from genome assembly GCF_007565055.1 of Rhinopithecus roxellana. NCBI lineage: Eukaryota > Metazoa > Chordata > Mammalia > Primates > Cercopithecidae > Rhinopithecus > Rhinopithecus roxellana. Next base: position 56,955,330 of record NC_044568.1, read on the forward strand.
TCCCTGCAGGAAGAGGGATATGAGCACATAGACTGCAGATTAATAACAGCCACCAGCACCACCCACAGAGCACTCTCTTCACAATGGAAGTTGTGCTGAAGGCTTCGTACATTTTATTTAATCCTCAAAACAGCTCGGTGAAGTAGGTATAATTATTCACAACTTACAGAGAAGGAAGCCAAGGCTCACAGAGTTGAAATCATTTACCTAGAACCACAGAGCTAGAAAGCAGGAAAGGTGGAATTTCAACCTGGGTCTGTCTGACTCGGATGTATGGTTTTGTTTTGTTTTTTTTCCTGACCTTCTGGAGGTATAGCTGTGTGAAGGGTGACATATTATGCAGCTCACCCTTCCTATCCCAATTAAAAGGTTCTTTCAATCTGTATGCCTAAGCCAGGTGTGGTGGCACACACCTGCAGTCCTAGCTACACAGGAGGCTGAGGTGGGAGGATCACCTGAGCCCAGGAGGTGGAGGCTGCAGTGAGCTGTGATCATGCCACTGCACTCCAGTCTGGGTGACACAACAAGATCCTGTCTCAAAAGAAAAAAAAAGGAAAAATCTGCATGTCTAACAAAGAAACCCTTAAGACACTCTTCTTTGAATTTTTCCATTTCTATACAAGAGCAACAATTTGGTATTGTTGTTTTTCTAAATTGCAAAAGATTTCTTAAAGGTGACATACTCCATCATGTTAAAGGATCATTTTAAAGAGTTATTTTTCCTGGAAACCAGGAAATTATTGCCCACAGGATTCAAGAATGCTAAGAATGCTGCCCCTCCTCTGTTGCTAAATGGTCTCTGGTACACTTGTAACGTGTGTCCCGGATCTGTGTTTGAAAAGGAAACACAGATTTTTACTTCTACTAAACTCTCACTAAGCACAGAACACTTCTGTGACCAAATGTGTGGAGATTTTCCCCACACACCAAGCAATTCTCCAGCAGACACCAACTGGGTATCTTATACCGACTGGGCATCCCTAATCCAAAAATCAGAAATCCAGAATGCTCCAAAATCCAAAATTGTATGCATGCTCACATGAGGTGACACATGGAAAATTCCGCACATAACTACTTAATACAAACTTTATTTCATGCACAAAATTATTGAAAATACTGAGCCAGTGTTCACTTCAGCAGCACATATGCTAAAATCAGAATGCTACAGAGAAGATCAGCATGACCCCTGTGCAAGGAGGTCATGCAAATTTATGAAGTGTTTCATATTTTAAATTTTAAAATACAAAAATATATACTGGGCTGGGTCCGGTGGCTCACGCCTGCAATCCCAGCACTTTGGGAAGCTGAGACAGGAGAATCATTTGAGGCCAGGAGTTCAAGACCAGCCTGGGCAATATAGCAAGATCCTATCTGTACGAAAAATACAAAAATTTGCTGGGCCTGGTGGCATGTGCCTCTTGTTCTAGCTACTGCGGAGGACAGCTTGAGCCCAGGATGCAGTAAGCCATGATCACACCACTGCTCTCCAGTGGGTATGACAGAGCAAGACCCTACCTCTAAAAAATAAATAAATAAAAATTAGAAATACATGTTGTATAAAATGACCTCCAGGCTATGTGTATAAGGTGTATATAAACATAAATACATTTCCTGTTTAGTCTTAGGTCCCATTCCCAAGATACCTCATTATGTAAATTCCAAAATCTGAAAAAAGTCTGAAACACAAAACACTTGTCATCCCAAGCATTTCAGATGAGGGATACTCAACCTGTATAACAACTATTTACATAGCATTTACATCGTGTTAAGTATTATAAGTACTTAATGGTACTTATAGATGATGACTTAAAGTATACAAGAGAATGTGTGTGGGTTATATGTAAATATTATGGCTTTTTTTTTTTAATCAGAGACTTGACCATCTGAGAATTTTCTAGTGACCTGCCCCATCCTGAAGCTATCTAGGGGCCTGCCCTAAGTCACTCATTAGCAAAAACTCAGGTGTCATGAAAGAGGGCTCGTTATGAATAGCAAAATACACTCCTGTTAGTAAATTCTAAGGATTTCAGGAGCTCTGTGACAGGAACCAAGGTCAAAGACCAAATATGGTTCATATTATACCACAATGCCTTTGTCCTGCAAAAAGGTTTGATATATTAAAAACAATTTTGTGGTGTTGGGGAAATATTTTCATTTTAGCAAGGAAGCAGAGGGTATTGCTAGGTCAGATGCCCAGGTACTCCAACTGTACCTTAATTTGGAGATGTAATTAGGTAGCCACCTTTAATTAAAGTTACTTTATCAGAGTGGGTTCCTTCTACCAGAAGACTGAACTTGTCCATTGTAAATAAATTATATTTTTAACAATGAAGATATATTTCACATGCCATAAAATTAACCACTTTAAATCATACAATTAAGTGTTTTTTAGTATATTCACAGAGTTGTGCAAACATCATCACTAATTCCAGAATATTTTCTTTCTTTTTTTTTTTTTTTTTGAGACAGAGTCTTGCTCTGTCACCCAGGCTGGAGTGCAGTCGTGTGATCTTGGCTCACTGCAACCTCTGCCTCCCCAGTTCAGGTGTTTCTTCTACCTCAGCCTCCCGAGTAGCTGGGATTATAGGTGCCCACCACCACACCCAGCTAATTTTTTGTATTTTTAGTAGAGACGGGTCTTACCATGTTGGCCAAGGTGGTCTCGAACTCCTCATCTCAGGCGATCTGCTAACCTCGGCCTCCCAAAGTGCTGGGATTACAAGTGTGAGCCACCGCAGCTGGGCCCAGAACATTTTCAATACCACAAAGAAGCCCCCTACCTATTAATAATCACCTCCCATATCCATGCCTCCAGCCCCTGGCAACGACTCATCTACTTTCTATTTCTTTGGATTTACCTATTCTGGAAATTCATATTCATATAAATGGGCTCGTACAATACGTGGCCTTTTGTGTCTGGCTTATTTCATTTAGCATCATGTTTTCAAGATTCATCCATGCCGTAGCATGCATCCACATGTCATTCGTTTTTACGGCTGAGTCATATTCCTTTGCGTGGGTATAACAACAATGTGCTTATCCGTTCCTCAGCTGACGGGTATTTGGGTAGTTTCTGTATTTTGGCTTTTATAAACAATGCTGCTATGAACATTTGTGGTCAGGATTTCATATGGACATATGTTTCTACTTCTCTTGGGCATATACCTGGAAGGGAAATTTTTGGGTTACACAGTAACTCTTTGTGTGAAGACCTGCCACACTGTTTTCTGAAGCAGCTGTACCATGTTAGATTCCCAGCAGCAATGCGCAGGACCTTTGTACATAAATTCTTCTGTTTGTTTGTTTGCTCGCTTGCTTTTGAGAAAGGGGCTTGCTCTGTCACCCAGGCTGGAGTGCAGTGGTGCAATCTCGGCCCACTGGAATGTCGGCCTCTCGGGCTCAAGTCATCCTCCCACCTCAGCCTTCCCAGTAGCTGGGACTGCACCACGCCTGTTTTGTGTTTTTTTTTTTTTTTTTTTTTTTTTTTTTTTTTTTTTTTTTTTGGTAGAGATGGGGTTTCCCCCGTGTTGGCTGGCCTGGTCTCAAATTCCTGGGCACAAGCGACCCGCCTGCCTCAGCCTCCCACAGTGCTGGAATTACAGGTGTGAATCATCACACTGGCCTGATTTTTAAACTTTTTTTTTTTTTTTTTTGAGTTGGAGTTTTGCTCTTGTTGCCAGCCTGGAGTGCAGTGGCACAGTCTCGGCTCACTGCAATGTCTGCCTCCTAGAGTCAAGCAATTCTTCTGCCTCAGCCTCCCAAGTAGCTGGGATTACAGGCATGTGCCCAGCACGCCCAGCTAATTTTGCATTTTTGGTAGAGACGGTGTTTCACCATGTTGGTCAGGTTGGTCTTGAATTCCTGACCTCAGGTGATCCACCCACCTCAGCCTCCCAAAATGCTAGGATTACAGGTGTGGGCCATCATGCCTGGCCGTGATTTTAAAAATTATTTGTAGAGGTGGGGTCTCACTATATTGCCCAGGATGGCCTCAGATTCCTAGAATCACGTAATCTTCTCATCTTGGCCTCCCAAAATCCTGGGATTACAGACATAAGCCCCCGTGCTCAGCCTGTACATAAATTCCACCCCAGCCTCTGTTGGTGTGGTAAAGGGCATTTTCTGACCAGTTTACTGAACATGCCTGTTTGGTACCTACATCCCTTATGTGACATCTGCCATTCCTGTTTCCTAAAAGTTGTTCTTTCTTTGCTTTAAGTCACTCTTAAATATGTATATATGGTTGAGAAGTGTCCGGAGAGAAACACCTATTGAGTTTTTCATTCCCAGAACTTCCTCCCATACCAGGCCAGGCCAGAGGATAAACACAGCAAGCAGAAGGAATAATAATAAAGAACTAAAGGGCCGGGCGTGGTGGCTCGCGCCTATAATCCTAGCACTTTGGGAGGCCGAGGTGGGTGAATCACCTGAGGTCAGGAGTTTAAGACCAGCTCCATCAACATGGTGAAACCCTGTCTCTACTAAAAATACAAAAATTAGCTGGGCATGGTGGTGGGTGCCTGTAATCCCACCTACTCAGGAGGCTGAGGCAGGAGAATCGCTGGAATCCGGGAGGCAGAGGCTGCAGTGAGCCGAGATTGAACCACTGCACTCCAGCCTGGGTGACAGAGCCAGACACTGTATCAAAAAAAAAAAAAAAAAAAAAAAAAAAAAAATAGAACGAAAGGAGCCACCACCAACACTCTGACCTACAGGAAAAGGGGAGACGCTCATCTCAGAAGGGGGCCCACGTGCTGTTTAACTTCAGGGTCATCCGCCCAGCCGAGGCTTACTCTGTGCTGGCTTGGGAATTTGAAATGTTGCAGTGAAAACCCAGTCATCCTCAACAGAGAGGAGAGGGACCCCCTGAGGATAAAGGATGGAGCACACACCCTTGGGATTCCTAGAGGGAGGCCTTCCCACCCTAAAAAAGCTCTGAACAGTGAAGGGACCTAGGTTGGGACCAAAGTGGACAAGAAAACTGATTTCGGCTGGGCACGATGCAATGGCTCAAGCCTGTCATCATCCCAGCACTTTGGGAGGCCAAGGCAGGCGGATCACTTGATGTCAGGAGTTTGAGACCTGCCTGGCCAACATGGTAAAACTCTCTCTCTACTAAAAATACAAAAATTAGCCTGGCTTGGTGGCAGGCGCCTGTATTCCCAGCTACTCAGGAGGCTGAAGTAGGAGAATCGCTTGAATCCGGGAGACAGAGGTTGCAGTGAGCCGAGATTGCGCTACTGCACTCCAGCCTGGATGACAGAGCGAGACTCCATCTCAAAAAAAAAAAATAAATAAATAAATAAAAACTGTGATTTCCCCTTAGAAAGAAAAACCCCCAAAGAAGATGGTTCTGTGTACATTGCTTGGTTCTTTCTCTCTTGCAGCTGTCGGAGGAAGGGGAGATCGTAGATTTGCTGCTGATGAAAATATTCAGTTTTCTGGGCATTAAGTGTAAGAGAGAGGAGCCTGAAAGCAGCAGGGAGCAGCCTGGGTCCCTGTCCCAGACTCGCCGCTCTCAACCAGCACAAGCTTTGCCCAAGGTCTAAGGTGTTCGTTCACACGCCACCATCTATGAGTGGGGACGCCCAGGGCCTCGGACCTGCGCTTACCAGCAACTCTGTAGTCTCTCTAGGTCATAGCTTTTGTGTCCATTGAAGAATTACCAAGCCCAGCAAGTAAAAAAAATTAGAATAACAGAGACATGTATAAAATTGCCAATACTATGAGAACTTCTTTGTTCAAATGTATTTCCTCTTATTAGAAATAAAACAAATATTACCTGGAGTTTGGAAAAACAATTTCCTCCACAGACTAATTATTTCGTCTTTTTGGTCCATTGGGGATTGCTTTTGAATGACTCTAGTTCAGGGCTTCTCAAACTGTCTGAGAGATGCTAATGGATGCTGTATTAGTTTTCCCAGAACAAAGTATCACAAACTGAGTAGCTTAAAACAACAGAAATGTATTCTGTCCCGGCTCTGGAGCCTGGAAGTCTGCAATCAAGATGTTAGCAGTGGCCGGGCACGGTGGCTCACGCCTTTAATCCCAGCACTTTGGGAGGCTGAGGCGTGCAGATCACTTGAGGCCAAGAGTTCGAGAGCAGCCTGGCCAACATGGTGAAATCCTGTCTCTACTAAAAATACAAAAATTAGCCAGGTGTGATGGTAGACACCTGTAGTCCCAGCTACTCAGGAGGCTGAGGCAGGAGAATCGCTTGAACCTGGGAGGCGGAGGTGGCAGTGAGTCTAGGTAGCACCGCTGTACTCCAGCCTGGGTGACAGAGCAAGACTCTGTCTCACAAAAAAAAAAAAAAAAAAAAAAAAAGAAAAAAAAGAAAAGAAAAGAAAAGAAGGAAAAAAGATGTTAGCAATGCCATGCTCCCTCTGAGGGCTGTAGGGAAAAATCCTTCTTGCCTCTTCCAGCTTTTGGTGTTGGCCAGCAAGCCTGGGTATCCCCCAGCTTCTAGATGCATCACTCCCAGATGGGAAGAAGCTTGCTGACAGCCTGTGTTCCTTCTCCTCTTCTCAGGACAACAGCCATATTGGATTAGGGGCCCACCCTAGTCAAGGGTGACCTCATCTGAACTAAGTATAATACATCTGCAGGGATCCTGTTCTCCAATATGGTCACATCTGAAGAACTGGGACTTAGGACTTTGGCATATCTCTTTAGGAGCCACAATTCAATCCAGAACAGGTGTCATTCCTCCAAAAATATTTCTGGGTCAAATAAATATGGGGAATACTGGGTTATAAAAGTTTTCTGTTTTTGTTTGTTTGTTCAAGATAGGGTCTCACTCTGTTGCCCAGGCTGAAATGCAGTGGCATGATTTCAGCTCACTGCAACCTCTGCCTCCCGGGATCAAGTGATTCTTGTGCCTCAGCCTTCCCAGCATCTGGGACTATAGGCACACAAAACCATGGCTGAGTAATTTTTGCATTTTTTTGTAGAGATGGGGTTTCACCATGTTAACCAGGCTGGTCTTGAACTCCTGGCCTCAACTGATCTGCCCACCTAGGCCTCCCACAGTGCTGGGATTACAGGTGTGAGCAATTGTACCCAGTCTATTGTACTATTATAAGAGGAAAAGATGTCTATCAGCTCAAAGAGATGAATGAGCCCCTCTCAAAACACCTGGAAGAATAAACCACCTGCAATTTTCCGGTGCTTATACTAAATGGCCAATGAGATGACCTTTAAGTCTCAAACCAGGAGGTTACAAAGATGATTAGGTTGAAACAGAAAAAAAATTTTGACTGTCTTCAATGCTTTTTACCCAAAAAAAGCACACCTTGTATTTTTTGGTGGAAGGGCCTGTTTGTAGCCCATATGTTGATGTTGATGTGTGATCTTTTTCTTTCCATCGTGAGTTAGTGGAGCTGAGAGTAAATATGTTAGGGTGTAAGTGGCTTGATGCTGCACTGGCTTGTAATGAAACAACAATAGAAAACAAAATCTTGACATTAGAGAAGATAGCCAAGATCTGTAGGGCAGCGTAGACCAGTGTGATCCAGTCAATGAAGGCAAGTGGAGCAGAGCTTAAGAGCAGTTGCTGGCTGGGCACAGTGGCTCATGCCTGTAATCCCCGCACTTTGGGAGGCCAAGGGGGCAGATCGCTTGAATACAGGAGTTCAAGACCACACTGGGCAAAATAGCAAGACCCTGTCTCTACAAATTAAAAAAAAAAAAAAACTAGCTGAGCATGGTGCTGCACTCCTGTAGTCCCAGCTACTCAGGAAGCTAATGTGGGAGGATCATCTGAGCCTGAGATGTAGAGGCTGCAGTGAGCCGTGATTGTGTCACTGCCCTCCAACCTGGGCAACAGAATGAGACCTCATCTCAAAAAAAAAAAAAAAAAAAAAAAGGCCAGGCGCAGTGGGTCACGCCCGTAATCCCAGCACTTTTGGGAGGCCGAGGCAGGCGGTTCATGAGGTCAGGAGTTTGAGAACAGCCAGGCCAACATAGTGAAACCCTGTCTCTACTAAAAATACAAAAATTAGACGGGCGTGGTGGCGCGTGCCTGTAGTCCCAGCCACTCAGGAGGCTGAGGCAGGAGAATCGCTTGAACCTGGGAGGCAGAGGTTGCAGTGAGCCAAGATCACGCCACTGCATTCCAGCTTGGGCGACAGAGCTAGACTTTGTCTCAAAAAAACAAAAAAGAGAACAGTTGCTTTCTAATCAGCATAGAGGCCAAGGTCTACTACTGCTACCTAGGAGCTACTTAAGCCACAAAACGCCTCCCTGATCCCACTGCTGGGAAGTGCCTTAACCTCTGAGTCTCATCTATGAAATCAGCGTAACATCTGCCAGAAAGAGGTTTGGAGAGGATTAAAAAGATGTTTGCATAGTGCCAAGCACATAGCAAAGGCTCAATAGATGGGAATGATTTGCTCAAAGAAAAGTGGGCATGACGGCCCTTGCAAGCCACACTGCACAGATGTGGTGGCAACCCTAAGTTCATAGCAGGGCAGAAGCTCAGTGCAATAACATATGGGCTCCCCAAACACACACACACACACACTCCACGGTGTGCACCCTGTGGTCCTGTTTGAGGGGTTTGAACAAGAACAACTCCATCTTGAATATGGGCTGGGCAAAATGAGGCTGAGACCTGGTGGGCTGCATTCCCAAGAGGTTAGGCATTGTTTTTCTTTTTCTTTTTTTTCTGAAGCAGAGTCTCGCTCTGTCACCCAGGCTGGAGTGTAGTGGTGTCATCTCGGCTCACTGCAACCTCTGCCTCCCAGGCTCAAGTGATTCTTGTGCCTCAGCCTCCTGAGTAGCTGGGATTACAGGCACCTGCCACCACGCCTGGCTAAATTTTGGATTTGTAGTAGAGACGGGGTTTCTTCATGTTGGCCAGGTTGGTCTCAAACTCCTGATCTCAAGTGATTCACCTGCCTCGCTTAGTCACAGGATGAGCTAGGGTTGGCACAAGATACAGGTCATAAAGGCCCTGTGGATAAAATAGGATGCGGTAAAGAAGTCGGCCAAAACTCACCGAAACCAAGATGGCGACCTCTGGTAGGCCTCACTGCTCAGTATACGCTAATTATAATACATTAGCATGTTAAAACAACACTCCCACCGGCGTCATGACAGTTTACAAACGCCATGGCAACGTCCAGAAGTTACCCTATAGTCTAAAAAGTGGAGGAACCCTTAGTTCTAGGAAATCCCTGCCCCTTTTCTGGAGAATTCTTGAATAATCCACCCCTTGTTTAGCATAAAATCAAGAAATAACTATTAAGTATACTCAGTTGAGCAGCCATACTGCTGCTTTGTCTACGGAGAAGCCATTCTTTTTTTCCCTTACTTCTCTAATAAACGTGCTTTCACTTTATAGACTCGTCCCAAATTCTTTCTTGCATGAGGTCCAAGAGCCCTCTCTTGGGGTCTGGGTTGGGAGCCCTTTCTGGTAACAGTACTAAAGGTGTGTGTGGAGCTTAAGGTGTTTTTCACAATAGTATTTATTTGCTGACTCATGGCCACTCTATAAAATCTGTGTTAAAAGTGAGGTCTTTCCCAGAACCTAATTTTTTTCTGACTTCTTGGATTGGGATGATGACTTCGGTTTTTCTCGGAAGGCTTTGGTCACACGGCTGGCTGATGAAACAAGGAGCTGTGCACACTGGGTCTCAGCTTTCTGCGTTTTGAATATTTCTGCATTAGTGACTGGCTTGGGTCCAGTCTCTACCAAGAAGCCACTTCTGACCCTTGGACAAGCCTTTATTCCTCTTTAAGTAAGCTTCTGGATTCTGCCGGTCCTGTTTGGGGTCCCTGGGACTCTTTGAGACAAGAACGATACAGAGTGGTTGCAGGAGAATAGAAACTTCCAGGCTGCAGTTCTACCTAACAAAAGGAAACTGTTGAGATAGCTACACAAGCTATGGGCTGATAAGACCCTGAAAAACCAGGGTGTGGGCTAAGTTGGCTAAAACCAACTGGACCCAACCTGGCGCTGGCTTTGACCTAGGCTTCACCTGGTACTCATTAACATACTAAGTCACACACCCACTGGCACCATGACAATTCCGGGAACACCCATATTTGGTGTAAAAATGGTGGCATCACAGTTCTGAGAAGTCTCCACCTTATTCCAGAAACCTTCGTGCATATCCATTTCTTAAAGAAACCCATAAAGATGGAAACCCCAAGCCCCGTTGTGTGGCCCTCTCTTGAGTCCGCCCTTTCTTGAGTGTGTACTTTGCAGTAAATCTCTGTACTTTCACGATTTTCCGACTTGTTCTTGAATTCCTTCGTGTGGTGGTGAAACTACCTTTGCAAAATTATGCCTGAGACAGTGAAACAGATCCACATGTGGAAAGGAAACCACGCCTGGTGCTAGGCCACGCCCCCTCCTCCGGGGAGCCCAATCATACGTGGGCCCGCCGCGCTAGTCCCCGCCCCTCAGGGCTGCCTCTTCCGGGCCTCAGGTTATTCCCCCATGTCCACGCCCCTCTTGCGCTACGCCGTATCCGAGGTCGCGCCAGGCCCTGGAGTCTTCGGCCTGCGCGCGCTAGCCAATCAGACCCTGCCTCGCCCCCTCGCCTGGGAGTCTCCGCCCTCCGCGCTCTGCCCAATCAGACTCTGTCCCGCCTCCGCGGCACCGCCTCCGCGCCTCTGTCCAGCCGGCTTGCTCCGGCCGCGAACTGCCCCTCCCCGCCCCGCCTCCCGGCGCGGGTGGCCGAGGCGTAGCGCTGCGACCCCCGTCCCTGCGAACATGGCGCTGCGAGTGGTGCGGAGCGTGCGGGACCTGCTCTGCACTCTGCGCGCGGTCCCGTCCCCCGCCGCGCCCTGCCCGCTGAGGCCCTGGCAGTTGGGGACGGGCGCCGTCCGGACACTGCGCACGCGACCCGCTCTGCTTTCGGGTAAGTGCGGCGGACAAGTGGGCGGCTGCTCCGTCCCCGCCTGGGCTGCTTGCCCCGGGCCCAGCTGGACTCGGAGGACGCCTGGGCCCCGCTCCTGAGCCACCGGTGCGGAGCGAGCACGGACCCTGCCCTTTTCTTACTTCTGTTGGGATCCCCGGCTCTGCGGCCGCTTCTCCCTTTTAAGTAGCGGGAGGTCCCGCGAGCAGCCTTTGCCGTAGGGGTTGCCTGCAGCCGGGAGGGGAGGCCTGCGGGACGCCGAAGCTGGGGGGGCCTGGCCGGTCCCGCGGGCAGGTCGGCCGCTTGCTGCAGAAGCCAGGCACGTGTCGCTTAAGCGTCTCAGTGGCCTTAGTTTGTCTCCCATCTGCGTGCATCGTTGAGACCCCAAATGGGGAGGCCTTTAGTTTACTAAATGGACCGTTACTGAGAACTCCGAAGTAAAATTAAAGCAGAAGCGCTTATTAAAAATTAAAGCACCGGGCCGGGCGCGATGCCTCACGCCTGTAATCCCAGCACTTTGGGAGACCGAGGCGGCGGATCACGAGGTTAGGAGATCGAGACCATCCTGGCTCACAGGGTGAAACCCCATCTCTACTAAAAATACAAAAAATTAGCCGGGCGTGGTGGCATGTGCTTGTAATCCCAGCTACTTGGGAGGATGAGGCCGAATCACTTGAACCGGGGAGGCGGAGGTTGCAGTGAGCCCAGCGCCACTGCACTCCAGCCTGGGCGACAGAGTGAGACTCTGTCTCAAAAAAAGAAAGTAATTATTTACCTAATCTATCCACTTCTTTCTGTCAGGCCAAGGGTTAAAGGAGAAGTGTACTAATCATTATCTTTAGCCTAAACAGCTTATTAAAATAAAGACTTAGGACTTTGAATCACTGCAACTTCTGCCTCCCAGATTCAAGTGATTCTCCTGCTTCAGCCTCCCGAGTAGCTGGGATTACAGGTGCCCGCCACCATACTTGGCCAATTTTTGTATTTTTAGTAGAAACGGGGTTTCACCATGTTGGCCAGGTTGCTCTTGAACACCTGATCTCAGGTGATCTGCCCGCCTCGGCCTCCCAAAGTGCTGGGATTACAGGCGAGAGCCACTGCGCCTGGCCAGGACTGAGGGGTATTGAGCTTAGTAATGTTGCTGTCTCCGTCTAAACTTGGGGTTGCTCGGTTGCTAAAATGAGTGTCACAGCAGCCTTAATCCTAAAATTATCTTCGCAGGTAGGCAAGATGGCAAGGTCAAAGACGGTAGTCTCAGGTGATATTTATAGTGGTCTGGCACTTACTTTGAAAAAGGTGTATTAGCTTCAGACTGCTCATAATTGGCATGTAACTGGCGAGTTCTAGCCTTGTAACAGAGTGAGAGAATTAAGTGTTATAGACAACTGTATACCATCTGTTTTGCTCAGAATCCTCTTAATAAACTTTAAAAGATCATTTTATTCTGCAGCATGATTTTTTTTTTTTTTTGAGACGAAGTTTGGCTCATCGCCCAGGCTGGAGTGCAGTGGTGCAATCTCGGCTCACTGCAACCTTCGCCTCCCAGGTTCAAGTGATTCTCCTGCCTCAGCCTCCCAAGTAGCTGGGATTATAGGCATGCACCACTACACCCAGCTAATTTTTGTATTTTTAGCAGAGACGTGGTTTCACCATGCTGGCCAGGCTGGTCTCGAACTCCTGACCTCAGGTGATCTGCCTGCCTTGGCCTCCCAAAGTGCTGGGATTACAGGCATGAGCCACTGTGCCTGACCTGCACCATGATAATTTAAGGGGAAAAAAAATTATTTTTCTTCCAAAGTGTTGGCATTACAGGCGTGAGCTACCATGCCCAGCGGTTTTTTTTTTTTTGAGACTGAGTCTTGCTCTGTTGCTCAGGCTGGAGTGCAGTGGCATGATCTCGGCTGCAACCTCTGCCTCCTGGGTTCAAGCAATTCTCGTGCCTCAGCCTCCCAAGTAGCTGGGATTACAGGCATGTGCCACCACACCTGGCTAATTTTTGTATTTTTTTAGTAGAGACGGGGTTTCATCATGCTGTCCAGGCTGGGCTCAAACTCCTGACCTCAGGTGATCTGCCCGCCTCGGCCTCCCAAAGTGCTGGGATTACACGTATGAGTCACTGTGCCTGGTCTGCAACATGATAATTTAAGGGAAAAAAAATTATTTCATTCCCTCAACTTTTGAGTGCTTACTATGTGGCAAGCACTGTATTTAGAATTGGAAAAACAAATGAAAATAGGATAAACCCTGCTGTTTCTTGCTCGGTACACAGTCTGCTGCCTGGGGAGACTGACAGATGAACTCTCTAGCATGTTCAGCACTGTGAGTGTGGTGGGGAATAGTGGTGTAAGGTATCGTGAGAACGAGCTGACTGGCCCAGGAACCCAGGCTTGGTTAGACACGACTTTGGGCAGGAACGGGCTTCTAAATCTAGACCTGAAGTAGTTAGTAAAGGCGGTAGGGAAGAGTCTTTCAGTCAGAACACAGTGTACACGTCTTAAACTTTCTTACCTGAACGTCAGATTGACCTGAAATATTCAGTTCTTTGAAGTGGAATGAAGCAAAGTAAATTTCTTAGTGACACATTTTTTGACTTCTTCCACTGAAGGGTATGAACTTTAAAAAGTTTCATAATTGGGGGAAAAGAAAGCAATATTAAATTACATACTTGGCCAGGTGCGGTGGCTCACACACTTTGAGAAGTTGAGGTGGGAGGATCACTTAGCCCAGTATTTGAGACTGGTCTGGACATTATAGTGAGACACCTCCCCCATCTCTACAAAAATAAAAAAATAAAAATAATAATTATACACTCTACTTACGTTGTGCTGCATATCAGAGCTGTAACCAAAGCAACTGAATGCTGTTTTGAGTACAACTATCTTTTGGGTAAGGGGTAAAATGAGCCAGTGAGGCCTCTTTAAAACAGTATTTGAGTTAACCATTTTCCTATGAACTCATGTCACATTGTTTTTGGAAAAATACTTGGTGTCAGAATATGAAATATATTTAATATAGCATATGGTTTTTAAAAAATATCCTCTAAGGCAAGTACTTTTAACTTTATATCCTAAATAACTTTTTACATCTCTTGAACATTAGGCAGCCTTTCTTTTTTTTATTTTTTTTTATTTTTGAGACAGAGTCTCACACTGTCACCCGGGCTGGAGTGCAGTGGTGCAATCTTGGCTCACTGCAACCTCCGCCGCCCAGGTTCAAGCGATTCTCCTGCCTCAGTCTCCCAAGTAGCTGGGATTACAGGTGCCGACGACCACCAGGCCCAGCTAATTTTTTTTGTATTTTTAGTAGAGACGGGTTTTCACCATGTTGGCCAGGCTGGTCTGGAACTCCTGACCTTGTAATTCGCCTGCCTCAGCCTCCCAAAGTGCTGGGATTACAGGTGTGAGCCACCACGCCCGGCCTGGGCGGCCTTTCTTTCAGGAATCCCTGAATTGTCTGACCGTATCTTTAGAGAAGTGCTCAGTAAGTCAAGGGCTGAACCTGTCCAGTGAATGATGAGCAGAGCTTGACTTTCCACCAACTCACGGCTTAGCTCTGAGGAGACTGTTGAGTTCTGATCTTAGTTTTCTTCTTTAAGTGACGGTAGTACCGTCTTCAGGGTCAGGCTTGAATTTGATTAAAGTAGAATTTTAAGAACTTAGTCAAATTATAGTTGTTTTAGGAGGTCAGTTTCATTCCTATAAAATTTTACTTTATAACCCAAGCTGCAGTGAAGCCCTCTTAGGTCAACTTTGCCTAAAGAGGCACCTTCTTATTGTTATTATTTCTTAGGTTAGTTTCTTATATGAGCCATCTTTATGCTGTCTCCCTAAACCTCATCATCCCAAATCTGTCTTCAGAGGGACAGATTTTTTTTTTTCTGAAAGACAGACCAGTAATAGTTAAGTATACATTTGAAATATGCTCCAAAATTTTCTTTTGTGATTTAGGCTAAGTAATGTTAAAGCAAATAATCCAGTCTCCAAAAGATGCACACAGCGTTCAGATCAAATCTTTGCTTAATTGGTACTGCTGTTTCAATGCGTCATCTCTATACATGATCTTCGTTCCTTCCTGGGCCATGTACTATTTAAAGGTAGTGTCAACAGGTCAGACACAAAATCTGGGAAAGTCTTTTGAAAGGAATGATAATGAAAAGTGCTTCTTAAGAAGTAATGCTGCTGCTTTTCTGAAATACTGGTCTTCTGTTTTAGTGCGCAAATTCACAGAGAAACATGAGTGGATAACAACAGAAAATGGCATTGGAACAGTGGGGATCAGCAATTTTGCACAGGTATTGGATTTTATTGAACTATTTGTGACAGTGTGCTCTTGCATAATTTGCTTTATCTCTGCGTTTAAAAAAGTGTTTAGGCCGCGTGAGGTGGCTCATGCCTGTAATCCTAACACTTTGGGAGGCTCAGGCAGGAGGACTGCTTGAGGCCAGGAGTGCAAGACCAGCCTGGTCAACATAGTGAGACCCTGTCTCTACCAAAAGTTAAAAAAAAATTAGCCTGGCATGGTGGCTTATGCCCGTGGTCCCAGCTACTCAGGAGGCTAAGGCAGGAGGATTGCTGGAGCCCAGGAGGTTGAGGCTGCAGTGAACCATGATCATGTCACTGCAAATTACAAAAATTAGCTGGTCCTGGTGGTGCACACCTGTAATCCCAGCCACTCAGGAGGCTGAGACAGGAGAATCACTTGAACCTGGGAGGCAGAAGTTGCAGTGAGCCGAGATCACACCACTGCACTCTAGCCCAGGTGACAGAGTGAGACTCCATCTCAAAAAAAAGAAAGAAGAAAGAAAGAAAGAAAGAGAGAGAGAGAGAAAGAAAGAAAGAGAGAGAGAGAGAAAGAGAGAGAGAAAGAAAGAAAAGAAAGAGAGAGAGAGAGAGAGAAAGAAAGAAAGAAAGAAAGAGAAAGAAAAAGAAAAGAAAGAAAAGAAAGAAAACCAACCAGAGTTGAATTAAGTAAAACGTAGTTAGGGCATTATGTGGTATTTTAAGAGATGTTGCAAGCTTAACACTAAAAGTAGGAAACATATCTTATTCAAGAAGGAAATGTGTGTGTTTTGTGCTGGGCATTTAAGGAAAGAAGAAAAAGAAGAGCAGGGTGTTACCAGCATTTTGTGGGTCCAGTGATACACACATGACCAGCGGGATGGGAAGAAAGAAAACCTCAGTAGGCACAGATTACACAAAGGGAAGGCTTTTATTTAGCCCATCTTTTCTCTGTAAATTCCCCTCAATTCCATATGGCGATAATGTTTAAGAGAAAATGAGAAGCCAAATACTAGCGTGGTCAGTGATTTTCAACTGGATGTATGTATTGGGTGAGGCGGGGAAGGGGGATGTTAACTGATGGGAATATAGTCGTGTGTCACTTAATAATGGAGCTATGTTCTGAGAAATGCCTCCTAGGAGATTTCGTCCTTGTGTGAGCCTCCTGGGTGCCCTTACACACACCTAGATGGTACAGCCTATTTACACACCTTGGCTGTATGGTACAGCCTTTGCTCCTGGGCTACAAACCTGTACAACATGTTACTGTACTGAATACCGTAGTTAATCGTAACACAATTGTCTATCAAAACATAGAAAAGGTACAGTAAAAATATGGTACAGGTTGAGCATCTTTAATCCCTGAAATAATCCAAAAATCTGAAACTTTTTGAGCACCAACATGACTCTTAAAGAAAATGCTCATTGGAGCATTCTGGAATCCAGAATCTTGGATGAGGAGTGCTCATCTGTTAAGTATAATGCAAGGATTCCAAAATCTGAAATCCAAAACACTTCTGGTCCCAAGCATTTTGGATAAGTGATACTAACTATATTATAATTTCATGGGACCACTGTCGTGTATGTGGTCTGTTGTTGACCAAAACGCCATTAGGCAGCATGTGACTGTACAAAATTCCTCAGACATGTAAGATTCTTCTGTGTTGAGAATCACTGACAATTGTATCTTCCTTGGCATCTCTGTATACCTACTATGAAGCTCCGTACTGGGTATTTTTTGAGATGTTGTGTAAGATGTCGTCCTTACCTCCTAGAGGTAAGGGGAATTACCTCCATGGGAATGACTTGCAAACATTACACGATGGCATCGGAACAGTGGGGTTGTAATTTACTTACCTGATGGAGAGACCACTTCTTTCTGGAGTCAAGGACTTCAGGGAGTACAAGGCGTGAGGACTATGATTTGTAGAATCAGTGAGCAGGATTTCAGCAAATGCATTGGGGGCAATGGTGTACATAAAACTGCAGAGGTGGAAGAACACCAAATATGTTCATGCACAGAAGAGCTAGTAGTATTTGCCGGGGGCAGTGGCTCACACCTGTAATCCTAGCACTTTGGAAGTCTGAGGTAAGTGGATCATCTGAGTCAGAAGTTCAAGACCAGCCTGGCCAACATGGTGAAACTGCGTCTCTAGCAAAAAATTTTAAAAAATTAGTTGGGCATGGTGGGGGGCACCTGTAATCCCAGCTACTTGGGAGACTGAGGCAGGAGAATCACTTGAACCTGGGAGACAGGTTGCAGTGAGCTGAGATCAGGCCACTGCACTCCAGCCTGGGCAAAAAGAGAGAAACTCTGTCTCAAAACCAAACAAAACAAAGAGCTAGCAGTGTTGTCTGGGGCATGTGGCTTTTGTCAGGTTGCTAAAGCCTGTGAGCCAAATCGGGCTGGTGGCTGGTCTCTTGCAGCTCCTGAGTTGAGAATAGTTTTTTAAAATCATTTTATTCTACTTATTTTTGGAAAACAGAGTCTTGCTATATTGCCCAGGCAGGTCTCGAACTCCTGGGCTCAAGCTATCCTCCCACCTCTGCCTCCCTAAGAGCTGGGATTACAGGCATGAGCCACCGCACCCAGCCATTTATTTTTATATTTGAGATGGAGTCTTGTTCTGTCGCCAAGGCTGGAGTACAGAGGCGCAGTCTCAACTCACTGCAACCTGTCTCCCAGGTTTAAGTGATTCTCCTGCCTCAGCCTCCTGAGTAGCTGGGATTACATGTGCCTACCACCACGCCGGGCTAATTTTTGTATTTTTACTGGAGACTGGGTTTCACCATGTCAACCGGGCTGGTCTCATACTTCTGACCTCAAGTGATACACCCACCTTGGGCCTCTCAAAGTGCTGGGATTACAGGCGTGAACTACCACGCCTGACCGAGTAGTTTTTACATGTTTAAAGGATTTTAAGGAAAACCCAAGAATGTAGCCCCTCAAGTATAAAATATGTACTAAATCTTAATTATAGGGGATTCAGTGTTTTGCTTGTTCTATTTACTGGAGGGTTTAGTTTTAATTTCTTAGAGATTTTTGGTTTTGTCTTGTTTTATTTAGGAAGCACTGGGAGATGTTGTTTACTGTAGTCTACCTGAAGTTGGGACAAAATTGAACAAACAAGGTGAGTGTTGTTAGGGTCTTGGAATGATCCATACCATGAATTTTCTTTACCTCATCTTTACATTGAATAGTAAATTGTTTGTACGCTGGATTAATTAGAGGGTTTTTGTTTGTTTGTTTGTTTGTTTGAGATGGTCTCGCTTTGTTACCCAGGCTGGAGTGCGGTGGCACCATCTCGGCCCACTGCAACCTCTGCCTCCTGGGTACGAGCGATTCTTGTGTCTCAGGCATGTGCCACCACTCCCAGCTAATTTTTGTATTTGTAGTAGAGACGGGGTTTCCCCATGTTGGCCAGGCTGGTCTCGAACTCCTGACCTCTAGTGATCACCTGCCTCGGCCTCCCAAAGTGCTGAGATTACAAGTATGAGCCACCGTGCCCAGCCAATTAGAGTGCTTTTGACCCAAGTAGTAGGGTGGTGCAAAAGTAATTGCTACTTAGGAGGATGAGACAGGAGAATTGCTGGAACCTGGGAGGCGGAGGTTGCAGTGAGCCGAGATCCCATCACTGCACTCCAGCATGGGCGACAGAGCAAGACTCTGCTTCGAAAAAAAGTCTATTAATATCAATATGTTAGATAATATCCTTAAACTAATGAGTACCCTTTTAAGACATTCTGCTAAAGGCAGTTTTTTAATTTGATGTAAAATCTACATACAGTGAAATGCATGGACCAGAAATGTACAATTCAGTGAGTTTTAACAAATGTATACACTTGAATAAACCTTCCCAATCAAATAGATGACATCTTCTCTTGTTTCTACACCATAGATGAATTTTGCCTATTTAACTGTATTTGAAAGGAATCACACAGTGTGTGTTACGTTTGACCGCTTTTGGGGTTTACTGAGCTTCTTGAATCTGTAGATGGAATTTTTTTTTTCCATTAAATTTGGAGACTTCTTTTTTTAGTCATGATTTCTTTCTCTTCTCACTTCATTCCTTTTTTCTTCTCTGATTTGAGACATGTTCGTCAGATCACTTGATACTGTCCTATAGGTCCCTACGACTGTTAACTTTTCAGCCTTTTTTTAAACTGTTTTTTTCCTTCTTCTTTTTTTGAGACAGAGACTTGCTCTGTTGCCTAGGCTGGAATGCAGTAGTGCAATACTGGCTCACTGCAACCTCTGCCTCCCAGGTTCAAGCAATTCTCCTTTTTCAGCCTCCCTTGTAGCCGGGACTACAGGCACACACCACCACACCAGGCTACTTTTTTTTTTTTTTTTTTTTGAGTTTTTGGTAGAGACAGGGTTTCACCGTGTTGGCCAGGCTGGTCTTGAACTCCTGACCTCAAGTGATCTACCTGCCTTGGCTTCCCAAAGTGCTGGGATTATAAGCCACCGGCCAGGCACGGTGGCTTACTCCAGTAATCATATTTTATGTTTTCATATATGTTTATATTTTATGTTTTCAAGTCGCTGACTTTTAACATTTATAATAGTGTTTTTTGTTTTTGAGATGGAGTCTCACGCTGTCACCCAGGCTGGAGTGCAATGGCATGGTCTTGGCTCACTGCAACCTCTGCCTTCTGGGTTCAAGCGATTCCCCTGCCTCAGTCTCCCAAGTAGCTGGGATTACAGGCGTCCACCACCATGTCCAGCTGATTTTTTTGTATTTTAGTAGAGACCATGTTGGCTAGGCTGGTTTCAAACTACTGACCTAATGTGATCTGCCTGCCTAGGGCTCCCAAAGTGCTGGAATTACAGGCATGAGCCACCATGCCTGGCGCAGAGCTTATAATTGTTATTGTACCACGCCCGGCCCAGAGCTTGTAATTGTTATCTGCAGGAAGTTGGTCTGATACAAGGTACTTCACTGTCACTGGAACATTCTAAAGTTTTCATTTTGTTTTTTTCTGAGCCACAGCTAAGTTGCAAGAACATTGAGTTTTACTGAAGCTACACACGTCTGGCATTCAGGCACATCACCATTTGTTATTCACTGTGTCCGGGACACACAGATAGGTCCACTTTGTTGAGACAATACATACCCTTCTCGTCGGTTATTACAACCTGACAAAACGTATGATTTTATTTTTAATTAAAGAAATTTAGGCCAGACGTGTTGGCTCACGGTTGTAATCCCAGCCCTTTGGGAGACTGAGGTGGGTAGATCACAAGGTCAGGAGTTCAAGACCAGCCTGGCCAACACAGTGAAACCCTGTCTACTAAAAATACAAAAATTAGCTGGGCATGGTGGTGTGGGCCTGTAATCCCAGCTACTCGAGAGGCTGAGGCAGGAGAATCGCTTGAACCTGGGAGGCGGAGGTGGCAGTGAGCCGAGATTGCGCCATTGCACTGTAGCCTGGCGACAGAGCGAGACTCCGTCTCAAAAAAAAAAAAAAAAAAAAAGAAATTTGGAATTCTAAAATCATAGCTATATGACAGGAATCTACTTTTTCATATTTTATGTTTTCAGGTCACTGACTTTTAACATTTCAAGTTTATTTTTTTTTTCCATTTAGATGAGTTTGGTGCTTTGGAAAGTGTGAAAGCTGCTAGTGAACTCTATTCTCCTTTATCAGGAGAAGTAACTGAAATTAATGAAGCTCTTGCAGAAAATCCAGGACTTGTAAACAAATCTTGTTATGAAGATGGTAAGCTTTTGCTAGAAATTTCTCAAGGAATTACTACCACAGTTAATATTTTATCTAGAATTTAAAGCAAGCTTAGCTGATTGTGACTTCATCTTTTTCTACTTCTTGGTACTAAATAGAGATGTTCTGCTTTAAAAGGAAAACAGAGGTTAGTTGAATACATAAAGTTATGTTTAAGATTTCTGGCTAGGCGCAGTGGCTCACGCCTGTGCTCCCAGCACTTTGGGAGGCCAAGGTGGGTGGATTGCTTTAGTCCAGGAGTTGGAGACCAGCTGGGCACCATGGTGAGACTCTGTCTCTATAGAGAGACAAAAATTAGCTGGTTGTGGTGGAATGTGCCTGTAGTCTCAGTTGCTAGGGAGGCTGAAGTGGGAGAATTGCTTGAGCCTGGGAGGTCAAGGCTGCAGTCTGTAGTGAGCCAAGATCACACCACTCCACTCCAGCCTGAATGACAGAGCGAGACTGTCTCAAAAAAGAAAAAAAAAAATCTCTGGTGATAAAAGCATTACCTTATTTTGCAGGGTTCTTGATGTCAGTTGTAGATTCTTTGGTTTTGGTGTAAACACCTGCAAAGTACTTTTTCAGACATAAAGCAGCCACTCATATTGTGTGACATGGGAGGTAACAAAATAATAATATATTCTACATTAATTTTTTGTTATCTCACATTTTCATCCTTACAATCTAATGAGGTAAGCTAACAGCAATTTTCTCTATTTTGTAGATGAATAGAGGCTCCAAAGGATTTATCTGTCAGGATCACATGGCTGATAAATGACAAAGTTAGGATTAGATTGTAGTTCTCTTTTGCCTGTCACCTAGTCCTTCTAATTACTACTGCTTTCTAATCCCATTAACCTCAGTAGTTAGTGTTCGATTTGTTAAAGATATACCTGGCCTTGTATATTTGGATCATATATTTAAGGACTTATTTTTTTGAGACAGAGTCTCCCTCTGTCGCCTAGGCTGGAGTGCAGTGGCATGACCTCGGTGCACTGAAACCTCCCCTTCCCGGGTTCAAGCACTTCTCCTGCCTCAGCTTCCCAGTAGCTGGGATTGCAGGCAACTGCCACCATGCCTAGCTAATTTTTCTGTTCTTGGT
Source organism: Rhinopithecus roxellana (assembly GCF_007565055.1). Taxonomy (NCBI): domain Eukaryota; kingdom Metazoa; phylum Chordata; class Mammalia; order Primates; family Cercopithecidae; genus Rhinopithecus; species Rhinopithecus roxellana. Next base: position 56,977,301 of record NC_044568.1, read on the forward strand.
AGAGATGGAGTTTCACTGTGTTGGCCAGGCTGGTCCAGAGCTTCTAGCCTCAAGTGATTTGCCTGCCTTGGCTTCCCAAAGTACTGGGATTACAGGCGTGAGCCACCGTGCCTAGCCCCTAAAGATTTAAATGTCATTGTCTGATACTTATTACAACCTAAGAGTTCTTGATTTATTATGGTGGAATCTATTCTAGCTATAATTATTTTCATTTGTTATATACAAGTATTTTAATTCTTAAGGCTAAAATTTAAAGTTCCATGAACAAATATGTATAGTTTTTGTAAAGAATACGAGATTGAGGCACTCAAATTTATTTTACATTTTGGATGAATCTGACTTTTAAAAAAGTTAATGTGGAATATAAGGTTGTTTTTTGGTTGCAGGTTGGCTGATCAAGATGACACTGAGTAACCCTTCAGAACTAGATGAACTTATGAGTGAAGAAGCATATGAGAAATACATCAAATCTATTGAGGAGTGAAAATGGAACCCCTAAATAAACTAGTATGAAATACTGCAACCCAGCAGATTGTCTTAAATTAGTGGTGGATAGAAGACTTAGAATAGCAACTTTTAGCATTACCGATGGAGAAGAAAAAAACTACTGTTAACGCTGCTAATGAAGGAAAATGCCCTTTAACTTTCTAATGATTATAGATTTTAGACTAGGCTCTAGTGTTCAGAATTCATTAAATTATCCATGGTAAAAACTAGTTTTAAAAATTACATAATTCAAAGATAACGTTGTTATTCTTAAGCCTTATATAATATTGTAACTTGCATATATCCATACCTGGATTTGGGATGAAATACTTAATGATCTTTCCATTGGAAATAACTGGGAGTGAAGGGGTTTTTGTTGCTTGTACAGTGTCAGATGACACACCACTATCTTGATTTTGCAATACACTGCATTTGCTGGTGCTGTTTTTATATGGTGAAGCAACAGCTTTGCAGCAAAATAATAAAATACTTCTTCGTTAATCATGTTTTTTTGTTTTGATGTTAATATTTCATTTAGTGACTCTGCTAGTATTTGTGAAAGTGCTAACTTTAACTTAGGGAAAGTTACCTTTTTTTTTTAAAAGGAAATTTAAGCCAGACAATGAAAACCTCCAAGAAAATGTTTCCTTTAGTCACGAATCTGGTTTTTCTTAAGCCAGGATCACCTTTAACATAATAAAAAATAAATCACCGACTTTGATTTTCTATCATGTGAGGTCCGAAGAAAGAAGAGGAAAGACAAAGGAAGGTGGAAGTTTTGATCAGTATAGCACATGGTATTTTTAAGAAGTTAAACCACATTCAGGTTTCCACTTAAGTCATGGGAATAAAAGTGGACACAGATTGAAGCTTTATGAGCTCAGATAATGGACTTTGATAGTGAGTATTCTTTGCAACTTAAGCATATTTAGAGTGCCAAAAGGTATTTCCAAGTAGCTAATATGTAGCATACTCTAACCAACTGTAATATGCTGACAGTATTGGGGTGGGGGGGGGTCTGTATGCACATGCACATATATATATACACATACACACAGAGCGAGAGGAGATAAACTCCTGTATCATTTTCTCAGTTACTAGAGGAAAAGAGAAGTACTCATATAATACCACCTTCTGGTGGTGAACAAACAGCAAACAGAAGGACCTAGCGAAAGTAGGTAGGTAAATAATATACAAATCTTTCCTGCTCCTCAGATGAAGAAACTGTTCGTTCCAAGACTCTTGCCAGTAGCCATATCACTGCTTAACTATATCTTTGTACCCTTATCCAGAAAGTATTGGCCAGGCGTGGTGGCTCACGCGTGTAATCCTACCACTTTGGGAGGCCAAGTTCGGTGGATCTCTTGAGCCCAGGAGTTTGAGACCAGCCTGGGCAACATGGTGAAACCCCATCTCTACAAAAATACAAAAATTAGCCTGGAATGGTGGCATGTACCTGTGATGCCAGGTATTTGGGAGGCAGGTAGGATCAGTCTGGGAGGTCAAGGCTGCAGTGATCACACCACTGTACTCCAGCCTGGGTGACAGTGAGAACGTGTCTCAAACTATCCAAGGTATCCTGGATGATTGTCTATATTGTATAATTATCAGGTTAATTGACCTGTCTGCTTAGAAAATAGATGGGGATGGCTGGGGACAGTCCCAACACTTTCGAAAGTTTGAGGCGGGTGCATCACTTGAGGTTGGGAGTTCGAGACCACTGTGATCAACATGGAGAAACCCTGTCTCTACTAAAAGCACAAAATTAGCTGGGTGTGGTGACCTGTAATCCCAGCTGCTCAGGAGGCTGAGGCAGGAGAATTGCTTGAACCCAGGAGTCAGAGTTTGCAGTGAGCTGGAGATCGCGCCATTGCACTCCAGCCTGGGCAACAAGAGCGAAACTCTGTCTCAAAAAAAGAAAACAGGCCGGGCGCGGTGGCTCACGCCTGTAATCCCAGCACTTTGGGGCCGAGGCGGGCAGATCACAAGGTCAGGAGATCGAGACCATCCTGGCTAACACAATGAAACCCTATCTCTACTAAAAATACAAAAAAGTAGTCAGGCATGGTGGCATGCACCTGTAGTGCCAGCTATTTGGGAGGCTGAGGCAGGAGAATTGCTTGAACCCAGGAGGCGGAGGTTGCAGTGAGCTGAGATCACGCCACTGCACTCCAGCCTGGGCGACAGAGCGAGACTCCGCCTCAAAAAAAAAAAAAAAAAAAAAATACATGGGGATGAGTAATTACATAGATTTACCCTTTTGTTTTGAAAGTTCTCTAGACACATTGATTATTAACATCATTTCACAAGTATGAAAGGTGATAGGATAAGAAATTTTTTGTTAAATAGTTGGGTGGTCGTAGTAATGATTTTCACATTTCCTGGTCTACTCTTAGTCCCTTAGCAAATTTTACTATAAAAATATTTAAATGGGGCCGGGCGCAGTGGCTCACGCCTGTAATTCCAGCACTTTGGGAGGCCGAGGCAGGCAGATCACAGGGTCAGGAGATCAAGACCATCCTGGCTAACATGGTTTCACACGGTTTCAAAATAGCCAGGCATGGTGGCGGTTGCCTATAGTCCCAGCTACTCGGGAGGCTGAGGCAGAAGAATGGCATGAGCCCAGGAGGCGGAGCTTGCAGACCACAACCATGCCCGGCTAATTTTTGCATTTTTAGTGGAGATGGGGTTTCTCCATGTTGGCCGGGCTGGTCTTGAACTGGTGACCTCAGATGATCCACCCGCCTCGGCCTCCCAAAATGCTGGGATTACAGGTGTGAGTCATTGCACCCGGCCAGCTTTAGGTTTTAATAAACCACTAGGGAGTTCTGCATGGCCATACTACTATGAAAATGAGGCTGGTCGTTCAGATCAGTTCCTCAGCAAATCAGAATTTCTGAATTTTTCCAATTTCTGTAGTTTTTCTGGGGCTACTAAAAAGAGAACAATTTAAAGAATTATGCTAACTACAAGTGTGTTTTTTTTACAGTAGTCTTTCATACCAAATCACACCTTCCTTCCCATCCTTAGAGAGGTGCCTTTCTTTACACCAGGATTAAATTCGTCTTTCTTCCCTGCAATAGGCCTTTCATGCCACCCAGGCTGGAGTGCAATGGCGCGATCTCAGCTCACTGCAACCTCCACCTCCCAGGTTCAGGTGATTCTCCCACCTCAGCCTCCTGAGTAGCTGGGAGGGATTACAGGCGTCCATTACCACGCCTGGCTAAATTTTCTATTTTTAGTAGAAATGGGGCTTTGCCATGTTGGCCAGGCTGGTCTTGAACTTCTGACCTCAAGTGATCCACCCACCTCATCCACCCAAAGTGCTACGATTACAGGTGTGAGCCACCGCACCCAGCCATCCCCCTTTAATTAAAAAAAAAAAACAGATATGGGGTCTTGTGACACTTCCCAGGCTGGTCTCAAGTGATTCTCCTGCCTTAGCCTCCCGAGTAACTGGCACTACAGGCGCAAGCCACCACTCCCGGCTTTTTTTCTTTAAAATACATTTTATGTGTTAGAGGAAGTTTACATTCACAGCAAAATTGAGCAGAAGGTACAGTTCCGTATGCTTCCTTTCTCTGTTTTTGCAAATTGGGATCTTACTACAGTAGAGTTTCTGGTATCTTGACTCAATCTCTGTTGACTTTTTATAAACATAACTAGCCTAACCCTTGTCCCTTTGTGTTTCCACTCAATCATGCTATTGGGCTTTTACCTGCTAAATGCAGGAGTCGTTGGTGTGAAGGAAGTCAGTTTCTAGATCCTCCAACTTCCCCCATGTACTTGCTGTTAGGTTGTTGAATTCATTTATTCATTTAGCAAATCTGAAGTTAAGACTTTTGGTATACTTTCCAGAAACTTTTTTAATTTACAAGGTCTTGTACTGTTTCCCAGGCTGGAGTGCAGTGACACAATCATAGCTTACTGCAACCTTCAATTCCTGGGCTCGAGGGAGCCTCCTGCCTCAGCTGGGATTCCAGGTGTGAGCCACGGTGCCCAGCTGTTTTCAATAGATCCGAAGGAAGACCAAAACAAATCGTCAACTGATAAAACATTTAAATGTTTTTGGTTAATACTTACTAGCTTGAGATACTACTATAATAAAACCCTTTTAGTTGCAACTTCTATTTATGTGGCCAGTTTTTTTCATACGTGGTTATAGTCTCTGAAAAAGGTGGGCAGTTTATTTTCCTTTTTTCCTCCCAAAGACACATACTTGCTCTGTAACAACCCCTTTTTTCAAAGAGTAGAACATATGGCAACTTGCTCTTCCACTATTTAGAACACAGAGCCAAATCCACTGTCATGTCGCAGTGCTGCCAAAAATACAGGCTTTGAATGGCCCTCCAAATTGACTGAATCCAGGGAATTTAATTTTCATGACCTCATATTCCTTTTGAATGGTTTTGGCATTAATAGAGCAGATTAATAAAATTTTGAAGAAAGCTTTCTAGTAACTAAAATGAGAAACTGAATAGGTTACCCAGGAAGTGTTTAATTTTTTTTCTGGTATCACCTCCCAGGTGGTTTAGTTGTTAACTTTAGGTTTTGGTTTGTTTGTTTGTTTTTTTTTTTGAGACAGTCTCACTCTTTTGCCCAGGCCAGAGTGCAGTGACACGATATTGGCTCATTGCAACCTCCACCTCCCAGGTTCAGGCAATTCTCCTGCCTCAGCCTCCAGGATAGCTGGGAATACAGGCACCCAGACCACGTATGAAAAAAACTGGAATAGAATTATAGCTGAATCCGTCTCATTGGAGCAGTCACAGTGCTAGAGAACTTAGATACCGATTTTTTTTTTTTTTTTTTTTTTTGAGACTGAGTTTTGCTCTCCAGGCTGGAGTGCAGTGGTGTGCCCTCAGCTCACTGCAACCTCCGCCGCCCGGGTTCAAGCCATTCTCCTGCCTCAGTCTCCCAAGTAGCTGGGATTACAGGTGCTCGCCACCACACCCGGCTAATTTTCGTATTTTTAGTAGAGACAGGGTTTCGCCATGTTGTCCAGGCTGGTCTCGAACTCCTGACCTCAGGTGATACACCCGCCTCGGACTCCCAAAGTGCTGGGATTTCAGGTATGAGCCACCGCGCCCGGCCTAGATACCGGTTTTCTACAGCAGAAATAGTCACACTTTCTAAGGCGGAGGGCTTTGGAGTCAGACCCGAGCTGGAGTGAAGGAATGCCTTGCGATCTCTCTTCAGCAAGCTGTTGTTTTAAGGACGTGGGGCCACTTTCCTTTATTTGTATAACACTTCAGAGCTGTGCTGCTCCGGGCCAGAAGTTCAGCGAGTGTCCGTCGGCCCGGTGCCGTAGGTGACGTAAGTGGGCTCTTCGAGGTTCACAACGCGTCCTCCCGTGACGTTCTCGGCCTGTGAAGTTTGTGTCCATGGGAAACGTGCACGGCGGTTCCTCAGGGAGCCGGGGGAGAAAAGTGGGGATGTTTCTGGCCGCCCGCCATCTACTAAACATCCTAGCAGGCAAAAGGGCGCTCCTACGGAACTCGCCGGCCCGAGGGCCCGGGTAAGCCTGCACCTCCACCATCTCAGACCCTCCTACGTTGGCCTTTCCGGCGGCAGCTTCCGGAGCGGGTAGGAGGTGCCACGAGCCGCCCCGCCTGTGCTTAGCTTTGTTGGGCTACGTCACTTCCGCTGCGGTCCCGGCCCCCCCCCCCCCCCCCCCCCCCCCCCCCAGCGTGGCCGTAACCCACGGCAACGGCCCAGCACGCAGCGACCTGAGTCGCCCTCGCCCACGGGCCAGGGCTAGCTGTCGCGAGGCCTTCCATCCGCTCGGCCCCACAGGTGGGTGTGAGCGGCCATTTCTCCACCCCTGGGGCAAGGCCCCGGACCACTCCAAAGGCGACAGAGCGAGAGGCCCTGCCTCCTTCGAAAGGAAGCGACCCTCTGACGCGGGGAAGCGAAAGGCAGACGCACTAAAGGTAGGGCCTGCCCCAGAGCGGGCGGGGTCTGGGGAGGGGGCGGGACCTGGGGCGGTGGGCGGGGCCTGAGGAGGAGCCGTTGGGGGCGGAACCCCTTAAGGGCGGGTCCCTTTAAGGGCGGGTAGACGGAGGACGGGGAGGAGTTCGAAAGGATAATCGAGAACGTTTTTTGAATGGGATAGCTTGAAAGAAGGGCTGGCGTCTTTGTGGCACGGTAGGAACTGGCAGAGGAAGGGGAAGAGCTGGATGAGGAAAAAAGACTCATGGAATGAGGGGAGGAGCCTGATAGGGAAAGGGGTGGGGCCTGCAGGAAGGGGCGGGGCTAGATGAAGAGGTGGAGCCGAGCGTGATGCGCCTGGGTTTTACAGGTGGCAGGTGGAGCGCGGGTTTGCTGACTTGTGCTTTGCTGTGGGCTGTAAACTGTGTGAGAGCAGAGAAGACGGGTGCTGCTTTAATTTTTTATTCTCAGTGCTAGGTACTTAGTGAATTCATTAATGGGAGTTGAAAAAGGGGAAGTATTTGAGACTGGGATTGGAATAGATGTGGTCTGATCCGGAGGGATGGTGTAGAAACTGCGCTCCTTGGCATCATTCTGTGAAATACTTGAGGTTCCTGAATAAGCAGAAGGCACATATAATTAACAAGGAGGATAAAATTTATGGTCTTGAAAATATGAACAAATTGTGCAAATTGGGTGGCGCGGGTGCTTAACTTTGAGACAAAGTTTCGGTTTCTTCCAGTGTGTTTCTAAATGCGACTCCCACCTCCTTTTCCTGTAGAAACTATGTTACTCATGATCAGGATTCTCAGGTCAGTCTTCAGGACCTATTTAACTGGTTCATATAAGTGAAAATTGGTCTTGTATTAAGAAACTTAACTTCCACCATGGCTAACAGTATTTCTAATGATTATTCCTTCACTCAGCATAGGTCGTTAAAGACCCGACCCACAGGAACGTTCATTCAAACTCCAAATGAGGCTGCCAGAAACTCATCTTTCTCTGGTTGGAATTTAGGATTCCTTTAAATCTATAGCTTCTAGGAAGATGAGGGTGTGTGGCACAGTGCAGAGCCAATGAGAAGCTGGGGCAAGGTGATAAGGAGTTTTGAAAGATTTCCATCTATCTGCTTTTGACATAAACAGCCTGCATTTGACTTAATACCCTGGGCCTTGGTTTCTTCTGGTCCATCAACATTTCCCCGCCCTTAATGAATTAGGAATCTGTCAACCAGGTATAGGAATCTACAGTAAGATATTTGTAATCTGACTGTATACACAGACTGGCAAACATGTGACACTCTTTATTTTCTGGCAGACTTACTTAACCCCAGAAATTTTTCCTGCTGTAGTCAGGTCATAAGATCCTTCTCAATACAACGCTGTAGGTAGCCACTACTCGTTTGGAGTTGACAATTCAGAATTTTTTTTTTTTTTTTTTTTTTTTTTGAGACAGTCTCACCCTGTTACCCAAGCTGGAGTGTAGTGGTGCGATCTCAGCTCACTGCAACCTCCGCCTCTCACGTTCAAGCGATTCTTCTGCCTCTGCCTCCAGAGTAGCTGGGACTACAGGGATGAGCCACCATTCCTGGCTAATTTTTGTATTTTCGGTAGAGATGGGGTTTCATCATACTAGCCAGGCTGGTCTTGAACTCCTGACATCAAGTGATGCACTGGCCTCGGCCTCCCAAAGTACTGGTGTGAGCCACCGCACTCTGCCAGAATGTATTCTTTATCCCTGATCTAGATAATAGGTGTTTTAAAGAGAGAGAGGGAGAGAGATCAACTTCTATAACTCTTGGTAAGTTCCTCTAAAAAAAAAAAAAAACTATCTAAATGGATGGATCTGGAATCCTGTAGAAAAGATTTAGAAACATAGGCCAGATCATTGCATAGGCAGTAAGGTGAAGGTGAATTTGCAGCACTTGAATAATTAGCAAATGTCCAAGTGAAAGGGATATCCAGAGGGCAGTATCCTTTACCCATCCTTCTCAACGTCTTTATCCGTGATGTAGATGGAGATACAGAAGGTATCCTCGTCAAATTAATGTCGTCATCAAGCAAGAAGGAATGGTCAAACTGTGGGAAGTCAGAGTTAGGTTGTGAACTATCTGAGCGGGTTTAATGATGGTCCAAAAACAAAAGGGGAAATTTTACAAGGATCTGATGCATTTGGAGTCTACATCTAACTAACACAAAAAGAATAAAGAAAAAAAGAAAAGAAAATCAACAGCATGGTTACGGAGTAAAGTAAGACAGGACTTTTTAGCCATTCATGTGAAGAAAAAAAAAATCTAGGCCGGGCGCTGTGGCTCAAGCCTGTAATTCCAGCACTTTGGGAGGCCGAGACGGGCGGATCATGAGGTCAGGAGATCGAGACCATCCTGGCTAATACGGTGAAACCCCGTCTCTACTAAAAAATACAAAAAACTAGCCGGGCGATGAGGCGGGCTCCTGTAGTCCCAGCTACTCGGGAGGCTGAGACAGGAGAATGGCGTGAACCCTGGAGGCGGAGCTTGCAGTGAGCTGAGATCCGGCCACTGCACTCCAGCCTGGGTGGCAGAGCAAGACTCCGTCTCAAAAAAAAAAAAAAAAAAAAATCTAGAAGTTGTAGTTCACCTCGAGTTCAGTGTTAATTAAGATTGGGTTATAGGGTTGGGTGTGGTGGCTCATGCCTGTAATCCCAGCACTTTGGGAGGCTGAGGCAGGCAGATCACCTGAGGTCAGGAGTTTGAGACCAGCCTGGTCAACATGGCAAAACCCTGTCTCTACTGAGAATACAAAAATTAGCCAGGCATGGTAGCGGGCGCCTGTAATCGCAGCTACTTGGGAAGCTGAGGCAGGAGAACCGCTTGAACCCAGGAGGTTGCAGTGAGCAGAGATTGTGTCACCCCACTCCAGCCTGGGTGACAGAGCCAAGACTGTCAAAAAAAAAAAAAAAAAAAAAAAAAAAAAAAAAGGCCAAGCACAGTGGCTCATGCCCATAATCCCAACGCTTTGGGAGGCTGAGGCGGGCGGATCACAAGGTCAAGAGATCGAGACCATCCTGGCCAACATGATGAAGCCCTGTCTCTACTAAAAATACAAGAATTAGCTGGGTGTGATGGCGTGCATCTGTAGTCCCAGCTACTCAGGAGGCTGAGGCAGGAGAATCGCATGAACCCAAGAGGCAGAGGTTGCAGGGAGTCGAGATCATACCATTGCATTCCAGCCTGGTGACAGAGCGAGACTCTCAAAAAAAGAAAAAAAAAAAAAAGGAAATAAAAAAAAAGATTGGGATATACTTTTTAAAAAATATAATAACTTTGTTTAATAGATGTAGATTTCAGATCAAAAGGAGTCAGATTTCAAAGTAGACACTTCTAGTCAGACCACTTTTGAGGTATTGCTTTCAGTTCCGGGCACCACATTTTAAGAGACAGGTAATTTTGCATTCTTGAGATAAGGAGGAACTTAAGATTTGTATCTGACAAAATAATAGCTGCCTTCAGATGTTTTCAGATTTGTGTTTGAGAAGAATACCCAGAATTGAGGAACAAAATGTGCACATTTGCAGATGACTTAATTTGAGATCATTCAAATCTTTAGAGCTTCCAATGGAAAGAAAGAAATTCTTGTTAAGTTATGAGCACTCAGTCATTGAAAGTACTTAAGCAGAAGTATTTAAGCTGAATTATTATTGTATTAGTTTTCTGTTGTTGTTGTGTTATCTGTTTAGGATCTCCTAAGTCATCCAGTCTGGACTCTTATTGGACGAACCCACTTCCAAGATCATTCAGACTGGTGGCCGAATTCAGTTTCTTGAAGTTGTGCAACTGAGATCCACGTTTCATTCCTCATTGTAAACCAGGGTCTTCTCTCAGCTCCTAAATGCCATCCACATTCCTTGGGATGTGACCCCCCACTTCCTCAAAGCCAGAAACAATGCATTGAATTCCTCTTGTGCTTTGTATCTCTGACTTCTGCTGCTGCTAGCTAAGACAAGTTTGTTTTAGAAGACTATGTAATTTGATTAGGCTTACCCGGATTATCCAAAATAATCTCCTATCTTCATGTCAACTGGTTAATAATCATAATTACATCTGCAAAGTCCCTTTTACCATGTAATATAAAATATTTGTGGATGTTGTATTTCATCCTGTTCACCCGGGGATTAGGGTGGGAAATCTTGAGGGGAGAGAATTTGTAGATTCTGCCTACCACGTTATCTTTCAGGAACATTCTAGAAGAGCTTATTGCAACAGGTATTTTTACCCATTTTTCTCTCCATGATCATAAATTAACCTTATATAGTATTAATTCTGCCTCTAATCAGAGTTGTATCTTTGAATTAAGCATATTTTTAGTCTTCCAAAGACATGGAGCTTGTATTCCTGAGACTTTCAATCTCTAATAGTCACCTTTTAGCCTGAATTCATGGTACATACCAATCTGGCTTTACACAGCGTAATAACTACGGACATCTGTTCCCTTCTATAGTGGTAAAATACTTTATGTTTTATATTTTCCTATTGTGAAACAGCAGCTATATTTTCCTTTTTTACCTGAAACTAGTCCTTTTCTGCTAGCATCATGTGACTTCTTATATGGTAGCTATAATTTAGAGGACTAAATAATCTATTTACTAGTTCCCTTTAGTATGTAACTCTTCAGTTATTTTTTAAAGTATGTTATAATTGGCTGGGCACTTTGGGAGGCTGAGGCGGATGGATCACTTGACGTCAGGAGTTCGAGATCGGCCTGGCCAACATGCCAAAACCCCGTTTCTACAAAAATATACAAAAATTAGCCAGGCGTGGTGGCACACGCCTGTAATCCCAGCTACTCAGGAGACTGAGGCATGAGAGTTGCTTGAACCTGGGAGTCAGAGGTTGCAGTGAGCCGAGATCACACCATTGCACTCCAGCCTGGGCAAGAGAGTGAGACTCTGTCTCAAAAACATAAAAAAAAAAAAAAAAAAAAAAGAAGTAGGATGGGCGCGGCGGCTCATTCCTGTAATCCCAGCACTTTTGGAGGCTGAGACAGGTAGATCACCTGAGGTCAGGAGTTCGAAACCAGCCTGACCAACATGAAGAAACCCTATCTGTACTAAAAATACAAAATTAGCCTGCCATGATGGCACATGTGTGTAATCCCAGCTGCTTGGGAGGGTGAGGCAGGAGAATCACTTGAACCCAGAGGCAGAGGTTGCAGTGAGCCAAGATCGCACAGTTGCTCTCCAGCCTGGGCAACAAGAGTAAAACTCCATCTCAATAAAAATAAAAAAAATAGTAAATAAAAAGTATGTTATAGCTAGTTTCTTTTCTTTTTTCTTTCTTTTTTTTTTTTTTTGCATCAGATATAATCATGACATGAACAACCCCTCACAGTCAGAGTCCCACTTGGCCTTGTAATCTCAGCTCTGACACAATCTCAGTATCTTTACTTACCTGTATAGGACAGACTGTGGTATAGCAACAAGCAGTTCCTCAAATCTCATGGCTAGAGTCATTAAGCTTTTTCTCATCCGTGCACAGTCTGATGAGGGTTTATGGGTGGCATTTCTCAAACCTGTGACTCAAAATCTAGGCTTCTTCCATTCTGTGGTGCTGCTAACTCAACACGTGACCCCCAGGGTCATCGTGGGAAGAGAAGAGAGAACTGAAGGAGGATGTTACCTATTCACTGCCTCATCCAGGAAGTGACACACATCAGTTCCACTCACAGTCTGTTGACCAGGCTAGTCACAAGGCTCTGTGAAGTCACCAAAATCTGGCTTCTTACTCCTCCTGGAGATGTAGAAGGAAGTAATAGGCTCGCTTCTCCTTAAAGTTAGGCAATGTCCGTGATTTGCTCCAGGCTAATGACATGTGAACTGAAGTCAAATGAGTGACTTCCAGGAGGAAACATCTAAGAGCCATGTTTGCCATCACACTCTGCATCACAGTGGGCTGTGGTTTCCGATGGCGCAGCCTCCGTCAGTTCACATTCAGGAGGGAGGACAATGTGGAACAGAGTCCAGACATCATACAATGAATCTACAGCATGAGTTAGAAAGAAGCCTATTTTTTTTAACCACTGGAAAAGAAATAGGGCTGCTTGTTGTTGCAGTCCATCCTTGCCTGTCTTGACTAATGCTAGGAAGTCAAGACTGATGGACAGTACTCCTCCTAACTCAAAGTGTACCCACTGCAGCCTTCTTCAAAAAGAGCCTGGCAGCTTAAGTCCTATCTGGGGCAAAAAAGACATAAATCAAAAACAAGCAAACACAAAATCAGAGTTCTATTTTTTTAATAAATCCATTTCTAACCTTATTTTCATTAAAATAATAAAGTAGCCACGTTATTACCTTCTTTATCAAAACAATATGAAGGGCCAGGCACGGTGGCTTATGTTTATAATCCCAGCACTTTGGGAGGCCGAGGCGGGTGATCACCTGTGGTCAGGAGTTCATGACCAGCCTGGCCAACCTGGTGAATCCCCATCTCTACTGAAAATACAAAAAATTAGCCAGGTGTGGTGGCAGGCGCCTGTAGTCCCAGCTACTCGGGAGGCTGAGGCAGGAGAATGGCGTGAACCCGGGAGGCGGAGCTTGCAGTGAGCCAAGATTGCACCACTGCACTCCAGCCTGAGCGACAGAGCGAGACTCTGTCTCAAAAAAAAAAAAGAAAAAAAAATTAGCTGGGCATGGTGGCATGTGCCTGGAATCCCAGCTACTTGGGAGGCCGAGGCATGAGAATCACTTGAACCCAGGGGGCAGAGGTTGCAGTGAGGCAGAATCATGCCATTGCCCTCCAGCCTGGGCGACAGAGCGAGACTTGGTCTATTTAAAAAAAAAAAAAAGTAGGCCGGGCGCGGTGGCTCAAGCCTGTAATCCCAGCACTTTGGGAGGCCGAGACGGGCGGATCACGAGGTCAGGAGATTGAGACCGTCCTGGCTAACACGGTGAAACCCCGTCTCTACTAAAAATACAAAAACTAGCCGGGCGAGGTGGCGGGCGCCTATAGTCCCAGCTACTAGGGAGGCTGAGGCAGGAGAATGGCGTAAACCCAGGAGGCAGAGCTTGCAGTGAGCTGAGATCCGGCCACTGCACTCCAGTCCGGGCGACAGAGCCAGACTCCGCCTCAAAAAAAAAAAAAAAAAAAAAAAAAGTATATATATATGTGTGTGTGTGTGTGTGTATGTGTGTGTGTGTGTGTATATATACATAAGCAAAGAAAGGCTAGGCTCACACCTGTAATCTCAGCACTTTGGGAAGCCAAAATGAGAGGATCGCTTGAGGCCAGGAGTTTGAGACCAGCCGGGTCAATATAGTGAGACCCCATCTCAAAAAAATATATATAAAGAAATACAAAGGCCCTTTCTGTACTATATGGCATGGTCATTTCTTCTGCTATCCCTTCACTTTTCAGCTTCCAGGCCTTTGGAAATTTCTTTATGTTCTTGGTCGGGTGGTCTCTTTCCACACAGGTTTTTCTTTGGGCAGTGTTACTTATTTGTAAATAGGAGATATGTTCATTGTTGTCAGTTTACATTGATTTCTCCCTGTCTTTTCCAACTTTAACTTTTATACAACACACGACAGAAAACATGTCCTTTTGCTGTATTCAACTGGTATGCCTCTACTGTTGACTGTGGTAGCTTAATGGTTGTCTTTGTTCATTTCAGGAGTAAGTACTCTGAATTATAGATTGGTTAGGGTGTTAAAGCTACATTAACTTTGCCAGATGTATAACAAAGGAGCATTTGATAGTCTGTGTACTTCTCAGTTCATTAACAAATTACAGGATCTCAACATGGTGTCACAGATCCAAATAGTAATGTCTATTCTTTTCTGCATTTACACCTGTTCCTCTGGCCGTTCAGTAGATTCAGTGAGAAGGCCTTGTGTACTGTGACTTAAGAATAATTGGACAAATATTCCTGGAGTTCCTCTGAATCACTTTTATAAATCCTATTATCTGATGGTATATCTTTTTTGTACATCTGTTTTTTTTTTTTTTTTTCAATAAGTCCTTGTTCAAGGTCTTTACTCCAACTTAAAATTACACAAACCATGTTATCTGTTCATTGATACATTTATTTCTTTGGGAGGCTGAGGTGGGTGGATCACCTGAGGTCAGGAGTTCAAGACCAGCCTGGCCAACATGGTGAAACTCCATTTCTACTAAAAATACAGTAATTAGCCCTGCATGGTGACACATGCCTGTAATCCCAGCTACTCGGGAGGCTGAGACAGGAGAATCGCTTGAACCCAGGAGGCGGAGGTTGCAGTAATCTGAGATTGCACTAGCGCACTCCAACCTGGGCAGCAGAGCAAGTGTCTCAAAACAAAACAAAACAAACAAACAAAAAACCACATTTACTTCAGTTTGCTTAAGGTCAAAATTCATTGTACCCTGGCTTCTATCATTATTCCACATTTCATTTCTTGAAGCTCTCCAATAACATCATGGCTTTGAAAGTTTTATTATGGGAAATTTCATGCTTACATACAAATATAATAGTGGATTAATCTCCATGTCCTCATACCCATCTACAACAAACAGAACTTAAGGGCACTTTGGTTTCACTATTCCCTCCCCAACCTCAACCTCACATTATTTTGAAGCAAATCATATTATTGGTAAAAGAAAATAAACTACTTTACAGTTCTTTGGCTGATCATTTCCTTTTAGTGTCTGTCTTTAAATGCTACTAGAAAAGATATTTTCTGGATTATGGTAAATTTCCATAGGCTATATTTTTTAGGCTCTCATTTATTTCATTTCCAAATATCTTAAGTTCTTTCATCAATTTTTCTTTGGGTTTATTCTTGTTTATCCAAACATGCACTTCGGGGGCTTGGATCTGAGTCAACTATTTCTTTTGTACATGTTGGTTCTAATCACTTTAATAGCTTGTGTAACAGAGTTTAATACCTTCTGGCCTACATCTCTGAGCTTTCCTGCTTTGTACTCTAAATCCAATTTTAGAGTTGTATCAGCAAATGCGTCTCCATGGCAACATGTTCATTGTGATCTTTGTGTTTTCTTGATGTGGTGGAAAACGTTAGTATGGACTTTGATGTATGCTTTATCCTGGTGATTCTCAAACTGAATCAGGTTGTAAAGTTCAGTGAAAGCCAAGAAGTGGGACGGCATGAGCTCTTGATTTACGTCAAATCTGTAAGTCAGGCATAATTTTACTACCAGAAAATATTATATGAATATAGATGTCTGCATTCCAACATAAAAGTAAAACTGCATACAAATTGCAAGGAATCACACATCCACTCTTTTCTTTGATCTTCTATTGATTCTTGTACATTTCTGTGTGTCATCTGCTAACATGAGCTGGAAGACAAGAATGGGTAATAAAACTTGACAGTTACAAAAAAATTAGCCAGGCGTGATGGCAGGCGCCTGTAGTCTTAGCTACCTGGGAGGTTGAGGCAGGAGAATTGCTTGAACCCGGGAGGTGGAGGTTGCAGTGAGTTGAGATCACACCACTGCACTCCAGCCTGGGCAACCGGAGGGAGACAAACAACAACTTGGTAGTATGTTTCGAGAAGGGAAACTTAAAATACAACTTTTCTATCCACTAACTGAATTTCTTTTTAATTAGGAAAAGACCACCAACATTCTCTTTTAGTAGCGGAGCGTCTTGATTCTGCCTGGAGTATACCAGGGTTCTGAAGGTGCATCTGTGCATCTGGTGATCTGGTATGCAGTAATCTGACCTTTTGACTAATAATACTGTGTTAATTGACTCAGGGATGATTCTTAGCTTTGAGTCACAAGGAATCAATATAGTTCCTTATGAACCATCATTACATAAGTAAAGTGCTTATAAAAATGTAGTGTTGGCCAGGGACGGTGACTCACACCTGTAATTCCAGCTAGTCAGGAGGCTGAGGCAGGAGAATTGCTTGAACCTGAGAGGCGGAGGTACAACTTCCAACCTAAAATTGTACAAAATTTACTCCTGTACATTTTGTCAGTGAGCTAAAATCGCACCACTGCACTCCAGCATGGGAAACAGAGTGAGACTCTGTCTCAGAAACAAAACAAAACAAAACAAAAAACCAAAAAAACTACTGTAAGCCTATGTGAAAAAGTCAAAATGGTAATTAAACAGATGTGTTATAAGAAGTACTGATCTCTTCCTAAACAGAAAATGAAAAAAACTAGTTTTCTGGCATGGGTCATGTTTGGCTGAGAGAAAGCAAGGAGTGGGTGTCCCCTGTGGCTTCTCTCTCAGCACAAGCAAGGAACTTCTTGAGAAGACACTGGGCGCTTCTCAGCACTCACAGAGCGTTGGTGGTCACTGCTCACGTATTCCAGTTAATTTCTGCAGCCTGTGGGGTCCACAGGAGGAGCCCCTATCTGTAGGAAGGTATTATGCTTTTGCCCTTTTTTTTTTTTTTTTTTGAGGTGGATTCTTACTTTGTCGCCCAGGCTGGAGTGCAGTGGCACAATCTCGGCTCACTGCAACCTCTGCTTCCCAAGTTCAAGCATTTCTCCTGCCGCAGCCTCCTGAGTAGCCGGGGCTACAGGTGTGCACCACCACACCTGGCTAACTTTTTTGTATTTTTAGTAGAGACAGGGTTTCACCATGTTGGTCAGGCTGGTCTCAAACACCTAACCTCAAATGATCCGCCCAGCTCGGCCTCCCAAAGTGCTGGGATTACAGGCATGCGCCACTGCACGCAGCCACTTTTGCCCTTTTTATAGATGAGCAAACAGACCCAGAAAAGTAAGTCATTGCTTCAGAGACACAGCCAGTAAATAGGCCTGGAACTGTTCAGCTCTTTGGCTCTGATCAGGTTTACAACTTTGCAGACCCTTTGTCTAGATTCTAAATGCCAAGTGCATTTTCCAGAAAAACATCCATTAATGGTAGATAGGGTTATCACCATCATTATCACCATCACCTACTATTTTACTTTGCTAGGGGCATCATGACAATGTACTACAGACTGAGTGGCTTAAGCAACAGAAATGTATTACCTCATTGGTCTGGATTCTCAAAGTCCAAAATCAAAGTGTTGGCAGGGTTTGTTCCTTCTGAGGGCTGTGAGAGGAGGCTGTGTTCCAGGCTGCTGTCTTTGGCTTATAGAAGGCCATCTTCTCCCTGTCTCTTCATATCTTCTTCTTTTTTTTTTTTTTTTTTTGAGACAGAGTCTTGCTCTGTTGCCCAGGCTGGAGTGCAATAGCGCGATCTCGGCTCACTGCAACCTCCGCCTCCCGGATTCAAGTGATTCTCCTGCCTCAGCCCCCTGAGTAGCTGGGATTACAGGTTCGCACCACCACACCCAGCTAATTTTGTATTTTTAGTAGGGATGGGGTTTCGCCATGTTGGCCAGGCTGTCCTCGAACTCCTGACCTCAGGTGATCCAACCAGCCTCAGCCTTCCAAAGTGCTGAGAATACAAGTGTGAGCCATTGCTCCTGGCTGCCTTATCTTTCATAGTGCCAGTGGTTGGCAGTGGATGGTTTTGTAATATTTGTTCTCAGTCTCTTCCTGAACCTACCTTCCTTCTTTCTTTCTTTCTTTCTTCCCTTCCTTCCTTCCTTCCTTTTTTTTTTTTAACGGAATCTCACTGTCTAACCCAGGCTGGAGTGCGGTGGCCCGATCTCAGCTCGCTGCAACCTCTGCCTCCTGGATTCAAGTGATTCTCCTGCCTCAGCCTCCCTAGTAGCTGGGATTACAGGCGCCCACCATAGTTTTAGTAGAGATGGGGTTTCACCATGTTGGCCAGACTGGTCACAAACTCCTGACCTCAAGTGATCTGCCTGCCTTGGCCTCCCAAAGTAATTCCTGGAATTACAGGCGTGAGCCACCACGGCTGGCCATATTCCTGAATGTGTCTTGAAGATACTGCACCTGAGTATTGAATTGCTTTTTTTAAAAAAAATTAATATTAAAAATGAAGTTCCATTCATGTTTTCAAACAGCAAGAAGATGTTAAAAACCTTAAGCAACCATCGCAGTGATGGATCTCTGTCAGAAAAATGAGACTGACTTAGAAAATGGTGAAAATAATGAAATTCAAGGCACAGAAGAAACAGAACCAACCTGTACTTGTCCAGATGGAAGAAGTGAAAAGAATCATGTTTATTGTCTTCTCGATATCAGTGACATTACGCTTGAACAAGATGAAAAAGCCGAAGAGTTTATTATTGGAACGGGATGGGAAGAGGCAGTGAGTATCTTTCTGAGTCACAGCTTTTCTATCTCTTGCACATCAGTGTTTTGATGCAAGCCTCTTTTTTCCAAAAACAGTTAATATTACCAAAACATGTGGAATCAATGACATGTAGAAACCCTGGAATCGAGGTAAAATATTACTGATGATAATAGCAGCACCTACTGTGTGTATTTATGACCACTTAGTATGTGGACAGGACAGTACTAAGTGCTTTGGATACATTAATTCATCTAACCTCTCAATAGCCATATGAGGCAAGTATTATTCCCAGCCTTGCTTTGTGGATAAGTATACTGAGTCACCTGGAAGACAAAGTAACATGCTCGAGATCACCCAGCCAGTAAGTGGCCAAGGCAGGGCTTGAATCTAGTTCTTCTGGACTCTAGAACCCTGAGCTTCTTAACGGCTACGCTGAACTCCTGAGAGAACTGAGGGTTCTATCCTAATGGTTCTACTTAGAACTCTGCAGGCTTTTTTCCCCCCGATGAGATGGAGTTTCACTGTTGTCCAGGCTAGAGTGCAGTGGCGCGATCTTGGCTCACTGCAAGCTCCACCTCCTGAGTTCAAGTGATTCTCCTGCTTCAGCCCCCTGAGTAGCTGGGATTTTAGGTGCCCACCATGCCCAGCTAATTTTTGTATTTTTAGTAGAGACGGAATTTCACCATATCGGCCAGGCTAGTGTTGAACTCTTGACCTTAGGTGATCTGCCCACCTGAGCCTCCCAAAGTGCAGGGATTACAGGCCTGAGCCACTGCACCTGGTCTGCAGGCTTACTCTTAAACCATTCTTAGAATCGATAATAGAATCGTATGTTTAAAACTATAAGAAAACTAAAAAAAAAAAAAAAAAAAAAAAAAGGCATAAAACTATAAGAAAACTTGGTCTAATCCAGTGATTAAACGTAGGATTACTAGATAACACCTACTTTATCAGTATAAGTATGTCCAAAATGTGATCCTGTGTTTTTATCTGGCAACCCTATTTTCACCGTGATCTCTGTGGCAAGATCAGCCAGAGGACTCTGGGCGTGGATGGGGAGTAGGTGTCCCTGGGTATGCAGGGCTCCTCTGCATTCCAGGACTTGCCTCTGCTCCTGGGTCTCCCTCCAGCCTATCCAAGCAACAGTGTTCCCCAGGTATGGGAAGCAGAGACTGGTGGTGCTCGAAATCCTTGTTGGTGGGCCAAGTATGAACGGTTTTCGTTTTATTTTAATAGCTTCGAATTTAAATGTGCGTTTGAAAAGAAATATAGTCAGTACCTCAAAGTGGCCATTTACAAATACTATTGCTTAGTGTTTTAGTATTAACAAATGCCATTGCTAGTATTTAGGATTAACAAATCCTATTACAAATACTGTTATTACTTTGTAGGGGTGAAAGTAGATATTTTTCTACTTTTTTTTCATG
Source organism: Rhinopithecus roxellana (assembly GCF_007565055.1). Taxonomy (NCBI): domain Eukaryota; kingdom Metazoa; phylum Chordata; class Mammalia; order Primates; family Cercopithecidae; genus Rhinopithecus; species Rhinopithecus roxellana. Next base: position 56,997,294 of record NC_044568.1, read on the forward strand.
CTTTGAAACTTTGAAGAATTTTTTTTTTTAAGTGAATGAATTTTAAGAAAATTATCGGTGGGGGAAGGGGTAGTAAAAAATAAATAAGAATATTGTTTCACATAAGACTGCCAAAATGGGAATGTGGCCAAAATTGGAGCAAGGACAGTTTGGGCCCCTCGGCTGGAGGAGTAACATGCTGCTTTATTTGCAGGTCCAAGGGTGGGGAAGGATTTCTCCAGCTGCCTGCATCTGGCCGAGGAAGTTACCAAAAAAGGCGAGGGTAGGGGAAGGTGCCTGCAGCGACTGCTTGGTGTGTGTTAACCTGTCCCACAGGAGCCTCGAGGCCAAGCCTCCTACGGAGGGGGGCCCAGAGAAGGATCAGAACAGCCCCTCCCAGACTCAGGCAGCCCCCCAGGGCCCCAGCACTGCTTCCAGGGCGATTAGCAACATCTGCTTTCCCACCTACTTTCGAACAGAGAAAAAAAGTCTGCAAATCAAGGAGTTTATTTGGTGCACCGAAGACTGGGCCATCCCGGACACTAGTAGGGGCAAGGCTCTTCGGAACCCCAGTGGAGGGGTCCACAGAGGGCTGTCCATCCCAGGCCCCCTGACTTCCAGGGCCCTCCTAGTTCTGCCACCCCTGAAGGCTTCGCTTTCAAATGCCTTGGATGTTCTGGGTAAGAAGAGTAAGAACTCTTTCTTGCAGTCAGAAGAGAAGGTGCTGAGTGTGGAAAAGGATGGGTGTCTGGCTTGTGCTTATGGCTTGAAAACAGCACATGGGAAAGGTGAAAAGAGACCCAGTGAGCTGGCCAAACACACTGTGGTCAACGACACGCCATCCTCCCCTTCCCCAGCGGCCCGGACATCCCTGCTGGCCGATCCGGAGCAGTGCTGCCTGCATTGGTCCCTCCTGTCTGAGAAAAACCTGGCGTGCCCTTCAGACTCCAGTAACGTTCGCTATCTTGCTGCCTTGCAGCTTCTGCAGAAACGGGGAGTGCAAAACTACAAATCCAAATTCCAAGCCAAGGATTCAAGACCTCCTGTGATCACCCAAAAGGCCAAGCAGGAAAACAGGCCCCAGATGCTGGAGACCAAAGTGTTCCCAAGACCTCTCTTGCCGTCCCTCACAGTGAGCAGAGTTGTCATTCCGGTCTCTACCCACAGGATCCTCTGAGTGGTCATGGGAGAACCCCTGGGAATAAGCACTGCTTGAGATGCAGCCATCCTTTCTCTTTCTTCTCTCTCATTTCTCACCCACCCCTGACTCCTTCTTTCTCTCCTCTCCGTCAAACCGGTTTTCCTCTTCTTTTCCTCCTTTTTTTTTTATAGTACAACCGAAGAAAACTGAACCTCTGTGAATGGGTTGGGATTTATTCTCTAAAACACCATATTCACGTGTTACCTGCTTCTGCTACTTAGCCATTCACAAAATGCCAATTGGTCATGCCAGCCCTGGCCTCTGCCTGCCTCAAGTCCACACCCAGCAGAAGCCACGCAGAAGGTGGGGAATCCAAAGGGCCTCCTTCCCTCCATGCTGGCCCCAGGCCAGCCCAGAGCCGTCTGGCAGGTGCCCTTTCTGCCCCACCCCGGCCGGGCGCGGTGGCTCACACCTGTAATCCCAGCGCTTTGGGAGGCCAAGGCGGGTGGATCACCTGAGGTTGGGAGTTCGAGACCAGTCTGACCAACGTGAAGAAACCCCGTCTCTACTAAAATAATACAAAATTAGCCGGGCGTGGTGGCGCATGCCTGTAATCCCAGCTACTCAGGAGGCTGAAGCAGGAGAATCGCTTGAACCCGGGAGGCAGAGGTTTGCAGTGAGCCGAGATTGTGCCATTGTACTCCATGGGCAATAAGAGCGAAACTCCACCTCCAAAAAAGGAAAAGGAAACTCCAGCTTGTGTCCAGGACGTGCAAGGCATCAGAGACCCTGTGTGTCCAGGGTGTCACGCCCTCAGACTGTTTCCATGCATATACGCTGTCTGCCGTCTCCTGCATGTTCAGGTTGCTATATCCTCAGATTGCACCCTCATATTAATCTCTGGGTCTGGAAATTTTAGCCACAGTGCTACAAAATCCAGCCTGGGCAGCAGGTTAAGAATAATTACTTTTTGGGGCCGGGCGGGGTGGGTCATGCCTATAATCCCAGCCCTTTGGGAGGCCGAGGTGGGCGGATCACGAGGTCAGGAGATGGAGACCATCCTGGCTAACATGGTGAAACCCCGTTTCTACTAAAAATACAAAAAATTAGCCGGGCGTGGTGGCGGGTGCCTGTAGTCCCACTTACTCGTGAGGCTGAGGCAGGAGAATGGTGTGAACCCGGGAGGTGGAGCTTGCAGTGAGCCGAAATCGTACCACTACACTCCAGCCTGGGTGACAGAGGGAGACTCCGTCTCAGAAAAAAAAAAAAATTACTTTTTGGGAAAAAAATAAAAAGATCACTGTGATTATCACCTCAGATGCGTCCTCTGGCCTTTGCATCTAATATTTGGAAACCCTCAACCCCAGACACTTTTGGAAAGGGGCTGTTACTTTCTCCCTCTGTCCTTCCTCTACCCTCATTTTACCCCAACTCGTATTCCCACAGTTGTATCTAAATTAAATGACATTTGTAAATGAGTTATATTTTAAATGCCAACTGATGTTGCTATGTAGACAACATATCCTGATGAACCATTCTGTGATATGAGTAATCATTAAGCTGCCTTGTAATGACATAGTTTGAATTTGCTTAAGGTAGGTTGGACTTGAGCTCTGGATTTCCTGTCTCCTAAACGATGGAGTAGACAGAATATATGACTGTATTTGTAAATATCTGCTTCCATAGTGGTCTTTGTAATGTCTTGTCTGTTTGCCTAGGGGTTTTTTGTTTGTTTGTTTGTTCCATTTTTTTGAGACAGAGTCTCACTCTGTCACCCAGGCTGTAATGCGGTGGCATGATCTTGGCTCACTGTTACCTCTGCCTCCTGGGTTCAAGTGATTCTCATGCCCCAGCCTCCCAAGTAGCTGGTATTACAGGTGCCCACCACCACACCCAGCTCATTTTTGTATTATTAGTAGAGACCAGGTTTCCGGAGGTTGCAGTGAGCTGAAATTATGCCATTGCACTCCAGCCTGGGCAACAAAACAAGACTCTGTCTAAAAGAAATAAATAAATAAAATAAGAATCCAAGGCCTCTTCCCAGACATTCTCTTTTAATCCTGCATATATGCATGGGGATCAGGGATCATTTTCCTCCTCTAACCCAAGAAGAAATTGTTCAACAGAGGGTTGGTTTTGTTCAGGACAGCATTAAGCTTTGTAGCCTGGGTTTCTGAAGGCTCAAACTATATTTCACAGGTTGGGGACGTTTGAAGTACTGGGTGGTAAATATCGTGTGATATTTGCAGGAAGGAGGGCTCAAGAATGTCATTTTTTCCTGTAAGATGGGGACAATTTTCAGACACAGGATGTGGTGAAGATGACCAAGTAATGTATGTTGAACTCCAATAGAGATCTGTGTTTTTCCTGAATGTACTGAGCGGATCAAATATAACAAGCCAGATAATTTCCCTCTAATGAATGACTGACTATTCAAAATTGTATGGAAGTCCTTTGGCCTGCGAGCTGGCATTTGGATATTTGATGATGGGTCTTTACTCTTGAATGGGTTCTCAGAACTTACCTTTGCAACTTGTCAACTAAGGTGCTTCTTGTTTGGGTCCAGTCCATCTTAATTCTCTTGCCTTTTTCCTCATCCGGTTTTGCCTGTATTTCCACTGTACCAGTCTAAACACCATCACTCTGCAGATTAAGGCTTGACTCTAGTACTAAATTTGTGCATACGAGGTGTTCCGGGAAAAAACTTTTCAAGTTCAATCTCCTAGATCAAAAAGCATCTGTATATTTTCTTGGACACAGTCTCAGGATAAATCCAGTATTGACTGCAATAAGTAAAAATGAGAACCATCTTCCTTTTTCCTAGGAGCTGAGAACCATTAGGATGTATATTTTTTAATACCCCAACTTTGCCACTGAGCATTTCTGCCTTTGCCTATAAAATGAGGGAGTAATGTCTGAAATTTTTAATAGTTCTGTCATTTTAATGCATTTAACTTGCCTGCAAACATTGTTATTATAGAGACTCAACATGGTGAACAGTTGTTTCTGTTTTAGGTTTTGATCAGTCTTGCTCTGGATCCTGGATTTCCTAATGTGAAAATTAAAAAAAAAAAAACACTAAATGAATTTCAGTTTATACATTTCAAAAGATGATGATAGTAAAAACCCTAAAGAAATTTTAGTTTTTTTTAACCTAAGACTATGGGGACTTACCTTCTCTACCAACACATACTTTTTTTGTTTGTTTGTTTGTTTGAGACAGGGTCTTGCTCTGTGGCCCAGGCTGGCACGATCTCAACTCACTGCAACCTCTGCCTCCCAGGTTCAAGCAATTCTCCTGCCTCAGCCTCCCAAGTAGCTGGGATTACAGGTGTGCACCACCACGCCCGGCTAATTTTCATATTTTTAGTAGAGACAGGGTTTCACCATGTAGGCCAGGCTGGTCTCGAACTCCTGACCTCAAATTATCCACCCACCTTGGCCTCCCAAAGTGCTGGGATTACAAGAGTGAGCCACCTCGCCCAGCCCCAATACATTCTAAACAATATACATAACTTCTTAGAGGATTGAATGGGAGGACTGAATGGCCCAGCTGTGTGCTGTATTTACAGCAATGCTGAAAGCCACCCCATCACCTGGCCTAACTTTAGGACAGGGCTTTTCAACCTTGGCCCTATTTGGGGCTGAATCATTGTGGTGGGGCCTGTATGTGCACTGTGGGATGTGTAGCAGCATCCCTGGCCTTGACATATTAGATGCCAATACCACCCCCAGTCACAACAACCAAAAACGTGTCCAGACTTTCCCACATGCCCCTTCAGGGCAAAATACCCTAGCTGAGAACCACTGCTTTAGGGAATTAGGAATCTGGAGCCCACCGCCTTTGCTGCAGCTTCTCTGACAGCTTTACTTACAGATCAAGCAGGTGCCTTGGTACAAGTGTGAAGGGAGCTGGGAGAACGCCCAGCTTGCCGCATCCCAGAAGGCACATGTGCTTTCCATTTTGTGCTGGTCCTCTAGGGTCTCCTGGTGGCACATGCCTAGGTCCCTTCTAGAAAGAAGCTAAGAAGCAACCATAAGTCTGCTTTTTTTTTTTTTTTTTTTTTTGAGACAGAGTCTCCCTCTGTCACCCAGGCTGGAGTGCTGTGGCATGATCTCAACTCACTGCAACCTCCCCTTCCCGGGTTCAAATGATATCAAGTGATTCTCCTGCCTCAGCCTCCTGAGTAGCTGGCATTACAGGTGCCCACCACCATGCCCAGCTAATTTTTGTATTTTTAGTAGAGACGGGGTTTTACCAGGTTGGCTAGGCTGGTCTTGAACCATCCTGACCTTTAGCGATCCACCCGCCTCGGCCTCCCAAAGTGCTGGGATTACAGGTGTGAGCCACCGCACCCTGCCAAGTCTGCTTTTCTGTGAGAAGAGTCAGAGTAACAGGAGGGTCCATTCAGCCAGGACCCTGAGTGACAGGAAGAGTTGTGGGCGTTCTCTTTTCCTGTCTTCAGGAGAATGTGCATTATTGGTTTGGCAAGGTTTTCAAGATAAGTCGAAGATGTTAAATTAATGTATTTACATTTAATGCCAATATTCAGAGTTCTTTAATGTTTAACAATTCACTTTTCCACACTCACTGCTTGGGCTGAACGGGTGTAAATATGAAGAGGCAGCCAATACTATGTGGGATACAACTTAGCAAGCACTGGCAATCTGTGCTTCATATGTATATATCAAAGTGGCTTTTCTCTCTTGTTTAGCTTAAACTACAAATCTTCCTCCCCTGTGTTTCTTTTAAAATGAAACAGTTGGCCGGGCATGATGGCTCATGCCTACAGTCCCAGCACTTTGGGAGGCTGAGGTGGGTGGATCACTTGAGGTCAGGAGTTCAAGACCAGCCTGGCCAACATGGCAAAACCCTGTCTCTACTAAAAATACAAAAATTAGCCAGGCGTGGTGGCACATGCCTGTAATCCCAGCTACTTGTGGGGATGAGGCAGGAAAGTTGCTTGAACCCTGGGAGGCAGAGGTTGCAGTGAGCTGAGATCCCAACACTGCACTCCAGCTTGGGCGAGAGTCCGTCTCAAAACAATAAAAAAGAAAAAAGAAAAAAGAAACAGTTTCTGTACTTATTTTATGAGACAGCGTCTCACTCTGTTACCTAGGCTGGAGTGCAGTGGCACCATCACAGCTCACTGCAGCCTTATCCTCCAGGGTTCAAGCAATCCTCCTCCCATAGCCTCCTGAGCTGGGACTACAGGCACACACCACCAGGCCCAGCTAATTTTTTTTTTTTTTTTTTTTTTTTTTGAAGAGACGGGTTTTGCCACATTGTCCAGGTTGCTCTCAAACTCCTGGACTCAAGTGATCCACCTGCCTTGGCCTCCCAAAGTGCTGGGATGACAGGCATGAGCCCCCATGCCCAACCAGTTTCATCACTTACTAAAACTTGAGGAGAGCTAGCTTGAAAACATAATATAGTTTCTTATTTTCAGCACCACACAAGGTTTCTGACGATTCACTAAGCCTCTATTTTTTTTTCCTTTGTATCTGCCCGAGAATAACCATGATCACTAAACCTCTAAACATGAAAGAACTGTTAGTGATTTCATTTGTTCCAATCTGCATGTCCTCTGAAGGTAAAAAGAAATCCGATATTGAATTTGGAATAAATACTACTGGGCTTACTACTGTTCATGACTCTATTTTAATTTCTTTGGCTGTTCAACAAAATCCTCATGACTGACTGCCCTAAATTTCAGGAAAGTAGGATGTCTGAGAAATACTTGGTATTTTGGTAGTTGGAGAACTTTAACTCTGAAGAGTTCTTACTAGTTAAGCACATACCTTGTAACAGAATAGTGATTTAAATGCTTTTAAAATATACCACATCTTGGCTGTGAGTTTCTTTAAAAATAAATGGCATTGGCCGGGCGCAGTGGCTCATGCCTGTAATCCCAACACATTGGGAGCCCAAGGCGGGTGGATCACTTGAGGTCAGGAGTTCAAGACCAGCCTGGCCAACATGGCAAAACCCTGTCTGTACTAAAAATAGAAAAATTAGCTGGGCATGGTGGTGCGTACCTGTAATCCCAGCTACTCGGGTGGCTGAGGCACAAGAATGGCTTGAACCCAGGAGGTGGAATTTGCTGTGAGCCGAGATCATGCCACTGTACTTCAGCCTGGGCGGCAGAGCGAGACTCTGTCTCAAAAAATAAAAAAATAAAATATATCGCATGTGGCCAGGTGCAGTGGCTCACACCTGTAATCCCAGCACTTTGGGATGCCAAGGTGGGTGGATTGCTTGAGGTCAGGAGTTCAAGTTCAGCCTGGCCAACATGTATATAGATATATATATATATCTCATGTTACCAAAAAAGAAGGTACAAAAAAATTGATACCAGCTTGCAGTTCTTTAATAGTATTGACTCTAAAATATAACAAAACTAAAATTTCCATGAGTTGAAATAAGACAATATAGAGTAAAAAATTCCTAAAGCATAGTTTGCCGAAGTGATGACTTCCCAAAATTAAAATCTTAATTTTGGTGGGCTCACTTTTTAAAAAGAAAAAGTTTTTTATTTTTGTTTTTTTTTTGTTTGTTTGTTTGCTTGTTGGTTTTTAGAGACTAGTTTCGTCTACCAAGGAAAAAGTTATTGAGGGGAGTCTTACTGGTTCATTATTGTTTTGTCATAATTCAGATTCATTGACTTCTGCCACATTTTTATTGCAGCATGGGCTCTACATTTTCTGAAGTCACTAAATTTCTCGTTACAGCACAGGAAAAAGAAGACAAAGTAGGAGAGGGGTCAGTTTCGCATTCAGTCCTAAGCAGCAACATGGTTGAGATGTAATCATAAAAGCGAATGTTTCACCCACGACATGGAAAAGCGGTGGATCACCAGAAAGCAAAAGAGTCAAACGCTGCAAGCAGCAGTAAGAAGACGCCAAGCTTGGAGCAAGGTCTTACTTAAACCTGCCATAGTCATCAGCTCGCTCTGTTAGGTCTCCCCAGCCCGCCCCTCAAAAAAAGGTTATATGCAGAGGTAATATAATATATGTACTTTTGAGAATAACAAAGTCACCGTGGAGATAATTTCAAAACAAATTTTTTTTTTCATTTTCAGATATATTGGACTATTTCACTGATGCTAAAAGAGTATCACTTGTTTAAATTTTTTGTGGTTTCTTTTTTGCAGCCTAATGTTCTGTAATAGTAACTTGTTTCCAAGTAAAGTACCAAAAGCTAGTGGCGGGGCCATGGCTGTGGTCTCTCATAGGTCAAACTTCACTATTTTGGAATGTGTGGAGTTGGAACACAGTTTTTATTTTGTTATTTATTAGTAAAGCAATAAATAAAATTATCTTACTGATATTCATTAGTTTTTGTTATTTATTAGTAAGGCAATAAAACATTTAGGTTTTTTCTGGAGTTTGTTGAAGAAACTGAATATTGTTAGTGTTCCAGCTCAAGTATGGCATAGACAGTGCGGCTTTTACTTATTCGCATAGTTTGGGCCTTGCTCCTTGCAAGCAAGCTGATTTTTAAACGCAGTGCCCCTGTGAACGTCAAGAACACTGACAACCTGAGAGCCATCTCTGTTTGTTTTTTTAGCCTGCCTCTCTGAATATGTAAACTAAAATATCAGTGTATCTACTAATAAATACCGTTCCAACAACTGAGAGAATCCTTTGGATTTAAACACTGAAAACAATGTAGTTATCTTCTTGGCCTTAAGAACATTTTACTGGCTAACACTTTGCTGAAGATACTAGATTAAAATTCATGGCTAGGTGTGGTGGCTCACACTTGTAATCCCAGCACTTTGGGAGGCCGATCACCCAGCACTTTGGGAGGTGGGTGGATCACCTGAGGCCAGGAGTTCAAGACCAGCCTGGCCAACATGGTAAAACCCTGTCTCTACTAAAAATACAGAAAATTAGCTGGGCGTAGTGGCACATGCCTGTAGTCCCAGCTACTCGGGAGGCTGAGGCAGGAGAATTGCTTGAACCCGAGAGGCAGAAGTTGCAGTGAGCTGAGATTGTGCCACTGTACTCCAGCCCGGGCAACAGAGCGAGACTCTATCTCAAAAATAAATACATACATGCATGCATACATACGTACGTACATAAAATTCGTGTCATTTAACAAATCAGAGCCATTTAGAAGTTGAGAGTATGAAGGCATATATGTTGCCCCTCCTAGTTGTCGAATCTAATTAATGCCACTTAAACACGCTTCAGAGGACAACACACATGGATATATTGTGAGAGACAAGGAAAATAAAACTGCATAGTACTTCAAAGGCTGCCTCCCTAAACCCCCCAGAGTGATATTGTTATAGTGGGGGTCCTTGATTCCAGAGCTCCCAAGATGGTGGCCGGAGGCTTCCAAAATGGTGGTGGGCCGTTTCCAAGATGGTGGCAAACCTCCAGTTCTCTGACCTGGGGTTCTCCGCCTCATGGATTCCAAGGAATGGAACCTTGGGCCATGCGGTGAGTGTTATAGCTCTATTAGAAGCCTGGGTCACGGAAGAGAACCGTGGAACCCAGTGACTAGTGTTCAGGTCGATTAGGATGAACCTGGGCACTTAGCTGCGTGGGAACAATAGTAAGCCTTTAGCCTGATCGGAAGCGTGTTTCATGTGTTATTGAGGAAAAATGTGTATTCTGCTGTGTTTTGGAGGAATATTCTGTCAATGTCTGTTAGGTCCATTTGGTCTATTTTGCAGTTTAATGTTGATTTTCTGGATGATTGGTCCATTGCCACAAGTGGAGTGCTGAAATCCCCTATTATTGTTGTATGGCAGTCTATTTCTCCCTATAGATCTAATAATATTTGCTTTATATATTTGGGTGTTCTGGTGTTGGTTGCATATATATTTAAAATTGTTATATTAATTGTTATATAATGACTTTCTTTTTGCAGTCTTGACTTAAAGTCTGTGTTATCTAAGTATAACTCCTCGTGTTCTCCTTTGGTTTCCATTTGCATGGGATAACTTTTTCCGTCCCTCCACATTAGTTTTTGTGTGACCTTGCATGTTAAGTGAGTTTCTTGCAGGCACCATGGAGTTGGATGGTGTTGCAGGTTTTATTTTCTAAATCCATTCAGCCACTCTATATCTTTAACTGGAGAATTTAATCTATTTACATTCAAGGTTGTTATTATTATTATTATTATTAGAGAAAGAGTCTCGCTCTGTTGCCAGGCTGGAGTGCAGTGGCGCAATCCCAGCTCACTGCAACCTCCACCTCCCGGGCTCTAGTGAGTCTCCTGCCTCAGCCTCCCGAGTAGCTGGGATTACAGGCATGTGCCACCACGCCCAGCTAATTTTTGTATTTTTAGTAGAGACGGGGTTTCACCATGTTGGCCAGGATGGTCTCGATCTCTTGACCTTGTGATCCATGCCCCCTTGGCCTCCCAAAGTGCTGGGATTACAGGTATGAGCCACCACACCTAGCCCAAGGTTATTATTGATAGGCAAAGACTTACTCCTGCTATTTTAAAAATTATTTTCTGATTTATATATCCTTTGTTCTTTTCTTCCTCTTTTGTTGTTTTGGTGGTTTTCTGCAGTGCTAAACTTTGATTCCTTTCTCATTTGTGTATTTGAGGTAATTTTTGTTTCTGTGGTTACTAAGGTACTCACATGAAAAATCTTATACATGTAATAGACATTTTAAAGCTGATTAACAACTTTGGTCCTGTACAGATACTCACACAAAATTTTTTTTTTTTTTTTTTGAGACGGAGTCTCGCTCTGTCACCCAGCCTGGAGTGCAGTGGCCGGATCTCAGCTCACTGCAAGCTCCGCCTCCCGGGTTTACGCCATTCTCCTGCCTCAGCCTCCGGAGTAGCTGGGACTACAGGTGCTCGCCACCTTGCCTGGCTAGTTTTTTTTTTTGTATTTTTTAGTAGAGACGGGGTTTCACCGTGTTAGCCAGGATGGTCTTGATCTCCTGACCTCGTGATCCACCCGTCTCGGCCTCCCAAAGTGCTGGGATTACAGGCTTGAGCCACCGCGCCCGGCCCACACACAAAATATTTTTGCCCTTCCTCCACAATTTAAAATTTTGTCTTAATTTACATCTTTTTATATTGTGTTTTCCTTAACAGTGTATTATAGCTGTAGTTATTCATACTAGAGATCTGAAAGACATATGCCACCATTAGAGTAATGGTGTATTCTGAATTTGATTATGAATTTACCTCTACCAGTGAGTTTTTATACTGTCATATGTTTTCTTATGACACACAAAATGATGAAAGTAATTACCATCCTTTTGCTTTTGGTTGAAGTACTTCCATACCATTTCTTGTAAGGCCAGTCTAGTGGTGATGAATTCCTTCAGCTTTTGCTTGTCTGAAATATACTTTATTTCATTTTCATTTCTAAATGACAGGGTATAGCATTCTTGGGTGGCAGTTTTTTTTTTTTTTTTTTTCTTTCAGAACATTGACTATATCATCCCATTCTTTCCTGGGCTTCAAGGTTTCTGCTGAGAAATCTGTTGATAGTATAATGGAGATTCCCTTATATATGATTTGATGCTTTTCTCTTACTGCTTTTAAAACTCTGTGTCTTTGAATTTTTACAGTTTGATTACAATGTGCCTCTGAGAGGACTTCTTTGGGTTGAATCTATTTGGGATTCTTTGAGTGCCATGGATCTGGATGTCCATATATCTCTTCCAGGACTTGGGAAGTTTTCAGCTATTATTTCATTAAATAAGCTTTCTGTGCCTTTCTCTATCTCCCTCTGAAAATCTCATAGTGTGAGTATCTGTTAGTGATGTCCCCATAAGTCCTGTCAACTTTCTTCACTCTTTTTCATTCTCTATTTCCTTTGAATGCATTATTTCAAAAGTGCTGTCTTCAAGTTAACAAATTCTTTTTATTTTTTGACTGGGTGTGGTGGCTCACACCTGTAATCCCAGCACTTTGGGAGGCTGAGGCAGGCAGATCACCAGAGGTCAGGAGTTCAGGACCAGACTAGCCAACATGATGAAACCTCCTCTCTACTAAAAATACAAAAGTTATCCAGGTGTGGTGGTAAACACCTGTAATCCAAGATATTAAGGAGGCTGAGGCATGAGAACCACTTGAACCCAGGAGGTGGAAGTTGCAGTGCACTGAGATGGCACCACTGCACTGCAGCCTCAGTGACAGAGGCAGACTCCATCTCAAAAAAAAGAAAAAAAAAAAAAAGAAGAAAGAAAGAAATTCCTTTTTTTTCTGCTTGATCTAGGCTGCTCTTGAAGCTCTCAATTGTATTTTTTATTTCATTCATTAAATTCTTCAAAGATTTCTGTTTAGTTCTTTTTAAAATATATCTATCTCTCTTGAATTTCTCACTCAGATCAAGAATTATTTTGCTTATCTGTATTCTCTTATGTCTTGCTGAGCTTCCTCAAGATCATTATTTTGAATTCCTTTTCAAGAAATTCATACATTTCTCTCTAACTTTGGGGTTAGTTATTGGAGAATTATTGTGTTTCTTTGTTGGTGTCATATTTGTTTGCTTTTTCATGCTTCTTGTGTTCCTATGTTGATTCCTTTGCAGCTGATGGATCAGCTGCCTTTTCCAGTTCTATAGAGTGGCTTTCATAGGGAAAGGCTTTAATGTGCAGATGGGGCCTAAGTATCAGTTGAGTAAGGCACATTGGCTTTGGTTCTGCATGGGTACAGTAGTAGTGTGGTCTTCATGCAGGTTCTTCAGCTGTAATCAATGTCAGCAATGCCTGCGAGTGCCTCAATGGCCTAGGCTGCAGGAGACTGTGTGGCTGGCATACCGGGTTGAGTGTGGCTCCTTTGTGGATGGAGTATCAGGCTTTTTGCATGCTGAGGGATGCTGGGCTGGTCCACTGGCTTGAGCTTGGCTTCCCCGCTGAGCAAGACTTCCTATTCCTTTGGAGGCAGGGCACTGCATGGGCTTGGGTGCTAGGGTCATGGCTGTTCTGCTAGGCCTAGGTTCTGAGTAGTTGAGTTCAGGACTGTGCTGCCTCTAGGACGGGTAAGATGGAGCACCTCTTGGGCAGCTTGTTCCCAAGGAGTAGGGAGCTGTGGTACCTCAGCTGGGGGATGCTGCACTACTGTGTGTGAGATGGTATAGTGACAGCAGAGCCTCAGGGATGGAGAGATACAGTGGTTACTGTCCCCTAGAGCAGTGGGTCCAGTTTGAAAATGATGCTATGCTGTAGCAGCTTGGGTCACAATGTGGGCTTCTTCTCTGCAGTAACACAGCCATGTAAATTTGAGGCAGCTTTCTAAACTGGGCTCAGGGCCTGAGAGAACTGCAGGATTCCCCAGCAGAAAAGACTACAGGTGTCTGTGGTGGTAATGGGACCTGTTGGCGATCTTCTGCCTTTTTTTCCCCAGACAGAAATCCATCTTGGTTCTGAGCTGATCCTGACTGGGGAGATGGGGTGGCAGAGCGGGGTGTTTCACTTCCTTCTCTCTGTGGCCATCCCGAGTCTGTGTGTGCCACAGGTTCTCCACCACTCCCCTGACATACTCCAGCATTTTCTTTTCTTTTTTTTTGATGGAGTCTCGCTCTGTTGCCCAGACTGGAGTCCAGTGGCATGATCTCGGCTCACTGCAAGCTCCACCTCCCAGGTTCATGTCATTCTCCTGCCTCAGCCTCCTGAGTAGCTGGGACTACAGGTGCCCGCCACCACGCCCGGCTTTTTTTTTATTTTTAGTAGAGACGGGGTTTCACTGTGTTAGCCAGGATGGTCTCGATCTCCTGACCTCGTGATCGGCCCACCTCAGCCTCCCAAAGTGTTGGGATTACTGGCGTGAGCCACCATGCCTGGCCTACTCCAGCATTTTTTTTTTTTTGAGACAGAGTCTCACTCTGCCACCCAGGATGGAGTACAGTGGTGCAGTCTTGGCTCACTGCAACCTCTGCCTCCCAAGTTCAAGTGATTCTCCTCCCTCAGCCTCCTGAGTAGCTGGGATTACAGGCGCACACCACCACGCCTGGCTAATTATTGTATTTTTAGTAGAGATGGGGTTTCACCATGTTGGCCAGGCCGGTCTCGAACTCCTGTTCTCAGGTGATCCATCCACCTCAGCCTCCTAAAGTGCTGGGATTACAGGCGTGAGTCATCGTGCCAGGCCTCATTTTCTTTTAGATATTGTAGTCAAAATGTATTTTATTCATTCTTTTGGTCCTTTTCTGTGGATGCAACAAGCATTAGGGACCTATAGTCAGCCATCCGGCTCGTATTACCTGGAGTGTCTTTTCTAGGAAAATTGTTAGCATATTTTCATGAACAAAAGAAAAGCAATAATGAAAATAACTGGGTATGATGAAATAAAATCATTTTATCATATGGCTTTCAGAAGACAATGAGTGTGAAAACTTAAGGCAATAAAATTAGTCATATTTATGGGTAGGTTCAAGAATTCACAAAAAAGGTACAATTCTGGCTTCTCTTTAATCACTAAATTTCAGTTTTTACAAATAATTCAGGTTCAGGTTTTGAGGGGAAACAGTCCTTGTATTATTACATGCTCAATTTTTTCTGTAAATAACTCTATTGGCTAGATTTACAAACATTGTCACAGAAACAAAAAATTTTTTAAGCCATAGATCACTCCATTTATATTTACAAAAAAGCCATAAACATGCATTTCTCCTTTATTAGGAGGACTTAAATAGAAGCTTGAATATTAAGGCAGTGATGAATCTAAAACATAATGAAATTCTAAGTTAAGGCTTTTTGTTTGGAAACCCACACTCATAGGCAACTGTGACCCACCAAAGCAAAATCTCACCTACTAGGTTGAGTTCATCTGCCCAAGGTATGTTATTTATCCATTACCAACACTTCTTTTGTATCAAATGTATGGGATAGGAATTAGTAGCAAAACCATCAATTTACTTTAATGAATCATTTGTCCCCTTACTAGGTTTTGAGGATTTAGCTTTCAGTAACACAAGCATATGCCACAGAAAGGAGCATTTGTGTGTGTGTGTGTGTGTGTGTGAATGTGGCGAACTTACAGGCTGCACTGATTCCTACTTGACTGGAACTTGGCCAACAATTAAGAATCCAAGATCTCCTAAATACAGAAAATCCCCAAAGTATACTTGATCATGCTCCCACCTCAAAACACAGGAAGCGTTCTTGATTATTGAAGCAACAGGTCTTCACCTTCTTTGTTTTCTTTGAAGACTGTTTGGTATTATTCTCTTAAAAAAATGCAGAATACCGTATTTTAGATGCATCTATCCTATGATTGCTAGCCTCAAGGCACAAGTAATATCCTTGCTAGATATGTTTTCTTATTCAAGGAAAAGATACAGAATGGTGGATGGAAGGAAATTCACTTTAAAATAATTGTAGATTGCCCTGCTGCCCTATCAAGCTTAGTAGAAGTGTAAAGTATTGAAACCTAATGGGGGATGCCCCTTTCCCACTTTTCTTCTTGCTTTTGAGTGACAAAACTCAGATCCAGTCTGTGGGTGCACTTTGGGCAACAGCTCCAAAGCCTCCAGCTCTGGCCTACTGTGGAGAGCAGAAAGGATCTTCACAGGGCACACACCAAGATGAGGTCATAGGCATGTTTCCCTAACTCCCTGTTCCCATGGTTTGGATAACCTACCCTTATTTAGCAGGAACACTACACTAGGTGCTTTGTTTGTTAAATTTTGAGACAGAGTCTTGCCCTGTTACCCAGGTTGGAGTACAGTGCCATGATCATGGCTCATGGCAGCCCCAGCCTCCTCAAGTGATCCTCTCACCTCAGCCTCCCAAGTAGCTGGGATCACAGGCGCATGCCACTATGCATGGCGAATTAAAAAAAAAAAAAAAATTTCCAGAGACACGGTCTCCCTATGTTGCCCACGCTGATGTTGAACGCCTGGGCTCAAGTGATCCTTCTGCTTTGGCCTCCCAAAGTGCTGGGATTATAGGGGTAAGCCACCATGCCTGGTCTGCTGCTGTTTCCCTAACTGAAAATTTTACATCAATAAACCTCTTGTGTGTAAAGTGCTATACACTTGTATGCGGTTATCAATAGTTCATGTAGGGAAGAGGTGGCACTGATTACATGAAAACTGCTTCAAAGCTAAAGAGAGTTGTAGTTTTCCTTGGTGTCTTTAAATCAGAAAAGAGGCGTCAAAGCTGACGAAGGTGCAGGCAGCAGAAGTCTAAGAGTACGGAAGCACCACTGCTTAAATCCTATGGTGGCAGCATCCCGTTTCTTTAGCGATTAGTAACAGGAACCAGGAATTTCTAACAAGCACTGCCAAAGATATTTTAGGTGCAATTTAAGTATATCGCACTTTGACTAAAATGTTTTGTAGATTTGAGAAGTCTGTACCCTTGAACCTGGTAAGCTGGGCTTCAGCTAAATGGCTATAGGTTTTAAAGGTATGAAATACATTTTTTTAACATGGATAGACTAGCTGTGAAAAGGCAAATGTAGGCAACACAAAAACAATTTAGATCAACATCTCAAACTTTATAATACACTCACATTTATAGACAAATTTTTGTTTACAAGTTCAAAAGGCAAAGAATCGCAAAGAAGCTAAGCAACTGCATCAACTACATTCAATCGAATTAATACTGTTGTCCCCAGTCCATAGTTTTTATCCAGAGGAAATGGTAGATGCTGTCTCACACACGGACTCCACTGTTAGTTTTAGAAGTTGGAGACTGTGTGTGGTTCCGCAGAAGTCTGGGTTTCTACAGAGCTGAATTGAGACTCCATGGTGTTCCAGGCCAGATCAGCCAAAAGAAAATCGTCCATTGCTGTTTGAGTTTCGTTGCTGGTGAAGAACAAGCTCCCCAGGGTTTCAAACCCAGAACTCATGGTCTGTGTTTCTGTACTATTCAACTGAACTTTGCTTTCTAGAGCAGGTATATTTTTAGCAGTAGAGATTCCTTCAGTTTGGGTCTCTGTGTCAGATGAATCGGTACTCATGGAAAAGCTGGAGTGTTTCAGAATACTTCCTAGAGGCAGATGAGGGCTACTGTCTAAGAAAAAGTTTAAGTCTGTCTGTGTCTGTGTGTCAAACATCTCAAGGCCTAAGAAGTTAGAATTTCCCCTACACCCATAGGACTGAGCAGAGGTATCTGTGAGTAAGAAGTCCGTTTGAGTCTCTATGTCCAGTGACTCCAAAACTGGCTCGGTGTTCATGGTGCTAAGTTCACTCTCTTCAGTTTGAGTCTGGATATTTGAGGCTGAAAAGAACTCTTCAATATCAAAATCGATTCCAGGGTTCTGGGCTGGGCCAGATGGGAGCTGGGTGTCAGGTCCAGGATTTGTGTCAGACAAAAGACTACGATGATCCAATGTCTGAGCAGGTAGATTACTTGACAAGATGTTTTCCAAATCACTTAATAAATCTATGGTTTGGGTCTGATTATCTGTCATGTTCTGTGAAGGAAGCATACTGTTCTGTGCACTGAAGTTTATAATTGGTGCAGATTTCTCAATATCTTGATTTAAACTCTTAGGCTCATTCTGAGGTAACAAACTATGAGTTACTGTCTCTGCTACTAAATTGTTACTTATAATGTTACCCGTAGCAACATTATATGACGAATGAACACTCTCAAAAATGTCTCCGCACATTCCAGCTTGGTCCATCTGTACATGGTCATCTGTTGGACTTTGTATCCCACTGGTTTGAGTTTCTCTGGAGACCCCACCTGACTGGAAACAGGTGTCCACAAATGCATCAGTCTGAGCAGCTATAGATGAAGTTACCTTAGAGCTGGGCAAAAATGTCTGAGTGTGAACACTAATGGGAAGAGACACTTGAGAATCAAACGACAAATCAGTTTGAGAACAAGATGACACAGAGGAATCAGTGGTGGCCCACTGTGCAGAAGGTATAAAGTTTTGTGAGGCATAAGACAGATCTGTCTGCACGTTGATTGAAGAAATGCTGTTCTTTTGACATGTGTTCCCCAGTTCTTGTAAAGGATTAGATGGACTTTTACCCAAGTTCACTTGAACACCAGTACTTATTGGCTCAACAGCGACAGGATTAGCAATTTTGAAAAGAGGTAGGCTCTCCTTAAGAGAGCAAGCCTCTGAATCTAGGCCAAGGATCAGGGTTCCTACTGACAAGGGTAGTAAGTGCACAGCTCCTGTGGCAGAGCCCTGATCAACACCTAACACCACAGGCTGGGCTGAGGAGTCGGCTGTAGGCACAAAGACAGGCATGAGAGAAAACTGCATCACGGGTAGTTTAACCAAAGCCACTTTGGGCTTTGGTAAAAGCAACTTCTGAGGATATCTCGGTGGTGTTGTAAGAGTCTGCTTGTCAGTGTTAGAGCCACAAGAGTCTTCAAAAGATGGTTCTAGTTTTATTTCTGAAGCTTCTAGTTCTTGAGTGTCTGGTCTAGGGATTGGTTGGTTGTTCAATGATTCAATGGTTTTGTTGGATAACTTCTGGTTTTGCACACAGTTTTCCATTTTCCTTTTCTTACTAGGTGGGTCCCTGAAAACAATGACAGAGCAAAAACAAAACCTTAAAATACAACTTTCTTTGACCATGACACTCTATCCTCACTGACAAATGTCATTTCCTCCCTCTATAGCAGAGGTCATATTCAACCCAGACAAGATAAATCCCTTCTTTCGCAACTCTGGGAGTTGGTCCTATTATGGCAGGTGAACTTTCAGAAACATGCAAACAGAAAAGGAGGGAGCACACCTTTTTTTTTTTTTTTTTTGTTAAGATCTAAGTACTAGAACACAGCTCAGATCTTTAAGCCAAAAGAAGCTAAAAGACTTACATAATGCAAGTTTTATCATTTCTAAGGCAGGAAGCTATCACACTAAATGAAAATTTGACCTTTAAATGAAGTAGTTTCATGATAAAATTTATTCGTTGGCAGTTTGGTTCCCTCTAATAGAAAATTCTAGAAGCTGAGATTTTCAAATGGAAGTAACAACAGACTCTCAAAGAGGGTTAGCAGAAAAAACGGGGGAAAAAACTGAGTCAAGATTTCAGGCCCAGACATGGGTCATTTGCAAGACCTGCTTTCATTTTCAAAAGCTTCCTTCTTCGACATCACACATTTTCTAAGCCTTTTTTCTTCCCACACCCCTGGCTCTCCAGGATGTTTCATGTGAAATGCTTCGCGTAGCTACTAACTTTTGTGCCATCATTTCTTTCCCTTCACCTGTGTTCTGCAGGGATCTCGTGGCCCGTTCGGTAGATGTGAGACTGCAATGCCGTTCTACTGGCGTAGGGGCAGCCGCATGTGCACCGAAAGGTCTTGCCACAGTCCTCTGTGTGTCTTTTCAGGTCCCATTCTGTACCATATGAATTGCTGCACTTACTACATTTGTGCTTCTTCTCAGCATGTATTTTCATAAAGTGCTAGGAAGAACACAGAAGGGATTCAGATGAAAAACAGCAACTGGTCAAAACATTTCAGAAACCCTCATCCACCCAAATTAATAATGATTTTACACTGTTAATATAAATAACATATAAAATACAGCAGTCCAAGTCAAAAGAATGTAAAAGCAGGCACATTGCAGTTAAAATTATATATATGCCTCTTCCTGTTGCTTGGCTTTGTGAAAAGTGAGGGGATTGTTCTGGAAACAACTATGGTCCCCAGCATTTACACTCTGATCTGTAAGTGCTGTGGGCGGGGAAAAAAATGTCTTTCCAATGCTCTTCTCGGACACCACCAGCAGACCCTCGGGGGAACATTTCAGATGCCAATCTCTTCCAGTTCTGAATCACCTCTTGTCCCAGTCACTGGGGCCCTCCCTCCTAAGATTGCGGCTTCCAAAACTATTCTTTTCCTGGATTCTGCAGGTTCTTATTCCCCTGGGAAGAACAGTTCCTTTGTGCCTTTGCTCTCGGCCCTCGGAGGTATGCAGACTCACAGAGGAAATCTGTGGGCAAACATGTTCTCATTCTTTGCTGAACTGGTTTACTCTCTCTATTTTAACTCACTTCTAGACATATTCCCTCCA
This sequence comes from Rhinopithecus roxellana, assembly GCF_007565055.1. Lineage (NCBI taxonomy): Eukaryota > Metazoa > Chordata > Mammalia > Primates > Cercopithecidae > Rhinopithecus > Rhinopithecus roxellana. Next base: position 57,017,339 of record NC_044568.1, read on the forward strand.
GACCAAGCCGCTTTTCCTTCCACTTGTGTGACAGCATACTCAGGTTTATACCAACTGGGAGACATGCAGGCATCTCCTCTCACAAGCAGCTGTCTACTCGATTCTGTAGTTATGTCTGCTAAGTAATCAGAATCACAATAGCTTTATAGCCTCTGTATCTCATCCTCAGAGAAGTATATAGTACCTGTTTTACGAGAGAAAACTGAGAAAATGGTCTGTCAGGGCCTCTGGGGCAGCCTTCGATTGGACAACAGTAGAATTTCGGTACAGTTTTCAAATCTTTTCTTATTGTTGGATTGACTATGCCATCCTGCAAAACGAAAATTACTTTAAATAATTATTTCAAAAAACCAACACAACAGGCTGGAGTGGAAACAGAATGACTGAAAACGAGCACATTTTGTGAAATACTTTTAATTAACTTATAGTTTTTCCATCTAGTGTTAGCGGTAAGAGAAAAAGACTATGAGTAGATTAAATGAAATGTGGTGAGAATACTAAGCAAGACTCTAAAATCCTGCATTCATTTGACCGTAATTGAACTCCTCTTAGTCAATTTATATTCCAGGGAGATGTCCCCTTTGTATGTTCCTAGGCTGTGAAATGCTCCATAAAACCACGGATTAGGATCACTACAAGATTCCTGCTCATTTTGAAGACACTGTCAGTGATGCTCGGTAATCCTTTCATGATCCCTTCCAACCTCCCTCATGCTCCCCCGTAGTGTGTGCTCTCATCGTTGAATGCCTTTTACTATCTCCTGTCCTCTTCTTTTTCAGTGCCCCTTTGTTCAAGTCCTCCTATTTATGTGGATTTTGTCATTAGCCTCTTAATCTAATTACTAGACCTTCAGCCTCTTTTTCACTCATACTTTATCAGATTCACCTTTCTCAAGTATAGCTTCGATCATGCCATTACCTCCCTGAAACGTTTTCAGCAGCACCCCCGTACTGTTCAAGTTCCAACTTCTTGAGCCTGGGATACTCGAAGTCCCTTACTCCATAGCTTCAAACTACTTTGTCTTCTCTCATTACTTCATGACACCTAAGAGAATGCGTTCTAATGCCCCACACCTTTTCATGGGCAGGGATTTATGTGTATCTTCTGTTGCCTTTGGGAATGTTTTGAACAGAATAAATGTTCAATAAAAACTGGTAGCATTATACTGAATCTCTTTAGGTGGCCATCTAAGCCAAAACTATCATGCGGGGGGAAGAGACCACTAAAGACAGTCAAAGTGGATGTTAATAACCTCACTGTCATGGCAACAAGCTGACACTGTCCATGCCCCTGCTTTCCGAAAGCCAACACCCCACCACTCGCCAGCACAGCAGCCTCCTCCCACCCCCACCGGCTGCTTTTGGGGCCTTCTTCCCATTTCTGTCCTCAGAGAATAAGCTCAAGGGTAGGATGGCTGAGATGAGAAATGGCAATGGCACGATAAAATGGAAGTTCAGTGAGAAAGTGGTGTTTTTATTCTGAAGTTCTATATACTTTCAAGACTAAAATGCACTAGACTTTTTGTACTGTATCTTTTGTGCACATAACTGAATAAAGAACCTATGAGAGGAAACAATCCAGTAACAAGACAGAAAGAAAATATACAAGAGGAAAAGGAACACACGGTTGAAGAGTAGAGGGTGAAAAGAAAGGATTGTAAGAACTATAGCAAAAACTAGGAAAAACCGTCTTTCTAGCTACTCTAGTACCACCTGACTGCCTTCCGAGAAAGCATCCAAGAAGGAAACGGTTTGCTTTGTCATCTTATTCTACATTTAAAATTAGAAATCTTTGCACAATATAGTCTATAGAGCAACTTGGAACCTTTCCTTTCCTTAAAAAATTTCTGGCAAAACATTAAAAGCAAACCTCTGGACTAAAAAAAACACAAAATCCTCTAAGCCATGTTTTACAAATATAAATGTTGCTTGATAAGAGGTTAAGTGCCTGCCTGTCCCCTCCACTGCTTTCATACACAAGGAACAAAAGAATCTCTAGCAATAAAAAAATGTGCATTTACTTCTATTCTTCCTGCCCCTGAATCCTCAGAGCTTTCACTTCTCCATGAATCCCACCGTACACAAGGCTGGGCTAGATTTCTGGATTTCCTTACAGACATGGAATATGGCCATATACCTTAGGCACCCACATCAAACCAGAAGGCAGCACATACTCTACAGCTTGCAGTCCAATTCCTCATTCTCACCCATCCTCGTTCTGAAGGGATTGCTCATCATTTATGTTAAGAAGGGAAGATTTGGTTGCGGGTGGGGTGTTTTGGGAAGAAGGATTAGAATAAAATAAGAACCATACAGCAACTAGTGGGGAGAGGAAGAAAATATAATCTAGAAAATATATAAACAATGAAAGAAATTATGCAAGCAGCTGTAACCAAGACCGAAAATTTCCACTGCCTATAAGAAAACCTGCCAATGAGATACTCAGGGCAGAATGTAGGTGGAGTCTCTGGTCAACACAGCTCTTAAAACCTAAGATAGCTTCCCAGCCAGCCTTCCTCCCGGTTCCTTGTCCTTACCTCTCCCTCCTTCCAGTACTTTGAAAACAGGTATCAACAATAATGTTTGAGGCCTGGAACAGCGGCTCACTCCTGTAATCCCAGTACTTTGGGAGGCTGAAGCAGGCGGGTCACGAGGTCAGAAGTTCAAGACCAGCCTGAGCAACATGGCGAAACCCTGTCTCTACTAATAAAACAAAAATTAGTCAGGCGTGGTGGTGCATGCCTGTAGTCCCAACTACTCAGGAGGCTGAGGCAAGAGAATTGCTTGAACCCGAGAGGCAGAAGTTGCAGTGAGCCAAGATCATGCCACTGCACTCCAGTCTGGGTGACAGAGTGAGACTGTCTCAAACAAAAGAAAAAGAAAAATGTTTGAGGCAGGGTATGGTGGCAGAGCCTATAGTCTCAGCTACTGGGGAGGCTAAAGCAGGAGGATCACTTGAGCTCAAGAGTCTGACAGCAACCTGGGTAACAGAGCAAGACCCGCAAGAGCCTTCTATGTAGTAACCAGACTGAGGGTACGGATCACCATACTGGGCACCATCACATAGATGGCTATTGTGTCACACAGCCCACCTTCATTAAAGGAAGGCACCAAGACAGCAGCTGCTCAGGGGCCCCTGGGCACTGTGGTTAGAAAGCCAGGACAAGACAGGAAAGTCAGTCTGTTTGTCAAGAAAAAAAGTGATGGATCTGGTGAGGTATAATTCCTGCTAAAAAAAAAAAAGTTTTCCCTGGCTGGGCGCAGTGGCTCACACCTGTAATCCCAGCCCTTTGGGAGGCTGACGTGGGGGGATCATTTGCGGTCAGGAGTTCAAGACCAGCCTGGCCAACATGGTGAAACCCCATCTCTACTGAAAATACAAAAATTAGCTGGGCGTCGTGGTATGCACCTGTAATCTCAGCTACTAGGCAGGCTGAGGCAGGAGCCTCGCTTGAACCTGGGAGACGGAGGTTGCAGTGATCCAAGATCGCGCCACTGCACTCCAGCCTGGGCGACAGAGTGAGACTGTCTCAAACAAAACAAAACAAAAAACCCAACATAATTAGAAACAAACCTACGGTATACTAACCAATCCTGAAAAGTAAATGGTATCTTTATGTTCAACAGATGTTTACCAGGGTTTTTAAACAGCTAGATCTCCTAACAGCAAGTCCACAGAAAGGAACAACAGAAACTATTAAGAAATAGTTCATTCTAAGTTATGATTAAATAAAGGATTTAGGTTGGGCACGGTGGCTCACACCTGGAATCCCAGCACTTTGAGAGGCCGAAGTGGGTGGATCACCTGAGGGTCAGGAGTTCTATACCAGGCTGGCTATCGTGGTGAAACCTGTCTCTACTAAAAATACAAAACAAAATTAGGGTGTGGTGGCAGGTGCCTGTAATCCCAGCTACTAGGGAGGCCGAGGCAGGAGAATTGCTTGTACCCGGGAGGTGGAGGTTACAGTGAGCTGAGGTGGCGCCATTGCACTCCAGCCTGGGTGATGGAGTGAGACTCTGTCTCAAAAACAAACAAAAAACCACAAAAACAATAGGGAAAAAAAGGATTTAGTTACAATTTAGTATGAAAACAAAACAATAGGTTGAAAGCCATTCCCAGAGTTACACTTGTGTGCTGAAAGAAACCTAGAGCTTTTCAGTCCAACAATTCAGCCCTACCTGCAGGGTCTTCCTCAGCATACCTCAAATACATTTCCTGACTGGCTCCCTGATCTTCATTTGAGAACGTTGTTGTACCTCGGTTTAGATGCTGGTAAGAGCAGATCACCCTTCACTGGCGACACATCTGTCCTACTAGAGACTACAACCTCAGAGTTTTCTGCTGTGAAATTCTTTGATATCAGAAGCCTGACTATGGGCAGACAGAACATGCAATACTCTGGGTACTCTGAATTTACTCCTGATCATCAAAAGCTACATATTCGCAGAACTGCTTTCAATGACTTGCGCTTTTGAATTATGTCATTGCTGGCCTAGAGTGGTGGAAGGAAACCTGCCATTGTAATGACTGAGAGATTATGACTTAATAGGTCTGGGGTGGGGTTGGACATCTGGATTTTTAATAAGCTTGTCACAGATGTGTCCTAGGGTTGAAAATGACTGCACCGTTTTGCATAACATGGAGGGTTGTTCAGACTATTGTCATGGTGTATTTACTGTGTCCCCCTCTTAAAGAAGAGCCACAGGGCAATTTCCCTTAGGTCTCAATCCTGAGCTGATCTTACCAACACCGTGAAACTGACTGATGGTGTTTAGAGGCAAACCTACCGCCCCTTTGAAACATTTTTTTATTCTTATTTGACACACTAATTCTTCCTACTGATGGGGTGCAGTGTGCAGCATGGATGCACATATACATTGCATAGTGATCAAGTCAGAGTATTTAACGTGTCCTTGACCTCAAACGTATCGTCTCTTGGTGGTGAGAACATTTAAAACCCTGTCTTCTAGTTATTTGGGCACACAGTCCACTGGGCAGGACCTAAGGGCGGAATTGTGGGTGTGGTGGCAAGCACAGGGCTTCAGAACCAGAGGCCCCGGTTTAAAGCCCCGCATCACCTAGGTTGTTGCATAATCTGTTTCTCATTAATATAATGGAGACGATGCGTCCGTCGCCAAACTGCCGTGAGAAGTCACGGGCAAAAACGTGTAAAATGCCTGGGCCGAAGCCCGGCACAACACTCGGGGCCAGGGAACCAGGGAACCGGCGCGTGTGGCAGACCCAGGGCTCCCGGCTCCTCCTCCCCGCCAGAGGCCGCACCTGCGGGGCCCGTCGCGAGGGTTCGGAAGCCGCCTCCGGCCGAGGCGGGCAGAGGCCGGCAGGGCAGCGGCGGCGCGCAGGGCGCTCGTCCCCCAGAGGCCGGGTTCGCGCGCCGGCGCCGGGCGCTTTGTTGAAGCCAGGCCCAGCCGCCCGGGCCGCCGGCCGCGTCGGGCTCACCTGCAGGCGGTGGCTCTTGACCAGGTGCATGTTGAGCGCGGGGCTGTTGGGCAGGATCTTGCCGCAGCCGCGCACGGTGCACAGGATGTTGGTCCGCACGGCCCGGGACAGCTCACTCACCGACGGCTGGATCAGCTCCCCAGCCGGCGGCGCGGGGGCCGCGGGCTGCTGCGTCGCCCCCGCGGGCCGCGGCCGGCTGCCCCTCAGTCGGGGTCCCGGGGGCACCCACGGGCCCGAGGCGGCGGCGGCGGCTCCTCTCGTGGCCACCGGGACGGCCCGGGCACCCGCCGCTAGAGCCGCTGACCCCGCCGCCGCCGCCTCCGAGGCCGCCATGGTTCCCGCACGGCCGCGGGGCCCAGCTCGCAGGCCCCGCCCCCGCCGCAGCCACTTCCGGCAGAGGGCGGGGCCGCCAGGCTCATTAGCATCCGGCGGGCCCAGGAGGCCGCGGCGCCCCCTGCCGGCTGCGGAGGGCGCGCCTTGGATGGAGAGGACTTTAGGTGAGACCGCCAGGGGGCGAAATTTCACCTGCCAGCAGGTAAAAGGTATTGCCCCGCCCCTCTAATCGAGCCATTCTTCCTAGGAACGTGACTTCAGGCAGTAGTCAGATAAAAGAAAAATCAATACGTTGAGCAATGCGTTTACTTCCCAAAGATTAGAAACAACCCAAATGTCTAGTGGCAGGTGAGGCAGAAGTACAGTAATTTCCGCCGTTGTTACCTAGGCCTTACCGGGTACCAGGGAGGTCTGGTGGATACACTTCTCATGGTGTGTCTCATTTTGTCTTCAAAACGACTGTAGCGGGTATGTACTGTAACTTGCCCCACCGTGTGCAGAGAATGACATTTAGGCTTATATAAATTAAGTAACTTGACCTAGACCACACTGTACAGATGAAAGGATTGTTATAATTGATAGGGTTAATCATTTTAGGAAGGCTGGATTTGCTTGCCTCTATTTTAGCTGCTGAAATTAGGATTACTGTTTGGGAGGCACTGTAGTTCAGTATATGATTCCGAAACTTAAATACTTAGACTGGGTAGGTCATGTAAATGGACATAGGAGGCTGGGGTAGACAAAAGGGAGGGGTGAGGACTGCAGTGAAATTGGAAACACATCCTTTATTAAAAGGGGGCAGCTGCTACTCATCTTTGGCATGGCTAGAGTTTTATGTGAAAACTTCCAGCTTTTACATACTAGCAGCTATATTCGTTTTCTCTTGCTATTAACAAATTACCATAAACTTACTGCCTTAACACAAATTTATTATCTTCCAGCTCTGGAGGTCAGAAGAAATGAGTCCACTGGGCTAAGATCTAGGTGTCAACAGGGCTGTATTTCTTTTGGAGGCTCCAGGGGAGAATCTGTTCACTTGCCCTTCCCAGCTTCTAGAGCTTGCCTACATTCCTTGGCTTATGGCCCCTTCCTCCATCTCCAGAATCAGTAATGGTGAGTTGAGTCTTCGTCACATCACATCACTCTGATTTCTTCAGTAGTGATCCCTCTGACTCTTCTATTCTTGAGGCCCCTTGTGATGACATTGGGCCCATTCAAATAATCCAGGATAATTTCTCCAACTACCAAGTGCCTTTGCCTTGCAAGATAACTGTGATAATGTGAAGTATATATTTAGTCTTTGTCCTGGCATGCAACTCCTAAAATCCTTGGAATCAGCAAACTGATAAGTGTCTTTTTTATGCTAATTAGTTGACTGATGACTTGCAGTCCCTAGGTAGCTTTAGGATGGGACTGGTCACTGGAAAGACCAAGGTAGGATTAGAGGCTTGAGACTTTCAGCCCTCCCCCTCATCCTTTGGGGAGGAGACAGGGGCTGAAGCTTAAGCTGATCCATCATTCCTAGGTAATGAAGCCTCCATAAAATCCCAAAAGAACTGGGTTTGGAGAGCTTCCAGATAGCTGAACGCATGGAGTTTCCTGGAGGGAGGCACACTCAAAGAGAGCATGCATGGAAGCTCCATGTCCCTTCTTGCAAGCCTTGCCCTACGCATCTTTTCATCTGAATCCTTTGTAACATCCCTTTATGAAGTCAGACTATGTGTTTTCCTGAGTTCTGTGAGCTGCTCTAGCAAATTAATTGAACACGAAGAGAGGGTTGTGGGAAATGCAGTTTATAGCTGGTTACTCAGAAGTACAGGTGAAACAACTTGGGGCTGGCAACTGGCCTCAGAAGTGGGTGGCAGTTTTGTGGGACTGAGCCCTTAACCTATGGGGCCTGATGATATCTCCAGGTAGTTAGTGTTGGAATTGAACTGGAGTATACCCATCTGGTATCTGCTATAGAACTGATTGCTTATGTCAACCAAGAAGAGGTGAAAGGGCCAGGTGTGGTGGCTCACACCTGTCATCCCAGCACTTTGGGAGGCCGAGGCAGGCGGATCACAAGGTCAAGAGATAGAGACCATCCTGGCCAACGTGGTGAAACCCTATCTCTACTAAAAATACAAAAATTAGCCAGGTGTGGTGCGCATACCTGTAATCCCAGCTACTCAGGAGGCTGAGGTAGGAGAATTGCTTGAACCCGGGAGATGGAGGTTGTAGTGAGCCAAGATCGTGCCACGGTACTCCAGCTTGGTGACAGAGCAAGACTCCGTCTCAAAAAAAAAAAAAAAAAAAAAAAAAAAGAAGAGGCGAAAGACCACACTGCAAAGCAATAAGACAAGGTATTTAAAAAAAAAAAAAAGAGACAGGGTCTTGCCATGTTGGCCAGCTTGGGGTCAAGTGATCTACCTGCCTTGGCCTCTGAAAGTGCTGGGATTATAGGCACAAGCTACCACATCCAGCCAAACAAGACATTTGTATTGGGGTCTTAGAAATTAAAATTTGGGGCCAGGCGCAGTGGCTCACGCCTGTAATCCTAGCACTTTGGGAGGCCGAGGCGGGCGGATCACGAGGTCAGGAGATCGAGACCATCCGGGCTAACATGGTGAAACCCCGTCTCTACTAAAAATACAAAAAATTAGCCAGGCCTGGTGGCGGGCGCCTGTAGTCCCAACTACTCAGGAGGCTGAGGCAGGAGAATGGCGTGAACCCAGGAGGTGGAGCTCGCAGTAAGCCGAGATCACACCACTGCACTCCAGCCTGGGTGACAGAGCAAGACTCCGTCTCAAAAAAAAAAAAAAAAAAAGAAATTACAATTTGGGAGACACAGATTCACCTAGAAGCCAAATGGGGTTCTGAAAAGAAGGAGAGAAGCAGAGGTTTTTAAAAGAAAGCAGAGGGTTAATAAACAAGTTGTTTTGAAAGAATTGTCATTGGTGGAGGTGGCTGGCTTAGTACACGAATTCATAGTTGATTGGTTGCCGCTGTTCAGGAGTTGTAGCACTGGTGAAATTCAGTTTTCCAGGATGTAGTGGTTACTGCAGTTTTGGCCCAGTTCAAAGCTTCAAGGCAAGTTCATATTTTTCGTTTTTGTGTTTTGCAAGTTGCAGGTTGTGCAGGCAGTCCTTCTTAGAATGGCTTCGCTACTCCATTTTAGAGCTCTGAACCAAAGTTACACCACTTTTCACATTTCCCTCTTTTGATCAAGATCCGAGGCAGCATAGCTGGTTGGCTGGTTGGCCATAGACTAGTTTCCCTTAGAGCTAGAAAAACACTTGTGTCTAGAGTGTCATGTCCCACAAAGAGCGGTTGTCAAGTCGGTGCACATCCAAGCTTCCAAGATTGGTCAAATTTGAGTAACAGGGGGTCTGTTTTAACAAGGAGGCCTGCATTAGTTTATAGCAGTTAGCTGTGTATCAGGAGAGGCATACATTTGGTTAACCATGTCTAAATGTTGTGACATCATGATTTTAACATCTTGGATACAATGGGACATACAGCTGCTCAGGTCCTGGGTCCCTTGACTGTGGCTTGCAGAATAGCAGAATAACAGAACAGCTTTTGGATCCTGCTAAAAAGTGCTAAAAAAATACACTGAAAATCAACTGATAAAAGATGGATTAATAGGAGAAAAGGCATACAAGTTTTATTAATGTGCCTGGCGGGGGGAAGGGAGAAATTACAGAGTGATTATCCCCCAACACCCAATGGGGTATGGATGTTTATATACCCTTTTTCATAGGCGAATAAGGAGATGGGGAATGTGTATAATTCTTTTGAGGAGCAGTAAATTATTATCAGGAGGAATAAAAGGACTAGGGAGACAGAAATTAACTTGTAAATGATTCTCTTTGGAATCTGAATGAGCCTGAAGGGCAGGCCTTATGAAGAGGTCCATCCATGTGTGGCTCAGTCTTCATCTCTTTGATAGATAATGAGATTTGAAGGACAGAATAGAATGCAACTGTGTTTCTTTTAGTAAGAAGCTTTCTTAGTCAGGCAGGGAAATTCCAGAGGGACATTCCTTGGTTGAGACAAGAATAAGACAAGGTTAGAGGGACCTTGACTCTCAGGCTTGTTTCTCAGGCCTTTCCATTTTCAAAAGCACCCAGCATGCCCAAGTACCATCATTTTCTGTGCTTCAGTATTCTTTAGTCTGACATTTCCCTAGAAGTTTCACAAACGAAATAGTGAGTTGGCTATGAAGAGAAAAATCAAGTTAAATAGAATAGAATTTTGGCTGGGCATGAAGGCTCACACCTGTAATCCCAGCACTTTGGGAGGCCGAGGCAGGAGGATCCCTTGAGGTCAGGAGTTCGAGACCAGCCTGACCAACATGATGAAACCCCATCTCTACTAAAAATACAAAAATTACCTGGGCGTGGTGGCATGTGCCTGTAATCCCAGCTACTCAGGAGGCTGAGGCAGGCTGAGCAGTGAGCCAAGATCGTGCCATTGTACTCCAGCCTGGGCAACAGAGCAAGATTCCATCTTAAAAACATAATTAGCCGAGTGTAGTGGCAAGCACCAGTAGTCTTGGCTACTTGGGAGGCTGAGGCAGGAGAATCGCTTGAACCTGGCAGGTGGAGGTTGCAGTGAGCCAAGATCGCATTATTTTACTCCAGCCTGGGCAACAAGAGTGAAACGCTATCTCAAAAACAAACAAACAAACAAATGAATAAATAAATAAATAAATATAGAGATGGGGATTTCACCATGTTGCCCAGGCTGGTTTCGAACTCCTGGGCTCCAGGGATATTCCCACCTCAGCCTCCCAAAGTGCTGGGATTATAGGCGCCAGTCATCGCACCTAGCCTAGCCCTTTTAATTGCACATGAAGAAAAACATGTTTTGTGAGATAAAAGCATCTCCAGGTTGGCTACTGTAATTCCAGATTACTTTTACTGATATTGGTTCACTAAGAAAGAAATTTATAAGACGAAAGACTGTCACTTTTGTACATAAAACCAGCAGGGGTTCTGGAAGGGGGTGACTCGGCACCTATACGCTTAGAAGTAAAAGTCCCCATAGGTTCTCACTAAAAAGGGAAAATCCCTTTTTGGACAGCTGGCAACCAAGGACATTGGAAAAAGAACCTCAACCAAGGTAGGGGGTTAGGGAATGAGACAACTCATCAACAGGCTCCGTGGCCATGGGAGGCGCGTAGAACACAAGCGGTTCCTCCTGCAGAAACTGTGCTTGAATCTGTGGCCGCCCCAGAACAAAGAAGAGAGTTGCTTCTTTGTCCCACTCAATTCTGACACCATTTAATGTCGTCCAAGGGGCAAAAGACCACAATGCAAAGCTGCAAGACAAGGTGTTTTTATTGAGGTCTTAGAAATTGCAATTTGGGAGACAGATTCAGCTAGAAGCCACTTGTGTTCTGAAGAGAGAGGGTAGAGGAGGGGGTTTTTTAAAAAAGCTGAGGGTGATTAGACAAGGTGACAAGTTGTTTTGAAAGAGGCGATTGGCTTAGTACAAAAATCCATAGTTTATTGGTTGGTGCTGTTGAGTTGCAGTGCTGGTGAAATTCAACTTTCCAGGATGCAGTGGTCATTGCCATTTGGCCCAATTCAAAGGTTCAAGGTAAGTTCCTGTATTGTTTTTTTTTTTTGGAGCTTTTATTTTTTTCAAGTTGCAGGTCATGTAGGGAGTCCTTCTTAGAATGGCTTCCTCCCTCCATTTTAGAGCTCTGAACCAGAGTGATGTCATTTATTTTATTTTATTTAATTAATTAATTTTTTTTGAGATGGAGTCTCACTCTGTCGCCTAGGCTGGAGTGCAGTGGGTGCAGTCTTGGCTCACTGCAACCTCTGCCTCCCGGGTTCAAGCAATTCTCCTGCCTTAGCCTCCTGAGTAGCTGGAATTACAGGTGCACACCACCACGCCCGGCTAATTTTTGTACTTTTAGTAGAGTCGGGGTTCACCTTCATCATGTTGTTCAGGCTGGTCTCGAACTCCTGACCTCAGGTGATCTGCCCACCTCGGCTTCCCAAAGTGCTAGGATTACAGGCATGAGCCACTACACCCGACTCAGAGTGATGTCATTTTGTGTATCATGTTTCATACTAGCTTAATGTGTGGGGGAATTGCCCCCCCACTGCCACATCTGGTATCAGAAGTGTGAGAGTACACTAGGAGAAACCTTGGGAAGTGCTGCGATTACAAATGTGAGCCACCATGCCCAGTCTAATGTTTTTGTAACTCCAAATCACCTCTGAAACAAGATAAAGAATAGATTTTAAAATGTTTAAAAAAGACATGCTGATGGGCATGCTGGCTCATGCCTGTGATATGGTTTGGCTGTGTCTCCACAAAAGTCTCACTTTGAATTGTAATAACTGCCATGTGTTAAGGGTAGGGCCAGGTGGAGATACTTGAGTCATGGGAGCGATTTCCCCCTACTATTCTCATGGTAGTGAATAAGTTTCATGAGCTCTGATAGTTTTATAAATGGGAGTTTTCCTGCACAAGCTCTCTTGCCTGCCGCCATGTAAGACATGACTTTGCTTCTCATTTGCCTTCCACCATGATTGTGAGGACTCCTCGGCCATGTGGGAATGTGAGTCAGTTAAGCCTCTTTCCTTTGTAAATTACCCAGTCTTAGGTATCTTTATTAGCAGCACGCGAACAGACTAATACACTCCTATAATCCCAGCATTTTGGGAGGCGAAAATGGGCAGATTGCTTGGGCCCAGGAGTTCAAGACCAGCCTGGGCAACATGGAGAAACCATCTCTACTAAAAATACAAAAATTAGCTGGGCATGGTGGTGCATGCCTGTGGTCTCAGCTACTCGGAGGCTGAGGCAGGAGAATCGCTTGAACCCAGGAAGCAGAGGTTGCAGGAAGCCAAGATTGTGCCATTGCACTCCAGCCTGGGCGATAGAAGGGGACTCTGTCTCAAAAAACAAAAAACAATAACAAAAAAATTAGCTGGGCATGATGGAGCATGTCTGTAATCCCAGCTATTCGGGAGGCTGAGGTGGGAGGATCACTTGAGCCTGGGAGGTCAAGGCTGCAGTGAGCTGTGATCATGCCACTGCACTCCAGCTTGGGTGACAGAGTGAGACCCTGTCTAAATAAATAAATAGGAAAAAATTTTTAAAAAGATAGGGTATTTAGTGACGATCACTGAAGGACTTTCATCAAAAGTAATTGATGTGCCAGTTTTTTGACACCTTTATTCATAAGTCAGTATAATATTTGTCAGTTTGAATGTTACATACATGGTAAAATAGATTATGAAAAGTATATTTACAATAAGAACATTATTTTATATAACGGACTCACCAAATATGCAACCTCTTACAACAATAACACAGTGGACTCAACTCTATCCTTTGAATGGACCAATTTCATGATTCTCCTAAAAACTTTTGAGTTGAGTATAGTTTCTTGTTGCTTCTTTCTGTGATCTGGTGCTTAAGAATCAATCCCTGGAAACCAGCCAGTGGAACCAGACCTCTCCAGAATTAAGATGGAACCAGACCTCTCCAGAATTAAGATGGAACCAGACCTCTCCAGAATTAAGAAGAGACAGCCATAGAAGAAAGGACACAAACCCAAAAGTCTCAAGCGCTGTGCCATATGCTTGATTTCAGAGCATTCAGGCACTCAAGGTCAAGTGTGGGGCCATATATATATATGTCCTGTCATCTCAGATGCCACAGCAGCTACAGTTAGCAGGATATCGGAGAGAGGAGGCATATCGCGGAGGAATGAATCACTCCCAACAATTATGTGAGTATTTCTAAAAATTCAATACCACGGATTCTTGAAAATACAAGTTTCCAGACAGAAGCTATACAGCTAGCCATGAACTGAAGTGCATGTGCGGTATCAAGGAGGGGGAGCTGTGCTTATGAAACCACACACGTGTTACTTATCTCTAATTTTAAAATAGTTCTTTCTCTTGTTGGGTATGCAAGTGAGCAATGGAGAAAGTGGTGCATCTGCAATACCTGAAATTAACAATAAAAAAGGAAAAAATAAAATTAAAAGTCATCACAGGAGGATGCATTTGAGTCAGTTTAAAAATGGCTGAGATTAGAGGGTGGATCATAGATGCCCCTCTTCCCCATTAAGTAAAGAAGCAGAATATGTAAGAGAGAGCATGATGGGCTAACAGACTGGGGTGATGGGAGAGCTCCGAAGTAATTAGCAGATTCTAAGGACGGAATGGAGGCATGTTGTTAATTTTTCTAGCTTATAGAGTAAGCTGACCACTCACCGGCTGGTGCTAAGGATTTCAATGCTTCCAGAAGATGTGGGCTAGAGAACTTTATTAGGCATCGGAGGGGTTCTTCCCTCTCAGCCAAGATGCTCCCATTTAAATCACTTTTGAATTTCGTTTCAAGCTGTCAACGAACATATTTATAAATGACTATTAAACGTATTGTACAAATACGAATGCTAAAATATAATGAAATCAGAATAACATTTCATTAATTCTTGTCATGAAGAAATAAAGGATTTAACAGGGATGGGAACCATTTAATCTGCTAACTGCAAACACAGAGGGCAGGTCAGGCATGGTGGCTCATGCTTGTAATCTCAGCACTTTGGGAGGCCGAGGTGGGCGGATCACCTGAGGTCAGGAGTTTGATACCAACCTGGCCAACATGGTGAAACCCTGTCTCTACTAAAAATACAAAAATTAGCCAGGCATGGTGGCGGGCGCCTGTAATTCCAGCTACTCGGAGGCTGAGGCATGAGAATTGCTTGAACCTAGGAGTCGGAGGCTGCAGTGAGCCGTAGATGGTGCCACTGCACTCCAGCCTGGGCGACAGAGTGAAACTCCATCTCAGAAAAAACAAAACAAAACAAAACATAGAGGGCAACTGGTATATCAAACAACATTCAAGGCAAAATGCCAGCATGCACAGTGCCTGCCACATGGGAGATGCTGTCAGTTCCACCCTCAGGTGCCCTTTACAGTTTGCATTCTTAATGGAAAATTAATGCTCTCTTTTGCAATCTGTAACTTCAATGTAAAAATACCACATTTTTTTTGAGACACACAGAGATTTCTTTCTTTCTTTCTTTTTTGAGAGTCTCATTTTGTTGCCCAAGATGGAGTGGTACAAACATGGCTTACTGCAGCCTCGACCTCCCTGGCTCAAGCCATTCTCCTGCCTCAGCACAAGTAGCTGGGACTACAGCCACATGCCACCACGCCTTGTATTTTTGAATTTTTGTAGAGACAGGGTTTCGCTATGTTGCCCAGGCTGGTCTCGATCTCCTGGGTTCAAGGGATCCGCCTGCCTCCGCCTCCCAAAGTGCTGGGATTATAGGTGTGAGCCACTGTGCCCAGCTGAGATTTCTTTTTAACTTCTAATTATGGGATATTTTAAACACATACAAAAGTAAGGAGCATGGTATTAGCCCCATGTGCACATCACCCAGGTAAAATAATTATCAACTTGTGGCTGAGTGCGGTGGCTCAATCCTGTAATCCCAGCACCTTGGGAAGCCGAGGCAGGTGGATCACCTGAGGCTAGGAGTTTGAGACCAGCCTGGCCAACAAGGTGAAACCCCGTCTCTACTAAAAATACACAAAAAAAATTAGCCGGGTGTGGTGGCAGGCACCTGTAATCCCAGCTACTCGGGAGGCTGAGGCAGGAGAATTGCTTGAACCTGGGAGGCAGAGGTTGCAGTGAGCCAAGATCATTGTGCCACTGCACTCCAGCCTGGGTGACAGAGCGAGACCCCGTCTTCAAAAAAAAAAAAGAAGTGAACCCCAATACCATTACCATATCATCTGATATCATCAAATATCCATGAAATTCTAAATTTCAGTTTTTTTTTAAAGTGATCATTACATTTCAGAGGCAATATAGTAAACTATGTGGTGGATGAGTAATGTCTGCGACTAACTCAAATGGTTCAAGTAAATGCACCAAACTGTTAACTGGTGAACTGAAGCCAAGAAAAATGGATGTTCACTGGAATATTCTTGCAAGTTTTCTGAAGATTTGACCCTTTTTGTTGAGATGGAGTCTTGCTCTGTTGTCCAGGCTGGAGTACAGTGGTGTTATCTCGGCTTACTGCAACCTCCGCCTCCCGGGTTCAAGCTATTCTCTTGCTTCTGCCTCCTGAGTAGCTGGGACTACAGGTGTGTGCCACCATGCCTGGCTAATTTTTGTATTTTTGGTAGAGATGGAGTTTCACCATATTGGCCAGACTGGTCTTGAACTCCTGGCCTCCGGTGATCTGCCCGCCTCAGCCTCCCAAAGAGCCACCGCGCCTGGCCAGATTTGACATTTTTGAAAATAGAAAAGGTAGGAAAAAATTAGTAGAAGCTACGAATAAATGTGTACCTTGACATACAGAATAGTGCCATTCTGAGATGTGTCTAAAGGAAAGTTTAGAAAGCACATTTTCTGCATGTTAGCCGTGTGGCTCTCATGCTTGCGTGTGCAGACTCAGCTGGAGGGCTTGTGAAAACAGAATGCAGGCCGGGCGCGGTGGCTCAAGCCTGTAATCCCAGCGCTTTGGGAGGCCGAGACGGGCGGATCACGAGATCAGAAGATCGAGACCATCCTGGCTAACATGGTGAAACCCCGTCTCTACTAAAAAATACAAAAAACTAGCCGGGTGAGGTGGCGGGCGCCTGTAGTCCCAGCTACTCGGGAGGCTGAGGCAGGAGAATGGCGTAAACCCGGGAGGCGGAGCTTGCAGTGAGCTGAGATCCGGCCACTGCACTCCAGCCCGGGCGACAGAGCGAGACTCCGTCTCAAAAAAAAAAAAAGAAAACAGAATGCAGGCTCCCACCTCCCCCAGTCCAGTAGGACTAGGGTAGGGTCAAGAATTGGCATTTCCTCCCCCTTCCCAAGTGATGCTGATACTACTAATCCAGGGACTACGCTTCGAGAACCACTGTTGTAGTTTATCGCCTGTTTAAAGGAACTAGTGTAAAGCCTGCCATTAAGGGACCCAACTTGAAAGGTGTCAATCCATTTTTCCCACTAAAACTAAATCATATCAAACAGGCTTTGGGCCTAAGTGAGCAGATCAATGGCAGATTTAAAGTGTGGCCTGTAGCTATAGAAAGGCTAAAGAGAAAAAAATTTATTGGAAGGTTGTGGGCAGTAAGGTGTTTTGAGTATGAGCATGGACCGAAATTAGAGTGATCACAATATTAGCCTCAAGTTCTCCTAGTGGTGGCAGTGGGTTTGCATTAAACACCTGTAGCCCCTGCCCTGGCCTTCCTGGTGGGCAGCAGCACATGTCTGGAAGGCACACTTCTGGAACAAGTCACATTTGTGGTACTGCCTAGGTTACTGGCTTTTCTCCATGTGATGCCGGCTGGAATATGTAATGACTTATCTATTCTTTCTTTTATTCAGCAAGTATTTATGAGTGCCTATTATGTGCCAAATACTGTCCTAGGTTGTGGATGGGCTAGAATGATATAATCTACATTTTTTTCCCCCTCAAATATACAAATTACTCCCAGTTATGCATAACTGCATTAATATGTAAGATGAAACGAAAAGGCAAATTCATAATTTCTTTCTTTTTTTCTTTTTTGAGATGGAGTCTCGCTCTGTCGCCCCGGCTGGAGTGCAATGGCGTGATCTTGGCTCACTGCAACCTCCGCCTCCTGGGTTCAAGTGATTCTCCTGCCTCAGCCTCCTGAGTACCTGGGATTACAGGTGTGTGCCACCACATCAAGATATTTTTTGTATTTTTAGTAGAGACGGGGTTTTACCATATTGGCCAGGCTGGTCTCGAACTCCTGACCTCAGGTGATCTGCCTGCCTTGGCCTCCCAAAGTGCTGGGATTACAAGTGTGAGCCACTGCGCCTGGCCCAAATTCATAATTTCTAAAAGTCTCCTTTGCTAACACAGGAACTTACAAATACAATAAAGAGGTTTACTTAATTCATAAATTAATTACATGAAATTTAAGTGACAAATGAAAAAGGAACAGTTTTTTAGGTTTGTCTTCCACTTAAGGTTTTTGTTCTTTTTAAAAAATGTTGACATCTTGTAGTTAATATTTATTACGACGTCTTACCTTATATTGTGCAAATTCTAGTTGTGGTTGAGAATAATCTCCAAATGTTTCTTGAGTTATTCGTTGGACTCTCTCTTTTTCTACTTTGTTTTCATGTATGATCCTTGAATCCACTATAGGTGGAAGATTTCAAATAAAACAGCCATTAGGAATATATTTCCTCCTTAAATTATTCTCCTTTCATTCCTAACCCTTCAAATTGTTTGTATAATTTTAAAATAATATTTACTGCTGCTTCTCTTGGCTGTAATAATTTCTTGTGTGTATATATATATATATATATATGTGTGTGTGTATATATACACACATATCTAGTAGATATACGTGTATCTACCTATATATCCACGGCACCCAGCCTATATATGTATTTTTTTTTAAGAGATGGGGTCTTGGCCGGGCACGGTGGCTTATGCCTGTAATCCCAGCACTTTGGGAGGCCGAGGTGGGAGGATCACTTGAGGTCAGGAGTTCGAGACCAGCCTGGCCAACATGGTGAAATCCCATCTTTACTAAAAATACAAAAATTAGCCGGGTGTGGTAGCAGGCACCTGTAATCCTAGCTAGTTGGGAGGCTGAGGCAGGAGAATCGCTTGAACCTGGGAAGCAGAGGTTGCAGTGAGCCAAGATCACACCACTGCATTTCAGCTTAGGCAACAGAGTGAGACTCTGTCTTAAAAACAAACAAACAAACAAACAAACAAAAACAACCATAAAGAGACAGGGTCTCACTATGTTGCCCTGTCTGGACTGGATCTCTTGGGCTCCAGCGATCTTCCCACCTTAGCCTCCCAAGTAGCCAAGACCACAGATGCATACCATTGTTCCTAGCCTCACCTATATATTTTTAAAACTGGAATTGTAAGAGACACACAATTTTATATCCTGCTTTCTTTACCTAAAATGAGATCAACAGCAGTTCCTATGACACTGGAAAATCATAGAAGTGTTTAGTTTATAACAGTGGCACATTTCATTGCCAAATCTCTACTAAGAGATAGGAAAGTTTTCATTTTTTTATGAATTTATATTTTACCCCACCACTTTTGTAAATTTACTTTAGTAGTTGTATGCTCTGTTCTCTTGGGTTTTCTGGTGAGAGACTTCAGACATCTGGGAGTAGCAATACAGTCATGATTCTGATTGTTCTAGAAGTTTATCCAGTGCAGTAAGAGCATGGGCTCCAGATCCAGACATACCCGGATTTCACTCCTGGTTTTGCCACTCCTTAGCTGTGTGACTTTGCCTAGAGAGTTACCATACCTCCCTGAAACCCAGTTTCCTGATGAATAGTGCTTATTCATGGGACTACTGTGAGGATTAAGGAAAGGCTACATATAAACATCTTAGTGTGGTGCCTGGCACACAAGAAATGCTCAACAACTGTTAGCTAATTTTTGTTTTTGTCATTATTGTTTTGTTGTTTATTGTCATCCTAGTAAATCCTAAAGGAGACCTATGGTAGATTAGCTTTCCTCCAATAGATATTTCATTTTCAATTTTTCTGAAAACAATGAAAGTTGTGAATTAGGATCCTAGTATACACGTTTTACCAAGTGAAAGAAATCTATAAGGGAATGATGCGTTTCCAAAATTCAGTTTTATATTAACACACACATACTATTTATATCCAGTCCAAGGCTTCTTTCCTGTAGAGGTGTTGTAGAGTTGTGAGTTTCAAAGGTCTAGGGAAAAAAAAAGTGAGTATTTTACTAATTTTGACATCTTGATGTACACATATTAATTTTTTTTTAGTATATTAAAGTATGCCAAACGCTTATTTTTTTCCAACGGAAAGGTCCAAGGCCATATCCTGGCTGAACTAAGCAGGACACTGACAAGGAGGCTGCTGAGCCTGCAACTCGACCGTTCCGTTTGAGGAGCTCTGTGCTTTATCATAGAAATGGATCTGGCAAGTGCAAAGCCCAGGGAATCTATGGAAGCATTTGCACTGTGGTATTTCAGCGTCGTCAGTGCTGAATCTTCATAACCCTAAAAAACTTACTGAGATTGCTTTTGGAAAAATAACTTTCCTACTGTAAGACTGAATTTCTTGAACCCCTTCTCCTACCTTCACCCACTGAATCCATTGTTTTTATAGTTTAGTGCTTGACAACGTGGATTTTCCTAAGAATGCCACTGTCTTTGTTTTTTTTTTTTGAGGCAATATCTCAGTCTGTTGCTCAGGCTGGAGTCAGTGGCATGATCATGGTTCGAGGCAGCCTCAATCTCCCTGGGCTTTGGAGATCCTCCTAACTCAGCCCCCCAGGTAGCTGGGACTAAAGGCATGTGGCACCATGCCTGGCTATTTTTTTTTTTTGAGACAGAGTCTCGCTCTGTTGCCCAGGCTGGAGGGCAGAGGTGCGATCTCCACTCGCTGCAAGCTCTGCCTCCCAGGTTCACGTCATACTCCTCAGCCTCCCAAGTAGGTGGGACCACAGGTGCCTACCACCATACCCGGCTAATTTTTTTGTATTTTTAGTACAGACGGGGTTTTGCCATGTTAGCAAGGATGGTCTTGATCTCCTGACCTCGTGATCCGCCCACCTCGGCCTCCCAGAGTACTGGGATTCCAGGCGTGAGCCACTGCGCCCGGCATGCCTGGCTATTATATTTTTTGTAGAGACGGGGTTTCGCCATATTGCCCAAGCTGGTCTTAAACTCCTGGGCTCAAGGGATTTACCCTTCTTAGCCTCCCAAAGAACTAGGGTTACAGGCATGAGCCACCGTGCCTGGCCACTACTGTCATATTATAGCAGAACAGTTTATATCAATTTGGTGAGAGGGTAGTAGGTAGGAGAGGATGGCTAGAGAAGAAAATCATGATCTAACTTTAAAAAACATATATATTATTTATCTTTTATTTTGTAGAGATGGGGTCTCCCTATGTTGCCCAGACTCGTCTCGAACTCCTGGGCTCAAGCATTTGTCCCACCTTGGCCTCCTAAAGTGCTGGGATTATAGGCGTGAACCACTGTGGCTGGCCTCATGGTGTAAGTTCTTAATGTTAATTTTTCCTTAAGGAGGGACTGCTTGCACAGAGCCATCACTTCTTTCTGCTTAGAACAGATGAAAATACAGAACTATAACATCTCTAGTGGCTCAAAGATATACACAGAGCATTAACAATGCACTCACAGGAGTGTCAACACATATGCAGACATTTGCCATGCATAGTTTGAAAAAACACACCCCTGCATCTGTAAGGACACATCTGTATTTGTCATTAGAGGGAACATTACATTCAAATAATTTTAACACATGAACTTTGGGACTTAAAAAACCACTGCTTTTCCCTTTAATTCCAGTGCCTGTATAACCTACTTGACTGATGGGACAAAAAGTTAATTCTTCTTTTCTGTTGTTTGATAGAATAATATATTTAGCTTCAAAAGACAATGTGAAGTTACTCTAAAGAGAAAACAAATTCTAGTGTGATTAGCTGATTTGGAAGCTGAGATCTACAACATAGACTCCAATGACTAATGACTGGAATAAAACACAATACAATTATAAAAAGATGGCTGTGAGGAATTTTTATTTTCCTTTCATGTTCACTAATTGCAAGCTTTCTTCATTTCAGTAATATCTAAAGTGATCTCCTCTTGTCGGAGGTAGATTTTCCCAGTAGCTACTTTTCCCAGTAGCTTCTAACTCCTATGTGAAAGAGAAAATAAAGATTTACCTTTAAAGAGAGTCACTGATTGGCTCACCTGATTATACTGTTTAAAAACAATAGCCTTAAGAGAGTCCAGATACCGACTTCTCAGGTCCATTTTCACAATCTGATGGTGTTTGCTAGCAATTGTCAGCGCCTTGAAATGAAAATTTGCAAGACTATTATTAGGATTACTGTCTCTGTGTTTGTAATATTTGTTGAAGTAAAATGTAAGAGCAGCAATTAGTGAATAGTTTCCCCATAAATGTAAAAAGAAGTCTAGAGAAAAATCTGATAGCCTGTTACTGAGCTTCAAAAACAAAGTGGTTAATACCATTAAGATTCTGATAAATGCAGTCTTTTGTATCATTTTTTAGAAAAGTGATCCTGTTTAAAGTTAGAAGTTACTAATAAATCAAGTTCAGATTTACGAATAAACAATAAATACTCAAAATGTTACTGTTTTTAAATACCAGTCATCTAATACTATAATGATATTGCCATACAAAAATGCAAATATGTATGCTTTAGGACAAATACTGAAGAAAAAAGTGTATACTAAATATAGCTTGTAAGAGTTTCCTGTCATTAGGGGAAAAGAAGACAGAAACAGAATTACTATGATAGGATAAGATGTTTACCCAGATCTAGAGAACAGAGACAAGTATGCCTTAAGATACACAATAGAAATGAGTATTAGGCCACGCGGTGGCTCATGCCTGTAATCCCAGCACTTTGGCAGGCCAAGGCAGGTGGATCACTTGAGGTCAGGAGTTTGAGACCAGCCTGGGCAACATGGTGAAACCCAGTCTCCACTAAAAATAGAAAAGTAAATTAGCCAGGCATAGTGGTGAGTGCCTGTAGTCCCAGCTACTTGGGAAGCTGAGGCAGGAGAATCACTTGAACCTGCGGGGAGGAAGGTGCAGTGAGCCAAGATCACCCCACTACACCCAAGCCTGGGTGAGAGAGTGACTCCATCTCAGGAAAAATAAACAAACAAACGAAAAAAAACATTAGCCTTTGGGGTAATGTTTAAACTACCTGTGGCAAGGTGTACTCACCTGGCTGTAAGTGGATGAAAGACCACTATGTATCATGGAGGAGAAGACCCCAAATGTAAAGAAGTATTTTAAGGAAATAGAAGTGAGTAGCAGTCTTTGCCATTTCAATAAACCACCAAAAAACTTAAATGACAAGCAAGTAGTCACAGGGACCCTAGGGCTCGCCTGGTCACAACAATGGAGTCCTTGGTACTCCACACTGCACCTCCACCCAGCTCTGCTGTGGAGTGACAGGACATGATGTAGCCAGGATGGCAGAGCTGCTCCCCTACAACCAGCTGACGTAGCAGCTCTGGAACCAATTGAAGTGGTTGTGAATGCTAATACTGGCAGCAGCAAGTGCCAGGCCAATTTAGGGAGAACTAACTTTGGGGAAAGATGCTAGGAAGCCTGTGATAGTAAAGGCAGAACCATAAAGAGAAGCAGGCTCTGAACAGATGCTACATCTTATGTGGAAGCAGTCTTTTTGTGTATGGAATGTGGGAGAAATGGTTACAAAGGAAAATAATGTTCATTAATAAGCAAATTATACAATTATGAAAAAGTAATGTGGTACGTTCATTTGTAACAATGTGGAAATGTTATGTTACTTTTTGTTTTTTTTGAGATGGAGTTTCTTTCTCATTGCCCAGGCTGGAGGGCAATGGCGTGATCTGGGCTCACTGTAACCTCCGCCTCCCGGGTTCAAGCCATTCTCCTGCGTCAGCCTCCCAAGTAACTGGGATTACAGGCGCCTGCCACCATGCCTGGCTACTTTTTTTGTATTTTTAGTAGAGACGGGGTTTCGCCATGTTGGTCAGACTGGTCTCAAACTCCTGACCTCAGGTGATCCACCGGCCTCGGCCTCCCAAAGTGCTGGGATTACAGACGTGAGCACCATGCCTGGCCTACCCTGACTTTTATAAGAACTATCTTGTCAAAGGCAATAGCAAACTTTGACAGTAGTTATTTTGAACGAATGGAATAGGGAAAAGGGGTATGAAGCTTTGAAGACTTTTTATCTTTAGAGACTTCTGTATCGGTTGCATTTTTTTATATTAAGCATGCATTATTTCTAGATCAAAAAACAATAAAGTACAGCTCCAATCTAATATCTTATGCCATGTTCCCATCTGCAGATAACAACACTCTTTGTTTCTTATTTTAGGAGAACAAGAATTACATGTGGTTTTCTGTATCTTTTTTTTTTTTTTTTAGAGGTAGGGTGTTGCTTTGTCTTGTGGTCACAGCTCACGGCAGCCTCGGACTCATGGGCACAAGCAATCCTCCCACTTCAGCCTCCCAAGTAGCTGGGACCACAGGTGCATGCCACTGCACCTGGCCTGGTATTCTCTATCAAATACTTATTGAGCAATTAAAATCTATATAGACCTTTGAAATATAATAAAATATTATAGCTTGTAATAATTTGTTCCATACCTGACCCAGAAGCGGTGTATTGCGCCTCAGCGTGGAGGAGGACTTGAAGGCGTACGGAGTCTGGGAGTAGTATACCACATAGGTAGGTTTGTACTGGTTTGGCTTTGTGTACTGAGTTCCCCAGGCGATTCGAATCCAGATTGCATTCTCCTCAGTTTCTCTGAAGCTGACTGTCACCTTATTTAAAAAAAAAAAAAAAAAAAAAAAAGGCTTAATTTTCTAATTAAAATTTCAATGTGGCATCAACTCCAGGTGGTTTTTAGGGGTGAACAATGATGTCCCTATGCTTGTGTATGCGGGTTGAGACCTGGCAGTCTTTTTAGGGGTGAACAATGATGTCCCTATACTCATGTATGCAGGCTGAGGCCTGGCAGTCTTTTCTGCTTTTCATGAGTATTTTGGGAATCTTTGGGAAAACATTTTGTGATTTTTTAAAAACATCCTTTTCATTTCTTTTTTTTTTTTCCGAGAGTAGGTCTTGCTCTGTTGCTCAGGCTGGAGTGCTGTGGCATGATCATAGCTTGCTCACTGGGCTCAAGTCATAGCCTTGACTTCCTGGGCTCAAGCGATCCCATCTTGCCTCCCTAGTAGCTGAGACCACAGGTACGTGCCATCATGCCTGGCTAATTTTTTTTAAAAAGTTTTTTTGTAGAGGTGATTGCTTTTTCAATAATTTCTTGGACTTGTCCTGAAAACTGTTCTTCCATCTGTAAGAGTTTATAAGGTAAGGCAGCCTTACAAATGAGATACTTGTTTTATAATGAAGACTTCTTACATCTAACCCAGACCTAGCACACACTATAAAGTTTAACAGTAAGATTTCTATGTAATTAGGCTGGGTGTTGTGGCTCAAGCCGTAATCCTAGCACTTTGGGAGGCTGAGGTGGGAGGATCACTTGAGCCCAGGAGTTTGAGACCAACCTGGGCAACACAGTGAAACTCAGTATCTACCAAAAAACAAAACAAAACAAAACAAAACCAGGCAGGCACAGTGGCATGTGCCTATAGTCCCAGCTACTCAAGAGGCTGAGGTGGGAGGATGGCTTGAGCCTGGGAGGTCTTGGCTATAATGAGCCGAGATCATGTCAGTGCATTCTAGCCTGGGCAAGAGTGGGACCGTGTCTCAAAAAAAAAAAAAAAAAAAAAAAAAGATTTCTATGTCATAATGGGCTTGAAAATATACTGTTCCTAATGCTCTTATGCATTTAGCTCAGAAACTAAAAACTCCTCTAAAGGAATGTTATATGGCGAGACCAAAGGAAGTACTACCTTGTATCCAATTTCATGAATAAAATTCAGGCCTTTCCAAACTTTTAAATATGGTTGCCAATTGGTCTGGAATTTAATAGCCTGGATTATCAGCTCCCCTCTGATTCAGCTTCCCTTTAAAGCTTTGAGCCTAGAAAGTAGGGACTTAAGTGAGATGCACTCGGCTTGCCGAAGTCTCTGTTTCCTCCCTCTGAGATCTTGTTCTGGGAAAAGTGGGTTGTTATGGTGGCACTAGCAAATTCTGCCCATTCTTTAGCAGCTTTTCCAAATTCCCTCGGTGCAGGAGACAAGAAAGTTTCCCCAGTCCAGGGTATGGTGGCGTAGAGCCGTCTGACTTTCCTGAGTGAGCAGCACAGAGCTTGGCCCCAGTCACGTGCTCAGTGGGCCTCTACTGGCTTGAATGGAAGATCGTCTTATTTGGAGCAGCTTCTTTGTTTCACATTACAAAAGCAAAAACATCTGTAAAATCAACGGTGCTTCAGGTCTGCACTGACCATTACTGGAACTACTGGCTACATGTGGCTATTTAATGTAAAATCATTAAAGTTAAATAAGATTAAAAATTCAGGCTGGGTGCAGTGGCTCACGCCTGTAATCCCAGCACTTTGGGAGACCGAGGCAGGCAGATCACCTGAGGTTAGGAGTTCAAGACCAGCCTGGCCAACATGGAGAAACTTCATCACTACTAAAAATACAAAAATTAGCTAGGTGTGGTGGCGCACACCTGTAGTCCCTGCTACTCGAGAGGCTGAGGCAGAATAATTGCTTGAACCCAGGAGGCAGCTGCAGTGAGCCGAGATCTTGCCACTGTACTTCAGCCTGGGCAACAGAGTCTCTGTCTCAAGAAAAAAAAAAAAGATTAAAATTTCAGCTGCTCAGTCACACTAGCCTCAAGTGCTCAGCAGCTACATGTGGCTGAACTGAACAATGCCAATACAGAGCATTTCCATCACTGCAGAGAGCTCTGTTGGACTGAGCTCCTCCGGAAAAAGCAGCCTCAGGCCCTGAATGGACAGGAGAGAGGAAAGGGAAGTTTTTATAATATTTACAGTGTGTTTTTGATATGGAGTAGAACAGTATGAACTATTACTAACTGAATTTCTTACAAATAAAAAAAACTAAGATAGTAGCAAATTTTAAGTGTACAGATGTTATGACACTGAATTTTACATAAAAGATGAATTTTATTCTTACATTTTTTAACGCTCTCTGAAGAATTTTCTTAAATGCATTTTTGAATTGTTTCATATCAAAAAGGTCAACATCTTCACCTGCCAAAGTGAAAAAAAATAAAGAAAAATCAAGAGAGCAACGATGTCTTCAGTAAATACATTTGTAAAGTACCATGAAACTAAGCATTTTGTATAATTCCAGAGTAATAATGATCAAATCAAACAAATGCTGCTAGTACTTCTGACATGGCACCAAGAAATATGTTTCTCATTTTCCATAAGTAATAAATAATCACCTCATTTTTAAAGAAATGAGGAACATACTGATATTCTTTTTTTTTTTTTTTTGATATGGAGTCTGGCTCTGTCACCCAGGCTGGAGTACAGTGGTACAATCTCAGCTCACTGTAATCTCTGCCTCCTGAGTCCAAGCCAAACTATCAAATACAAATGTATAATTGTAAACAGAAAATATTACCTGGTCCTTTACTCATCTGAAAAACATCCCAAACTTTCTGGTGCTGATGAAATTGCGTATCTGAGAGAGGGAAGAAAGGTTTACTACTAGCATATCATAGAACTTTGAACAAATATGCTTATAGATATTTCTATACTATAAAACTTGGGAAAACAGTAATTCATAAATTGGGTTATACAGATTTGTGTTCAAAATATAAACTTTATATGGATTAAATTTACTTCATATAAATAAAGCAAATCATAATTACTCAATTCAACCGACTTAGATGATACAGTTGAGTTTTGGTATTTATTCTGTTAGCCCATTTATTCTATTTCTACATAAGCCTGCCCCACAGAATATCACATTAATCTGGCACGACAGGGAATGCTGCGCCCCACAGGACCCACATTTGAGCCAGCTGTTCCTCTGCCTGGAGCCTCTTTTCCTAGCTCCTTACACACCCCACTCCCCACCTCATTCTGCTCTCTACTCAGAGTAGTCCCCACCCTGATCACCCTACCCCAAACGCTCTGCATTAGTTCCCAGTTCCCGTCGGAGGACTCATCACTACCTGATGTCACATTACGTATGTATGTATGTATGTATGTATGTATTATTATTATTATTATTTTTTGAGACAGAGTTTCACTCTTTGTTGCCCAGGCTGGAGTGCAATGGTGCAATCTCAGCTCACTGCAACCTCCACCTCCCAGGTTCAAGTGATTCTCCTGCTTCAGCCTCCCGAGTAGCTGGGATGACACATGCCTGCCACAATGCCCGGCTAATTTTTTGTATTTTTAGTACAGACGGGGTTTCACCATGTTGGCCAGGCTGGTCTCAAACTCCTGACCTCAGGTGATCCACCCGCCTCGGCCTCCCAAAGTGCTGGGATTACAGGCATGAGCCACTGTGCCCAGCCACATTATTTATTTAGATGGTCATTTGTACACTGCCTGTCTTGCCAATTAGACTCTGATGGAAATGAGGGACCTGTTCACTGTTGTAGTCCCGGGTCTAAATTGTGTGGCATAAAGCAAGCACTCAGTATTTGTTTTGTTTTTCTAAGAGACAGGGTCTCACTATGTTAACTGGGCTAGACTTGAATTCGCGGCTCAAGTGATCCTCCTGCCTCAGCCTCCCAGGTGTCCCACACCACCACAACAGGGGTCAGTATATGTTTGATGAACGAATGAATGACTAAGTATATGACAGAAAACACCTTTCAGGAGTTACAAACTTGGAGTATCTTGGAGTAGAAATGGATCTAGGAAGTTAGCAAGTTCAACCATATCCCTTCATCCTTCTGGCTTAAAACTCTCTCTGCACTGACTTGTCTGTGTCTCTGGACCTCAGACCAGGTTTTCTTTTCTTTTTCTTTCTTTTTTTTTTTTTTTGAGACAGAGTCTCCTGGTATCGCCAGGCTGGAGTGCAGTGGTACGATCTTGGCTCACTGCAACCTCTTGTCTCCTGGGTTCAAGCGATTCTCCTGCCTCAGCCTCCCGAGTAGCAGATTACAGGTACCTGCCACCACGCCTGGCTAATTTTTTGTATTTTTAGTAGAGATGGGGTTTCACCATAGTGGCCAGGCTGGTCTCCCACTTCTGACCTCAGGTGATCCACCTGACTTGGTCTCCTAAAGTGCTGGTGTGAGCCACTGTGTCCAGCCAGGTGCTTAATGAATTTTTGAATGAATGTATGAGAAATGGGAATGGTGTGGATCCACCTTTTATGCCTGAGAGAATCCAACCACTGAAAATGAGATAAACTAAATCAGAGGCAGATGCTCTAAATTCAGCAATAGCATGAATTGGAGCATGCCATGAGTTGGAGCAAAGTATTAAAAAAGATAATTTCTGTTACACTTACAGAAAACAGCTAATACATAATGATTGCAGTTAGTTAATACCAGGCTCTAAGTATTTAACTTGTACTCTTATTTAATCCTCACCATAACCTTATATGATATTATCACTATTATACAGATGGGTCAAATGATAATACTAGAGATGTTGGTATGCCACAGAGATGTTAACCAACTTCCTACAGGGCTCACAGGGAGGCAGTAATGGAGCCATGAAATGAACCCAAGAAATCTGGCCCCAGGGCCTGTGTTCTCAGCCCCTACATTATGCTGCCTTCTGATTAAAAAAACAGACATCTTGAAACAGTACAGACAGGAAAGCGAGACAAAAATCAATGAAGTGGAAGGGAGGAGAGGTGAGAAGCTACACTGTAATAGGAACAAATTTTCAGAAAGTTATTTTCAAATCCTATAGTAATAATACAGATGCTTCTTGACTTATGATGGGGCTGTGCCTGATAAATCCACCTTGAGGTGAAAATAATTCACCTAACCTTCATACATCTTAGCTTAGCCTAGCCTACTTTATGTGTGCTCAGAGCACTTACAGCCTACAGTTGAGCAAAATCATCCAAGAGTCTTCTATCATAAACTGTTGCATACCTCATGTAATTTACTAAATACTGTACTGAAAGTAAGAAAAGAATGGTCATATGGGAACTCAAAGTATGGTTTTTGTTGAATGTCTGCTGCTTTCATACTAGTTGAACAATTTTAAGTTGAGCTGTTGTAAGTTGGCAACCTGAGTAATACAAAGCCTAACATTTACTTTATGCTAGTTACTATGCTAACAGCTTCTCAGGCTCTACCTCATTTAATCCTAACAAGAATCTTGTGAAGTAGATACTGTACTATTATCTCTGCTTGAAGTTTGAGGCTCAGAAAGGTGATGCAACTTGTCAAAGAACATAGGGCTGAGTGACATACTGGGATTTGAAACAAGGTCTCCTCGACTCTAGAATCTGAGGCCTTATATATAAAATTGCTTCTGGGACAAGTACAGCGGTTCACCCCTATAATCCCAGCACTTTGGGAGGCTGAGGAAGGAGGAACACTTGAGCCCAGGAGCTGGAGACCAGCCTGGGCAACATGGCAAAACCTCGTGGCAAAAAATACAAAAAATTAGCCACACATGGTGGTGCACTCCTATAGTCCCAGCTACTTGGGAGGCTGAGGTTGGAGGATCACTTGAATCCAGGAGGCAGAGGTCGCGGTGAGCTGAGATGGTGTTAAAGCACTCCAGCCTGGGCGACAAAATTGCCTCTGATGCAACTGATCAGTTAAGTGTAAATACCAATCACTAAAACTTACAAACGATGTCTAACAGGGCAGCGTCATTGAGACTTGCACGCTTTTCCTAAAAGAGAAAACAAATTATTTAGTAACCGTGGTGATAGGTTTGGTTCTATCCCATTTAAAACACATTTTAGGATTGGTTAGAACAGACTATTAGTACGTTCTCAGTACTTTACTGACAAACTGTCTCCAATCTGTTCTCCTGTTAACCAATGGACATTCTTACTGATTCATGTCTTAGTCCAGGCATTCACAACCTTCTCTCACAATTTATTCCTCATTCATCACTGTTAACTTTTTGATTTGTACAAAATTAACTTTATTGAAGTATAATTATCATCCATTAAATTGTTTAAATATATACTTTAAATATATTTAAAGTATACAATTTGATACATTTTGACTTATGAATATACACACAAAACCATTACCACAGTCAAGACAGTGACAATATCCACCAGCACTGCCTCCCAAATTTTCTCATGTTTCTCTTTTTTTTTTGAGACAGAGTCTTGCTCTATTGCCCAGGCAGGAGTACAAAGGTGCACTCTTAGCTCACTGCAACCTTTGTCTCCCAGGTTCAAGTGATGCTCCTGCCTCAGCCTCCGGAGGAGTTGGGATGACAGGTGTGTGCCACCACGCCCAGCTAATTTTTGTATCTTTAGTAGAGAAGGGGTTTCACCATGTTGGCCAGCTGGTCTCCTAACCCCAAATGATCTGCCTGCCTTGGCCTTCCAAAGTGCTGGGATTCCAGGCAGGAGCCACTGAGTCCAGTCTTGTGTCCCTTTCTTATCACCGCCCACTTCCTTCCACTTTTCTTGGTTTCCATGTCTCTACCTCCCAAGCCTTAGTCCTAAGGCAAACACTGATCTGCTTTCTGTCATTACAGATTTGTTTACATTTTCTAGAGGTTTATATGAATGTTAACATAAGTATGTACTCATTTTTTGGTCTGGCTTTTACTCAGCACAATTATTTTCATATCCATCCATATGTTAGCATCTATGAATACTTCATTCCTTTTTATTGCTGAGTATATCCACTGTATGGATACATCACAATCTGTTCATCTGTTTACCTGCTGATGGACATTTGGGTTGTTTCCAGTTTGTGGCTTTTATGAATAACGTTGCTGTGAACATTAATACACACATCTTTATGTGAACGTGTTTTGTTTTTAAAACAATGCTACAATGCATCTTGATTTATATAACTAAATATTTATCAATTATAATATTTATACATACCTCCTTATTTTTTATTATTTTCTCATCATAAATTTCTGTAAGTAGAATTGCTAGGTCAAAAAGTATATTTATTTAAAAGCGAAGGAGGCCAGGCATGGTGGCTCACACCTGTAATCCCAGCACTTTGGGAGGCCAAGGTGAGTGGATCACCTGAGGTCAGGAGTTCGACACCAACCTGATCAAGATGGCAAAACCCTGTCTCTACTGAAAATACAAAAATTAGCCAGTGTGGTGGTGTGTGCCTGTAGTCCCAGCTACTCAGGAGGCTGAGGCACTAGAATCGCTAGAACCTGGGAGGCAGAGGTTGCAGTAAGCTGAGATTGTGCCATTGCACTCTGGCCTGGATGACAGAGCAAGACTGTCCCAAAAATAAACAAAGAAATAAATAGAAGTGAAGGAGGGATGGGTATATTGGAATAAGAAAATTATTTGAACTATATTTGCAACTTTTCTGATAGTCTGAAAACAGTTTAAAGCAATAAGCAATTGAGTAGATAAATACACATGAAAGACAGAGTCTCTTTCCTCACAACTCCGCCAATACGCTTGGGTGGCATTGTCTTTTCATCCTTGATAACCGGATAGGTTTCAAAAAAATGCAAAAAACGCTGCTCATTATTTTAATTTGTACTGTTTTTTCTTCTCCTATGATATTTACTTTTTCCATCTTATTGATTTGTAAGCGTTCTTTTAAGATGAAAAGGTCAATTAAAAATTAGTTTTTTTTCCACTGCAGCTGTATATAGCCCTCATCAGTTCACTAATAGTTTAGCACCTACCTTACATCTCTTTTGGGGTAAGGAATAGAAGAAAGAAAAACCCAAAGGGGTATCACTGTGTTCAAGACTCATCATTTTTAACACTGTTACCTCACACAGACGGATCAAGTGCTGAACTACAGATTCCTTTCTCTGCCGGAAATTTACAGTCTGCAGTTGATTTTCAGACAAAAAATCCCAAGCCTTCAGGATTGTTGTCAGTTCATTCATGGGGATTTTCAAGATGGTCCTCTTGATGAACTCAGCAACAGTCTCATCCATCTCTTTGGCGCTTTTACAAAACAAAAACAGCACAACAAAGTATTAACCAAATACAATACTGGTCTGTTTGTATTTACACATACACACACGTATGAAAAATAGAGACAGGGTCTCACTACATTGCCCAGGTTGGTCTTGAACTCTTAGGCTTAAGCAATCCACCCGCCTCAGCCTGCCAAAGTGCTGGGATTACAGGCATGAGCCACCGCACCTGGCCATCAGCATAGTTAGCTGGGATTTTGATTTGTAGGTCAAACACCTAAATGTTTATACTTTTTCAGCTATTCTGCAGTGTTTTAGCATGAGCCTTTAATTATTTTCTCCTTAATGTATATTTAAATGTTTTAGAGTTTAAAAATTAGTGCTATCTCTCCTTTTCTGGCTAGAGTATTTTGATGTTTTGATAGCGATGATATATAAATCATTCATTCATTCACTGATTCATGTAACCCCTTACTGAGGACCTGTGCATGCCAGGCACTTTTCTAGGCACTGGGGATAGATATATCTTTGGCCAAAAAGACAAACATCTGTTCCAGTATGGTGCATCCATTCTAGTGGGGAGAGAGAAACAACAGAGGAATCACAAACTATGTTAAAAGTGAGGAGTGCTGGAGAAAATGGAATAATTTTGGCAGGCTGAGTTGAGGGTGGGAGTGCTGCAGAAAGTAGGCCTCATAGAGAATATGACTTTGGGGCAATCCTTGCAGGAGAAGGGGTCATGTGGTGGAAGAGCTTTCCAGGCAGAAGGAACAGCATGTGCAAAAGTCCCGAGGCAAGAGCCTGCTTGGGGCCTTCAAGGAACAGGGAAGGGTGGCCTCCAGTGAGGGGACAGCCGAGACAGGAAGGAGGCATAGAGAAGGAGGTGAGGTCAGTGATCGTGGAGGGCCCTGAAAGCCACTGCAGGGATCACTGCTTTTTTCACTCTGCAAGGTGCTAAGCACAGGCAGGACATGCTCTTGTTTAGGTTTTCTGCCAGGATCAATCTGGCTACTGTACTGAGAACACAGTGTAAGGAGGCGAGGGCAGAGGTTGGAGGTTAGTGAGGCAGGGGAAGAAGTCAGATTCTGGATACACTTTTAAGAGGGAACTCATGGGGTTTCTAGATGGATTACATGTGGGGTGTTAGATCAAGAAAAGAACCAAAGATGAAACCAAGGTTTTTACCAGGGAACTAAAAGACAAAGTTACTATTAGCTGAGATGGTCAAGACTGCGACAGGGGCAGAAGAAAGCTAAGGAATTCTGGAAATCTGTTCTCAATCTGGTAATACTAAGATAAAGATGAGAGTCCAAAGGAGATACTGAATAAACAGTTGGATCTGTGAGTCCACAGGACACGCTAAGAGCTAGCGGTGCAGTGGATTGCTGTCTCTTAGTCCTTTAATGCACTGCCTGTGAACAAAGAGCTCTTTCCTCCCTCACTTCTCCTGCCCATGCCTGAAGGTGAGATTCCTCAACTGTCTATAGGGTCCCGAGCCCCAAATCCAGTGTGGCTCCCTCATCAATAGGCAAGGGATATAATCTCCAGAGGAATGACCTAGCGGCTGAAGGAATAAGGAAGGAAGATTCTGAGCTCTTTTATTATTTTCCTCTGGGTAGAAGTTGTAAGCCAATGTTGACAGCTGATCTCACCTCTGCTACTTTATTTGGGGACACCGGTGAGCATCTCTCTCTCTCTTCAAATACAGAATAAAAAAGCAAACAAACGTGGTATTTATTTATTTTTCATTCGAGATAGAGTCTCACTGTCACCCAGGCTGGAGTGCAGTGGTGCGACCTCGGCTCACTGCAACCTCCCCCGCCTG
Organism: Rhinopithecus roxellana; assembly: GCF_007565055.1. Lineage (NCBI taxonomy): Eukaryota > Metazoa > Chordata > Mammalia > Primates > Cercopithecidae > Rhinopithecus > Rhinopithecus roxellana. The sequence continues at coordinate 57,051,445 of NC_044568.1, forward strand.
GTTCAAGTGATTCTCCTGCCTCAGCCTCCCAAGTAGCTGGGACTACAGGCATGCACCACCACACCTGGCTAATTTTTGTGTCTTTAGTAGAGACAGGGTTTCACCATGTTGCCCAGGCTGGTCTCAAACTCCTGATCTCAAGTGATCTGCCCGCCTCGGCTTCCCAAAGCGCTGGGATTACAGGTGTGAGCCAACGCGCGGTCTGCAAACATGATTTTTAAACAATGCAGGGTATCACCTGCGTACTTTAATGTCCCTTAACAGTGTATCTTCTAGGAAGGCACACACAGACCTTGGGTGTCTGTGTTTAAGACACAAGCCTGTAGTCTTATCTGTTTCCTGTACAACTTTGGGAATTCCAGGGACAAAGAAGTATCTTCCTACAAGAGTCCTGGCTGTGACTTACTTGTTGAAAACTGAAAAATTATCCTTGTCTGCTTCTGAAAAGAAATAGATAGTTGACTGTATTTTAAAAAATACTGAAAATGATAGTAAAACAAAGATAAAGAGGAAGGATTAGGAGCCATTTAGAAAGAGAAAAACAACTGAATTAAGGCCGTAGGAACAGAATCAGGATCATGAAACAGGAGTCGGATTTGTTTCTTTGTGTAGTTACTGGACCATCTAAAGCCTTCACCATGGTCTACAAGGGCCCGTGTTGCGTGGCCCCCGCTTCCCTGTCCTTGATTTTCTGAGCTCCAGCTACACTAGTCTCTTAGTTAAATAATCTCTCTGGAGAAGGACCATTGTGCCTGCAGTTACAACTGCCTAGAAGGGTCTTCCTGCACATGTTCTCTCCAGTGACTTCTTGTCATTCAGGTGTTAGCTTAGATGGTTTCTCCTCAGACTTATCCTGACCACCCAACCAAAAGTTACTTCCCCAGTCTCCACTGCTAATTTTTTTTTTTCCTTTTTTTTAGATGCAGTCTTGCTTGGTCGCCTACACTGGAGTGCAGTGGCGTGATTTCTGCTCACTGCAGCCTCTGCTTCGCAGGTTCAAATGATTCTCCTGCCTCAGCCTCCTGAGTATCTGGGATTACAGGTGTGCACCATGACACCCAACTAATTTTTCTATTTTTAGTAAAGATGGGGTTTCACCATGTTGATCAGGCTGGTCTTGAACTCCCAATCTCAAGTGATCCTCCCGCCTCAGCCTCCCAAAGTGCTGGGAGTACAGGCGTGAGCCACTGCACCAGGCCATCCACTGCTAACTGTCTTTACGGAACTATCTGAAATTATCTTTTTAAATTTTCTTGTTTCTAAAATTGAGCTCCAGGGCAGGACGATGTTTTTATTCACAGCTATACTCCTAGACCGGAAAGGCGTCACTATAGCCAAGAACAGTTTACTGAGTCCTTGATAAATACTTGTGGAATGAATGCCTGAGGAGACAACCTGGGCAAACTGGGATTCAACAGTCAGTGGAACATCAAATCAACACCTCTCCCATTAAGAACAAGGGTGAGGGGCCAGGAGCGCGCCCGGCACCGTGCATCACTTGAGATCAGGCGTTCGAGACCACCCGGGCCAACATGGTGAAACTCCATCTCTACTAGAAATACAAAAATTAGCCGGATGTCATGACGCACACCTGTAGTCCCAGCTACTCGGGAGGCTGAGATAGGAGAACCGCTTGAATCCGGGAGGAGGAGGTTGCAGTGAGCCAAGAACGCGCCACTGCCCTCCAGCATGGGCGACAGAGCAAAACTCGTCTCAAAAAAAAAAAAAAAAAAAAAAAAAAAAAATCAAAAAAAAAACAAAACACACACAGGCGAGGCGAGGCTGTTAAAATTGATTCTTGGGCCCTATCAAATTAAACTGTGGGGAGGGCGCACAGAGGGATTGAGATTTAGCATCTTTTAAAGAGTACGTCAGATGATTAATTCCGGGTAAACTTTGCAGAACGCCAGTCTAAAGAAATTTGGTAGAGCGCACTCAATCTCACCAATTAAGATGGAAATCCCTTTAGTAAAAGTTTACCCCTGTGGCCATTTTTAAACTTTCCTTTTTTTGTTGTTTTTGAGACACAGTCTCGCTTTGTCGCCCAGGCTGGAGTGCAGTGGCGCTATCTCAGCTCACTGCAACCTCCGCCTCCCGGGTTCACGCGCTTCTCCTGCCTCAGCCTCCCAAATAGCTGGTATTGCAGGCACCTGATACCACGTCCGGCTAATTTTTCTATTTCTAGTAGAGACGGGGTTTCACCATGTTGGCCAGGTTGGTCTCGAACTCCTGACCTCGTGATCCACTCGCCTCGGCCTCCCAAAGTGCTGGGATTACAGGCGTAAACTACCGCGCCCGGCCCCATTTTTAAACTTTCTTTGTACTTCCTAGCGTTTTAGTGCCTGGCATACGGTAGATACTCAAGGTCTGTGGAACGCATGATCAAAAAGATCCATTTTAAGTAACGTTCACGTAGCCACACACCTCTGCAGAGCTCCAACAGGCAGCGCGAGGAGCAACGCAAGAGGCTACACGGACGAAAAACGACGGACGCCGAGGTGACAGAAAAGCAAAACCCCAACTCTGGGCCAGGAAGCAACCCCAGGCTCGGAGAGCGTAGCCCCCGGTCACATGACCACACGGCCCGCCTCTGACGCAGTCGCGTGCCTACGTACGGCTCGACCCGCCCCACCGCGGGCGAGGTGACGTCACGTCCGGCACAGCGTCGCCGCCCCCTCACCTCGGCCCGAACCGTAGTTCCCCGCCTGGAGCCCGAGACCCAGCGCCAATCTTGAGCCTCACAACGTGCGACAATTAAGAAAAAGCCGCTCCCCGAGGCCTGGCATCTGGCTTCCTCAAGGCCCCACACCCTCCCGGGCCCGATCCAATGCCGCCCGGGACTCTCTTACCGGCCCACATCTCCTTCAGTCTCCCTCTTCGGCAGCTGTTCCCGCCCGCCGCGCCTTCAAAGCCACCAATTGCAGTTCCCGCCGCCTCCAAGCCCCGCCCAGCGGAGCGCAAGCAGCAGTCTTGGGCACAGGGGACTGCACGGGGGAGCGACTGAAGCGAAGGTCGCCGACCCCCCGCGCCCCTGTTCTTAGAAGTGTACAGCCTTGCACCAGTAGTGGACTTACACATAGGCTCCGTTAGGGTCTGGCTTGTGTGCTCGGCTTGTGACTTAGACGCTGTCGTGCCTCAGTGGACTCACTGTGTCTCCCCCCCAGACGGACGGAAATGGGCCCGTCCAGGCCAGGCGGTGCATGCGCCTCGGGGCCCGCGGGCAGCGGGGGTGGGGAGCCCGGGCTCTCGGCTCCCCGGCAGACGGCCTTCGGGTCGGGCGTCTCCGTTGGTGACTGCCGCTTCAGTTCTCCCGGTGTGGTCGCGAGTCCGGTGAGTCTTGGGAGTCCGGGCCGTTGCGAGCGCTGTCCGTTGTTCCTCCTCAGGTCCCCTGACAGCGCGTCCCGCCGAGCCCCTTCCTGCCGCCAGTCGGCCCCAGGAGATGGGGACCCGGAAGAGCCGACTGCCGCAGGCCCATAGCCGGGCTGCTGCGCTGGGGAGGCTGCGGGTGAGATGGCTGGGCGCTAGCTGGAACGCGCTGGTGGCTGAGAGCGGCCTTGGGCGTCGCTCGGGGTTGGAATCCGCTCACCACTCGCTGGCTAGTGACCTTGGGCGCGCTCCTTTCCTCCCGGAGCTGGGGCTTCCTCGCCTGTAAAATGAGCCTTGAGGAATGGAGCCCTCAACACAGGGTTTGACACGACGAGCGCCCAATAAAGTGTTGTTGTTTATCTAGCAGTTGAGAATTTGCGGGTAGAAAACGGGCGCCGTTCAAGCACGTCTCAGCTGCAGTGCGCTGTGGCGGTCAGTACACTTTACTCTTTTTTCCCCTTTAGTACCTTTTTTTTTTTTTCCTCCCGGGAGAGTAATACACTCACCTTTCTTTTCTTGGGTTTAAAGATCAGGCGTTTTATGTAGAGTCTTAAATAAATCAGTTTTGGAAGTCTTCATTGAAAACCTTAAAGGCATGGAAGTTTTCAATGGCAAAGAAATTGTGTTGTGATGCCATTCGTATCTCTTCTCCTATATGTGAATGCCTTTTGCACTTGTTTGGTTGATTTAAAATGAGTTTCTTTTTCATCCTTTTCCTGCTGCGTTGAGGCCTGAACTAGTTGTCCATTTCTGACATTTAGCGAACATGGATTGGGAATTTACCACGTGCATTTGCAAGAATGCTCCCTCACGAGCCTGTGCGTTCCTTGAGATGTATGAACGAGTGTTTGCCTCTGAAATTCACATGATTTTGGCAGAGTGCTCGGCACCTTGCAAGTCCTGGTAATGTTTATTCAGGGAAAGCTGCGAGGTCGCATTCACTGAGAAACTCTTTGGTGGAAGTCAGAGTAGTTAAGCCCTTCTCCCCAGGCCGCCCCCGGGGTCCGTCTCAGAAGCAGCCTGGCATGGGGTCTACAGTACTAGCGCCAGTCACGTTCTTGGTGGTATCGGTTCAGAATTGGTCCTGTGAGAAGTCGCTGTGATAAGTGGAAGTGGACAGGGGAGGCAGTCCCTGACTGTCTGCTACCTCTGCTGCAGTATGGCTCATAGTTTGAAAAGTTGAAAATAATTATTTAACTAATACCAGGGCCGAAATGTAGGCTTTAAAAATGTTTAATGTTTATTTTTATATATTTTTATTTTTTTTTATTTTGAGACGGCGTCTGGCTCTGTCGCCCAGGCTGGAGTGCAATGGCGCGATATCGGCTCACTGCAACCCCCACCTCCCGGGTTCAAGTGATTCTCGTGCCTCAACCTCCCGAGTGGCTAGGGTTACAGGCCACGCCCGGCTAATTTTTGTATTTTTAGTAGAGACGGGGATTCACCATGTTCGCCAGGCTGGTCCTGACCTCAAGTGATCTGCCGACCTCGGCTTCCCAAAGTGCTGGGATTACAGGCGTGAGCCACGGCGCCCAGCCTAAAAAAATGTATTTTAGAAAGCGGAGTGTTTACAGTTTTTTTCTGGAGAACAGATTCTTCAGACCCTGAACAACAGACTTTTCTGGCCTTGTTTTTTGCATGTTTTGCAATAACATTAGAAATTACAACTGTAGTGTAAATTTCCTGTGCGGCCGCACAGTAGGAAAATCTTTCTAAAGAAAAGCCAACTGGCATTAAAATACAGGGTTCTTCCTTGTGATTATAGATTTGCTGAAGTGAGTTACTAGAATGCTTACCTGTTTTCTTTATACTAGAGTTAATGCAGCGCTCGATTTATTTTCTAAAATTGTGCCACCTGGTGGTTGAAATATGTCTTAGACTGCTCTTGAGGAAAATTGTACCTCAGAGTCGGTAGACTAAGGTTGAAGGAGTGAGTAAAATAAAGCTATAATTTTTTTATATCTTCACTAAGAGTACCCTACTGCTTCTACCCTCTCAGCTTACTCCCCAGGAAAAGTTAAAATTGCCCTTATGGGCCCCTTAGCTAGCTATCAAACTACATTTGACAGCTGAAAATGTTAAGGGATTTCAGTGGACTGTTTGGTATTGTGTGCATACACACAGTGGATGGGGCTGGATTGAGGAGGGAGGTAGTGAAATAGTGACAAATTTACCCTTTTGATGTTTTCTCAAATGCCAGTGTAAAGATGAGACTGACAAACTCTTTGGTGGAAGTCAGAGTAGTTAAGCCTTTCTCCCCAGGCAGCCCCTGGGGTCGCTCCCAGGAGCAGCCTGGCATGGGGTCTGCACTGGAATTAAATATTACTCTATTCAAATAATAACAGTTTGAATGGAATTTATCCCTCTCTATTTCACTGGAAACATCCCAGAACGAGGTCTTGTGTTCCTTTCACTCTCGTTTCCATCATGGTGATGTTCGTAATTATTATTTTTTGAGATGGAGTCTCACTCTGTCGCCCAGGCTGGAGTGCAGTTGGTGCCATCTCGGCTCACTGCAACCTCTGCCTTCAGGGCTCAAGCGCTTCCCCTGCCTCAGCCTCCCAAGTAGCTGGGATTACAGGCCCCCACCACCACACCCAGCAAATTTTTGTATTTTTAGTGGAGACTGGGTTTCACCATGTTGGCCAGGCTGATCTCGAACTCCTGCCCTCAAGTGATTTGGCCTCCCAAAGTTCTGAGATTACAGGCATGAGCCACTGCTTCCAGCTTCACATAAGTTATTTTAAACCCATGCCATCACTGAGATATAGGTCAAGAGCAAATTCCATTTTATGGAAGAGAGACTCAGGTCTCAGATTAGTAACCAAAATGACATAACTTATGAGTAGCTGACTAATGACAAATACAATACTCTTCTCTTTTTGTGTGTGTCTTGACAGACTCACTGTTTCCACACTTACAGAATAGTATTATGTTGGCTGCTTTGGAACTTGGGCCTAGAATGACTACCTGTTGAACTTGTAGTCAGTTAGAAGCTCTTTGGGAATAGTTTTTTCCATTTGAATTTATTTCATTCACAAACTGCTGTGAAGGCATGTCTTTCCTATTTTGAACATGGATTAAAAATCTGTCATGGTTAGAGATTATGTTGGGTTGTAACTTTGCAGCTAACTGCTGTGTGACCTGGGGCTTAGTTTCTCTATGAAAATGTGGGCAGTGCATATTTTGACCTGTAAAAAGACAATTTCTCATGGTTCATCTGAATTTAAAAGGCTACCTGTTTCATAGGGTTGTTGCATTATAAGATTTGTGCTTAGCACGTGGCAAGTGTTCAACAAATTATTTTCTAAACTAATAATGATACCTTCTTATGAGTTTGAAGAAATTTTAAGAATAAGAGTATGGAATACATATTTAGCTTTTCTTCAGTTCGTAAAATGTATTTTGAGTTAAATTGTGTTACTAGAATAGTCTTTTAAAGGTGAGTACTGGAAGACATCAGCACTTAATTCTATGTGTTCTGAGAGAACATTGCCATTGTTTTACAGTTGTACCTTATGTATTACACCCCAGAATACAGCAGTACATCTGTGTATGCACCAATATTTAGGTAAAGCCAAGTGACACAAAGTGGATGGAAGGGAGCATAGGTGATGGGTATATAGAAGGCAGGGGAAGGAAGAGCCTATCCAGCTAAAAATATGTGGTAGAAGAAAAAAAGGAGTGACAGGGAAAGCAAGGAATCTGTTGGATAAGGGATAAGGTGAGTGTTTAGAGCTTTAGGTTAAGTAGTACTTTCTTACCAAGAATAGGAAAAGGAAATGAAATTAAACCATTTTATTCTTTGACATAGTCATCTAAGCTAAGAAAGCAGAAGGGCCTCATAAATATATACAATTATTATTTGTCAATTAAAAGTAAAAGTAAATAATGAGAATTAGAAGGGAAGACGTTTTATTGGTACACCACCCAGATCGACAATAGCATACATATTTGAGGTAAACTAGTTATAGAGGGAGGAAAATATATACCATTTTATGTACTTGGGCTTATATACATCTTTGCGTCTATTAATATTATCTCAGTCAGTGTCTTCTCAGGTGTTTGTCAATTAAGTCATTTCGGTACATCATAAGCTTGTTTCTGAGTTGTAAAGGCACACATTTGAATGCCAGTTGATAGAAAAGTGCAAAAATATTTTGTCAAATACATTTAGAAAATGAGTGGTGCCATCTTGGCTCACTGCAACCTTGCCTCCCAGGTTCAAGCGATTCTCCTGCCTCAGCCTCTCAAGTAGCTGGGATTACAGGTGCCCGCCACCACGCTGGGCTAATTTTTTAAATTTTTAGCAGAGATGGGGTTTCGGCATGTTGGCCTGGTTAGTCTTGAACTCCTGACCTCAGGTGATCCACCTGCCTCAGCCTCCCAAAGTGCTGAGATTACGGGTGTGAGCCACCACGCCTGGCCTATACCAGTGTATGTTTTCTTTAGGAAAAAATAAGGCAGAAACCAGATAACTAACACTTCACATAAATGTAGGTGCATAATATTGGTATATTAGATGACTTAAATTGCTGAACTGTATGAAACTTAATTTTTCTAAGGCAAAAAATAGATGTCATTGGAAGGATCTTGGAGTCAGTGGCAGGCAAACAATTTGAACTTGGCTGCATTTTTTTCGTTGCAAATAAATACTTAGCTGGGTGCAGTGGCTTTATTTGTGGTCTTCAGCTGTGTGTGTTTAGCAGTTACTGAATAGAACAGGGACCTACTACATTTTTATAAGTTGCAATTGAAATAGTAGCTATGCTGTAATCCTTTGGAATTATTTGTTCAGACAATTTTTTGTTTTTGTTGAGTGGCAGGTGGATGGACAGTTTGAATTTCTCACAATTTTTTTTTTTTTTAACAGCTTGAGGTGTAATTTACCTACCATAAAATTTGTATGGTGAAATACACATAAAATTTACCATCTTAACCATTTAAATGCACAGTTCAGTGGTATCAAATACATTAATAATGTAGTGCAACCATCACCACCGTCTATCTTCATAATATTTTTTATCTTATAAAACTTTCTGCCCATTAAACAATAACTCCCCATTCTTCTCCTCCTGCCCTTCCACCTCCCTCTGGTAACCACCATTCCACTTTCTGTCTCTTTGATTTTGACTAGTTCAGGTGCCTCGTATAAGTGGAATGTTAAAATACTTGCCTTTTAAAAAATGTATAGTTTCAAACTTTTATTTCAGATTTTGGGGGTAAGTAATGTGCAGGTTTCTTACATGGGTGCATTGGGTGATGCTGAGGTTTGGGGTACAGTTGATCCCGTCATGCAGGTAAGTGAGCATAGTACCTAACAGTTTTTCAGCCCTTACCCTCCTTCCACCCTCTGTTAGTCCCCAGTGTCTTTTGTTGCCATCTTTATGTTTGTGAGTATCCAGTGTTTAGCTCCCACTTATAAGTGAGAATATGCCATATTTGGCTTTCCGTTGCTGCATTAATTCACTTATGATAATGACCTCCAACTGCATCCATGTTGTTGCAAAGGACATGATTTCATTCTTTTTTATGGCTGTTTAGTATTCCATGGTGTATATGTATCACATTTTCTTTATCCAGTCCACTGCTGATAGACACTTAGGTTGGTTCCATGTCTTTGCTGTTGTGAATAGAACTATAAAGAACATACGAGTGCATGTTTCTCTTCTTGTAGAACGGTTATTTTCTTTTGGCTATATACCCAGTAATGGGATTGCTGGATCAAGTGGTAGGTGTTTTAAATTCTTTGAGAAATCTCCAGACTTCTTTCCACAGTGGGTGAACTAACTAATTGACATTCCCACAACAGTGTCTAAGCATTCTCTTTTCTCACAGCCTCCCCCAGCATCTGTTTTTTTGACTTTTAGTAATAGCCATTCTGACTGATGTGAGGTGGTATCTCATTATGGTTTTGATTTGCATTTCTCTGATGATTAGTGATGTTGAGCATTTTTTCATGTTTTTTGGCCACTTGTATGTCTTTTTGAGAAGTGGCTGTTCATGTCTTTTGCTCACTTTTTTTGGTTGTAGTTTATTTGTTTTGTTTTTTGAGATGGAGTCTCACTCTGTCGCCTAGGCGGGAGTGCAGTGGTGCCATCTTGGCTCACTGCAACCTCTGCCTCCCGGGTTCAAGCCATTCTCCTGCCTCAGCCTCCCAAATATCTGGGATATTTTTGTATCTTTAGTAGAGATGGGGTTTCACCATATTGGCCAGGCTGGTCTCAAACTCCTGACCTTGTGATCTGCCTGCCTCAGCCTCCCAAAGTGCTGGGATTACAGATGTGAGCCACCGCGCCCGGCCTTTTGCCCTCTTTTTAATGGGATTATTTATTTTTTGCTTGTTGAATTAATTTCCTTATAGATTCTGGATATTAGACCTTTGCTGGATACATAGTTTGTGAATATTTTCTCCCATTCTGTAGGTTATCTGTTTATTCTATTCATAGTTTCTTTTCCTGTTTTGAGATCTTTAATTAGGTTTCAGTTTTTCTTGTAATTGCTTTTGAGTGCTTAGTCCTAATTCTTTCCTAAGGCGAATGTCCAGAATGGTGTTTCCTGGGTTTTCTTCTAGGATTCTTATAGTTTGAGGCATTCTATGTAAATCTTTAATCTATCTGGAGTTAATTTTTATATATGATGAAAGGTAGGGGTGCACTTTTATTCTTCTGCATATAGCTAGCCAACTATCCCAGCACCATTTATTGAATGAGAAATCCTTTTGCCATTGCTTCTTTTTGTTGACTTTATCAAAGATCAGAAGGTGTGTGACTTTATTTCTGGGCTGTTCTGTTCCATTGGTCCATGTGTGTGTTTTGTAGGAGAAGCATGCTGATTTGGTTATTGTAGCCTTAATCTGAAGTAGGGTAATGTGATACCTTTGGTTTTTGTTCTTTTTGCCTAGGATTCTTTTGGCTATTTGAGCCCCTTTTTGGTTCCATATAAATTTTAGGATAGCTTTTTCTGATTCTGTGAAAAAATGCCATTGGTAGTTTGATAGGAATAGTGTTGAATCTGTAGATTGCTTTGAATCTGTAGATTGCTTTGGGCAATATGACCATTTTATGATACTGATTTCCCCAATCCATGAGCACGGAATATTTTTCCATTTGTTTGTGTCATCTGTGATTTCTTTCAGCAGTGTTTTGTAGTTCTTCCTGTAGAAATCTTTAACCTCCTTGGTTAGATATATTCCTAGGTATTTTATTTTTTTGGTGGCAATTGAAAATGGGATTGCTTTCTTGATTTGGCTCTCAGGTTGAAAGTTATTAGTGTATAGACATGCTACTGATTTTTCCATGTTGATCTTGATCCTGAAACTACTCAAGTCATTTGGCAATCTTGAGGGTTTTCTGGGTATGGAATCATATCAGTGAAGAGAGACAGTTTGACTTCTTTTCTTATTTGGATGCCTTTTATTTCTCTTGGCTGATTGCTTTGGCTAGGACTTCAGTACTGTGTTGAATAGGAGTGGTGAGAGTGGGCATCCTGTTCCCTTGTTCCGGTCCTCAAGGGAAATGCTTCCATCTTTTGCCTGTTCAGTATGATTTTGGCTGTGAGTTTGTCATAGATGGCTCTTATTATTTTGAGGTACACTCTTCAGTGCCTAGTTTGTTGAGGGTTTTTATCATGAAGGGATGTTGCATTTTATCAAAGGCTTTTCTCTTATTGAGATAATCGCGTGGTTTTTGTGTTTAATTCTGTTTGTGTGGTGAATCACATTTATTTTGCGTATGTTGAACCCTATATATATGTTTTTTGACTGGCTTATTTCACTCAGAATGTCCTCACGGTTCATCTATGTTGCAGCATGTGTCAGAATTTCCTTCCGTTTTAAGGCTGAATAGTATGCCATTGTATGTATATGCCACACTGTGCTGATCCCTTCGTCTGTTGGGCTCTTGGGTTGCTTACATGTTTTAATTATTATGAATAATATGCTGTGAACATGGGTGTTCAAATATCTCTTCAAAATCCTGCATTTAATTCTTTTGAGAATATAGCCAGAAGTGGAATTGTTGGATCATATGGTAACTTCATTTTTAATTTTTTGAGGAACTGCTATACCGGTTTCCACAGTGACTATCCCAGTTTACGTGCCCGCCAACAGTGCACAAGAATTTCAGTTTCTCCACGTCTTCTTCAGCATTTGTTACTTTCTGGGTTTTTTCAGCATTAGCCATCCTAATGGATGTGAGTTGGTTCCTGTTTTCTATTTGGAGCTTTTAAAAAATGAAAGCAACTGGTAGGTTCTTTCTTTTGGTAATCATTTCTGAGTTAGAAAGAATAGGTTAAGCCCAGGTGGGGGCACTGTAGCTCATGCCTATCCCAACACTTTGGGAGGCTGAGGATCACTTGAGGAGAGGAGTTTGGAACCAGCCTGGGCAACATAGCAAGACCTCTGAATACCAAAAAAAAAAAAAAAAAAAAAAAAGAACAGCTGCCCATAATGTTTTTCCTTTGACCTTGGCTGCTAATTTTCCACTTTGTGAATGAACCAGTTAAGCTTAAGTTCAGAGATTTCAGCTTCATGTTTTCAGTATAATAATTAGTTTTATGGCTATATTTGTTAAATTTGAAATTTTTTTTTCACAACTTCTGGTGTCATTTCATTGTTTAGTTTTTTTTTCAGCCAGCTATTAAGAAAAAAGCAATCTATATTCACACTAATATGAGACTAATGACCCCTTAACCCTCAGAATAATACACATTTTAAAATAATAAGCCAACTCTCTTAACAAATCTGAACAAAATAAGTTGTTAATTTCGGGAATGTGGCAAAAATATTTGAAGTCACGCTTATTAATATAAGCAAGCTATTTCTGCTTTAGCACTTATTTCTGGGATTGGGTCTCTTGAGGCTTCCCGCTTTTCTCCTGAACCTGCAGGTTCTCTAAACACTACTGATAACTTGCTGAATATGTTAAATCATTGAATTTAGAAAGCTTTGGCTCAAGTTTAATAATTTGCCTGAGGTCACACAACTGGTTAATGGTTAACATACTTCTCTGATAAAGGTCACTGAAGGTTCTTACTGAAGATACTTTTAGGTGGCATAACAAATGTATTTATGCATATTCAAGACACTCTTGTATCCACAGGTTGCACTGCTGTGATCCATCATCATCTCCTAAAGATGCATCCTGACTTATCTCCACACTTGCACACTGAAGAATGCAACGTCTTGATTAACTTGCTTAAGGAATGTCACAAAAATGTAAGAGTTCAGAAAAACGACTGTACAGCCAAAATGAAACTTAGGTATAATACACTGATGTAAAATGTTATCTCTGTTAATAGAAGGAAATGATAATGTCTTAGTAAGGAGTCTGAGTTTGGTCAAGATAAGCAGTTGATATGTGTGATTTTTTTTTTTTTTTTTTAACACAACCTACCTGCTTTTATGATTAGTAAAAATCAAACATGGTAGTTTGTTAGGTAATGTCTGAACTGGTATGTAACAGTTGGAATCCATGTTCTTACAATAAAATGCTTTCTCTTTCCTAATTATAGGGCACTAGAACAATTATATTCAGTGCTGACTCTTCTGATTACAATGGAATTGTTCTAAGAGTATCTGCTCTTTGATGGCTACCATTCTGTTTAATGGTAATAGAAATGTGTTACATAATTAGACATTAACTGGATTTATGATTGGCTTAATCTGATGTGTTTAGTTGTTAGTGGAGTGGAAGTAAAATTACATGGTTAAAACCAAAATAGAAAAGGAGCCCATCCATATTTGGAATGCATTAAATCAAGCTGATATTTTTATAGCTGTTGAATATTTAGCTTTTCCCTATATGTTTGATATATGACACCATTGTTACAAGAAGCATTTGTTTTTTCTTTAGCTTTGCATGATGCATAGTTTTTCTCATGATATCCATAAACTGTAGATATATCAAATTATAATAATAGTAAGTATCACTTAAATGAGTAAAATTTATAGACCAAAAGTAAGGTGGTAAGTAGTACTTATAAAATGTGAAGTCAGATATTTTTACTGGTTCAAAGAATGTTGTTGATGACAATATTTTTTGGGCTATTTTCACTATACATATAGATCAAAATGAGCCAGACTACATAAGTAAAACATAAAGTTTCGATTTTTAAAGTAAAAACTATATAAAATGTTCACTTTTTAAAGAACAAGAACTAATTGTTTGTGTTAAAGTAGAATATTTCAATTTGTTTATGGTCAGTTACAGTCAGAGACAGAAAAGGAGAGGGTTCTCGCAACAGAGGCACAGTGGAGAGAAAGAGACTCTGTGGAATAACGTTTCAGTTTTGTTATTGAGAATTTTGCCAGTATAGCCCTTTAGATGTATGTTGTGCTTTTTGTAATACTAGACATAAATAAGGATATTATCTCTTCATATTTATTTCCTAGGTTAATCAAATTAAGGGCCAGAGTTTTTCAATCCTTGCTTTTAAATAGTCTTTGTTTTATGTTTATATTTGTATGTTGCTTTTTGATCCATGACTATTTTAAATTGAAATCTATTTAAACATTGTTGTGTTTTTTTTTTTATTTCAAATGGATTTCTTCTTGAATCACTGGAACTAAAGATGGATTTAAAATAATTAACTTTATTGAGGTATAATTTACATGTAAGGAAATGCATCTATTTTAAGTGTACAGTTTGATGAGTTTTGTCAAATATAGACACCCATGCAGCCACTATCACTGTCAAGATCTAAAACATTTCTATCAGAGTTTCCTGTGCCCCTTTGCAGTGAGTCCCCAACCCTTACCTCTTGCCCAGGTAACCACTGATCTATTTTTGTTGATACAGATGAATTTTGCAGTTCTAGAATTTGTTAGAAATGTACACTGCATTGTATATTCTTTTTTATTTTTTGAGATGGAGCTTCACTCTGTCACCCAAGCTGGAGTGCCGTGGTACAATCTTGGGTCACTGCCACCTCCGCCTCCCGGGTCCAAGTGTTTCTCCTGCCTCAACTTGCCTAGTAGCTGGGATTACAGGTGTGTGCCACCACACCTGGCTACTTTTTTTTAATCTTTAGTAGAGACAGGTTTCACCATATTGGGCAGTCTAGTCTCAAACTTCTGACCTCAGATGATCCTCCCACCTTGGCCTCCCAAAGTGCTGGGATTACAAGCTTAAGCCACTGCACCCGGCCTATATTGTATATTCCTATATTTTGAACCATGATATGTTTTTGAGGTTCATACATGCTGTTGCACATGTCATTAGTTCATTTATTTTTATTTCTGAGTAGTATTTCATTGTATGGATATGCCACAGTTTATTTACCTATTGATGGACATTAGGCAAATAAACAGTTTGCAGCTGTGCTGTTTTGGATAAAGCTGCTATGAACATTCATGCACAAGTTGTTTATTTTTGAGACAGAGCCTTGCTCTGTTGCCCAGGCTGGAGTGCAGGGGCATAATCTTGGCTCACTACAACCTCTGCCTCCTGGGTTCAAGCAATTCTCCTGCCTCAGCCTCCCTAGGAGCTGGGATTACAGGCGTGTGTCACCATGCCTGGCTCATTTTTGTATATTTAGTAGAGATGGGGTTTCATTATGGTGGTCAGGCTGGTCTCAAACTCCTGATCTCAGGTGATCCACCTGCCATGGCCCCCCAAAGTGCTGGGATTATAGGCATGAGCCACCGTGCCCAGCCATCATGTGCAAGTCTTTGTGTGGACCTCTTTTTATTTTTCTTGGGTAAATAGCTAGGAATGGAATGACTAGGTCATGTGGTAAGTGTATATTTACCTTCATAAAAGGCCACCAAACTGTTTTCCATTTTATACTACTTTACATTCCTGCCACTCTCTATCACCAGCACTTAATATTGTAAACTTTTTAACTTTAGCCATTGTGTGGATATGTAGTAGTATCTCCTTTTGGTTTTAAATTGTATTTCCCTGATGACTAATGATTTTAATGTGCTTTTCATGTGCTTGTTTGGTCATTCATATAAAATTTTTTGCCTATATTTTAAAATATGACTGAGTTATAAGCATTCTCTTTATCATTTGGCATACAAGTACTTTGATAAGTGTATTGTGAATATTTTCTCTGTGGCTTTTTTTTTTTTTTTTTTACTTCCTTTAGGATGTGTTTTTTCAAAGAGTATCTTGTACATTTGATGAAGTCTTTTTTTTCTTTCATGGTTTGTGCTTTTTGTGTCTGTGTATTCTGTGGTCACAAAGATACTCTTGTGTTTTCTTTTACTTCTATAGTATTAGCTTTACATTTAGGTCTATGATTCATTTAAAGTTAATTTCATTTTTTTCCTTTGATATTTGTGTATTCTTATCTGATATTTCAAGTTAATTTTTGCGTATGGTATGAGGTGTGAGTTGAAGTTGATTTTCTTTGCCTGTGGGTAGCCAGTTGTCTCAACACCATATGTTGAAGAGACTGTTCTATCCCTGCTGATTTACCATGGTCCCTTTGTCAAAAACCAATTGACCATATGTGAGTGAGTCTATTTCTGGGCTCTCTAGTCTGTTTCACTGATTTATATGTCTATTCTTAACACCAGTACCATGCTGTCTTAATTACTGTTGCCTTGTAGTAAGTCTCAGTCATATAGTATAAATCCTCCAATTTTGTTCTTTTTCTAAGTTGTTTTGGCTATTCTAAGTACTTTCATTTCCATATTAATTTTAGAATCAGCTTGTCAATTTCTACAAACAACATATTTACTGGTTTTTGTTTGAGGCTGAACATTGTTAATGACTTGGATTTTATCTTTTGTATCAGCAGGCAGTTCGTGTTTTTATGTATTTTTAGGGCATGGCTGGCATAGCCTTTACTCTAGAGTTAGTTTAGCCTAATTACTAAAATAGGATTCTTTGCTGATTGACTTGAGTGTTCAATGAGATCTCTACTTTGGCTTATAAGGACTCCATTGACTCCCAGCCCTGTGTGAGCTCTGCGTTTTTCAGCTTGTAGCTGCTGTAATTGTTCTTCGTAGTGATTGTGGCATTGTGAAAGTTCACCCAACACATATGTAGTGAATACTCAGTCAGTGACTTAAGGCAGCTCCATGTAGATGTCTGGTGTTCTTTTGCTGCTTATCTCTACCTCACAAATTCCAGCTGCCCCAACCTGCCCGAACTCTGATGTTTGCCTCCTCCACTCGGTGAAACCACAATTGTCTTCTTGAGTTCTTTTCTCAGCTGCATGGTTTGGAAATTGTCTGTAGGTAGAAAACTAGGTGAACGTAGTGTTCACTTGGTTTTGTTTCTTTTTTTCAGGTGTCACGACACTCCTGTAGTCTGTTGTCCCAATATCTGAAAATAGTTGTTTTGTATATTCAGTTTATTCTTTCATGGCTAGAAGCAGAAGTCTGGAAGATAGATTTTTAAGTAAATAGCATGGGGACAATTATATAGCTGTTTGGAAAAAGTTAAAATACCATACATATGAATCAACTTCATCATCTTCTAATGGGGCAGATATCTAAGTGTCAAAAATGAAACCATACAAATACTAAGAAAACCTGGATAAATTCTTATATAACCTAGGTGTGGGGAAAGTGTGCCTAAGTAAGGACCCTGAATTCCAGAGGTAATAAAATCAAAGATTGATAAAGGATCGTTTGAGGCCTGGAGTTCCAGACCAGTTTGGGCAACATAGCAAGACCCTGCCTCTACAAAAAATAAAAATAAAATTGCCTGGGCATGGCACATGCCTGTAGTCCTAGCTACTTGGAAGGCTGAGGCAGCAGGATCACTTACCCCGTTGTTTGAGGCTGCAGTACAATACATCAGCCTGTGTGACAGAGTGAGACCCTGTCTTTACAAAAAAAAAAGGGGGGGGGAGTAAGAGGCCAAAACTCAGAAAAATGAGCAAAAGCATGAGAGATAATTTACAAAAAGAGAAAAGATGGCCTTTAAACATGAAAAGATGTTCAACCTCAATAATTAGAGAAATACAAATCCAATATACTTAACATACTATTCCTTATCTGCAGGGAAGCAAAATTAAACAGTGTGACAGGGCGTTCTGTTGACAAGGCTGTATACCCTCATACATTTCTGATGGGACTGCCAATTGTTATAATCTTTATAGAGAGGAATTTGCTGCCGTGTAGCAAAACTGCAGTATATTTGATTTTTAATCCATCAGTCCCACTTCTAGGAATTTATCTTAAAAGTATGATGCTAACAGTATGAAAAAATGTATGCACAAAGTTACTTACTGCAATGTTGTTTGCAGTTGGAAAATGTTGGGAACACCCTTTCCCAACAAAGTAGTTGAACAGCCTATGGTACATCCACACAATGGAACACTATACAGCTGTTTTGTAATTTTTATTTTTAAATAGACTTCATTTTTTTAAGAACAGTTTTAGATTTACAGACAAAACTGTGAATGTAGTACAGGGAGTTCCCATATACCTCACATCTAGTGTCCCTTATTATTAACATCTTACATTGATAAGGTGTTTGTTACAGTTAATAACCAATATCGATACAATCGTTATTTAAAGTCCATGCTTACTCAGATTGCTACAGGTTAGTGTTTACCTAATGTCTTTTCTCTGTTACAGGATTCCATCCAGGATGCATATTACACTTAGTTCTTGTGACTCTTTAGGCTCCTGTTATTTGTGACATTTTCTTTGTTTTTGATGACCCGAAAAGGTTTGAGGCGTAATGGTCAGGTATTTGGTAGAATGCTTCTCTGTTTGAATTTGTCTTGTTTTCCTCATGGTTGGACTGGGATCATGTGTTTTTGGAAGAAGACCACAGAGGTAAAGTGTATTTTCATCAAGGCTACATACTACAACATACTTTATCACTGTTGTTGTTGACTTGCATCACCTGGCTGAGGTATGTGTTAGGTTTCTCTACGATTTTTTTTTTAGGAGACAGGGTCCACTGTGTCTTCCATGCTGTAGTGTAGTGGTGTCATTTTGGCTCACTGCAGCTTCAGACTCCTGGGCCTAGGTGATCCTCTCATCTCAACCTCCCAAGTAGCTGGGACTACAGGGCATGTCACCATGCTCGAATAATTTTTTGTATTTGTATATTTGTAGAGATGGGTTTTTGCCATGTTGCCCAGGCTGGTCTTGAACTCCTGAGCTCAAGCAGTCTGTCTGTCTTAGCCTCCCAAAGTGCTGGTGTTACAGACATGAGCCACTGTGCGTGGCTAGGTTTTTCCACTTTGAAGTTACTCTTTTCTTCCCTTTTCATAACTCTTTGGAAGGAAACCACTGTGTGCAACCTACAGGTAAGGACTGGGAAGTTACCCTGTTCCTCCAAGGTGGTGGAGTGTCTACATAATCTTCTGGAATTCTATTCTAGAGAGTTACTTGTTCTCCCCCATTTATTTACTTATGTCAGTATGGACTCATGTATATTTACTTTATACCTTAGGTTATAATCCAGTATACTTTTTTTTGTTTTTCAAATTGTTCCAGCTTTGGCCCCTGAGAGTCTTTCAGTTGGCTTTTTTAAAAAACAGTGCAGCTGTTAAAAAAAAAAAAAAAAAAAAAGGCCAGGCTTGGTGGCTCAGTTCTGTAATCCCAGCACTTTGGGAGTCTGAGGTGGGAGGATTGCTTGAGCCCAGGAGTTCAAGACCTACATGGGCAACATAGTGAGACCCCCTGTTTCTACAAAAAATTTTAAAAATTTGTGTCACTGGATGACACATGCCTGTAGTCCCAGCTCCTTAAGAGGCTGAGGTTGAGGTGGTGAGAGGTGACAACATGCTACCAGCCCTCGCTCTCGGCGCCGCCTTGGCGTCCACTCTGATGGCGCTTGAGGAGCCCTTCAGCCCACCACTGTACTGTGGGAGCCCCTCTCTGGGCTGCCTGAGGCTGGAGCCGGCTCCCTCTGCTTGTGGGGAGGTGTGGAGGGAGAGGCGCTGGTGGGAACCGGGGCTGCGTGCGGCTCTCGTAGGCCAGCGCGAGTTCTGGATGGGCGGGCTCAGTGGCCCCGCACTTGGAGCACCCCTGGCCCACGGCACCGCCGGCCTAGGGCAGTGAGGGGCTTAGCACCGGGCCAGCAGCTGCAGAGGGTGCGCCAGGTCCCCAACAGTGCACAAGTTCTCGCCTGGCCTCGGCTGCCTTCCCGCTGGGCAGGGCTCTTCAGACCTGCAGTCTGCCATGTCCGTGCCCCGCCCCCCCGCGGTGGGCTCCCGCGCGGCCCGAGCCTCCCTGACGGGCACCGCCCCCTGCTCCATGAGCCTCCCTGACGGGCACCACCCCCTGCTCCATGGTACCTGGTCCCATTGACCGCCCAAGGGCTGAGGAGTGCAGGCGCGCCTTGGGACTGGTGGGCAGCTGCGCCTGCAGCCCTGCGCGGGATCCACGAGGTAAAGCCAGCTGGGTTCCTGAGTCTAGTGGGAACTTGGAGAACTTTTATGTCTAGCTAGAGGATTGTAAATGCACCAGTCAGCACTCTGTGTCTAGCTCAGGGATTATAAATGCAGTAGTCAGCACCCTGTCAAAACGTTCGAATCAGAGCTCTGTAAAACAGACCAATCAGCTCTCTGTAAAATGGATCAATCAGCTCTCTGTAAAATGGGCCAATCAGCAGGATGTGAGTGGGGCCAGATAAGGAAATAAAAGCAGGCTGCCTCAGCCAGCTAGCAGCAACCCGGTAGGGTCCCCTTCAGTACTGTGGAAGTTTTGTTGTTTTGCTCTTTGCAATAAATGTTGCTGCTGCTCACTCTTTGCGTCCACTGCCGCCTTTATGAGCTGTAACACTCACCGCAAAGGTCTGCAACTTCACTTCTGAAGCCAGCGAGATCACGAACCCACCCGAAGGAAGAAAGTGCGGACACATCTGAAGGAACAAAGCGGGAAGAACGAACAACTCCAGCTGCGCCGCCTTTAAAAGCTGTAAAACTCACCGCGAGAGTCTGAGACTTCATTCTTGAAGTCAGCAAGGCCAAGAACCCACCAATTCCGCACACAGTGGGAGGATCATTTGAGCCTGGAAGGTCGAGGTTGCAGTAAGTAGTGATTGTGCCACTGCACTCCAGCCTGGGTAACAGAGTAAGACCCTGCCTCTGAAAAGAAGAAGAAAAAAATTTATTTGAACTGATGTGTAATAACTTCCAGGATACATTTCTTGAAGAAATCCAAGGACAAAACAGTATTTTTAGTATCCTAGCATTTATATAAAAAAGAAGATAAGCAAAACATATTTGTATCTCCTCATTTGTGCAAAAAGAAATAAAATAACTGGAAGCTAATGAGATTTATTATTTTCTGAGTGGTGGGAAGGAGCAGAGTGGAGGAGTGACACTTACAAAATCTTTTGGCCGGGGGCAGTGGCTCGTGCCTGTAATCCCAGCACTTTGGAAGGCCAAGGTGGGTGGATCACTTGAGTCCTGGAGTTTGAGACCAGCCTGGCCAACATCACAAAACCTCATCTCTACCAAAAATAAAAAATTAGCTGGGCGTGGTGGTGGGCCCCAGTAATCCCAGCTACTCAGGAGGCTGAGGCAGGAGAGTCACTTGAATCTGGGAGAGGGAGGTTGCAGTGAGCCGAGATTGTCACTGCCCTCTAGCCTGGGTGACAGAGTGAGACTGTGTCTCAAAAAACAAAAAAAATTATATATTTTATATAATTCATGTTGTTTGAAATTTGTTAACGTTTCATCTACTCAAAAAAAAAAAAAAGATAAAAAAGGGATGAGCAGGGTTGGGAAGAAAACTCAAAAATGGAATACAAGCAAAACCAGACAAACTTACTTCAAATGAGTCATCTAATTACACTAAAGGATAAAATGAACTAACTCAAGTAATTTGAACGTAGGCTAAAGACAAAGTAGAGCTGTTGTTAGTCGTTTGGATTTTGCAGTGGCATGGATTGGCAGTTCTGAAACTGGCTTCTGTGTAGTCTGTATTCCAAGACTGAGCAAATGAGTAAACATACTGTAGATAATAAGAGACAGGTTTCTTACTGTCAAATATGGAATAGGAAAGGCTAGGATGTATGCTGTGATGTTGCATTGGAATTAGAGGTATCAGTGTGAACTCATGGTTTTCAGTATATATAAGATGTAGAATAGATATGTGTGTCTATGTTTCATACATGTATTCCATATATGTTTTCCTGTAGCAATGAGCATGCGTAACACCCAGATTTTGTTTTTGAATACCACTTTTCAGTAACAGGGATCCTTGGAGAAATTACTGATTGTAGGGCTAGGGCTGGGAAAGAACAAGAAGAACCTGCAACATCTTGTACCAGAAAGTAAGACATTTATCAAAGAACGATGGGGGCGGTTAAAAGGACAGGGGCCAGCTTGAAGGGATTCCTGCTGGCCAAATGGGACAGAACATCAAAGTGATGAAAATAATATAATCAATTGAATAAGGATCCATGAGTCCAAACTCATATAAATATATAAATGGATGAAAAGGGAAAGTTTCCATTACAGTAGAATGCCAACTAAAATATAAGAGGAGTGCTAGAATTAGAAAATCACTGTTAACCGTTGTAATAGTAATTGATTTAGTCGGTAATCATTAATCCTCATACTAGTGGGTGAAAAGTTGGAGGAAATAATTGGATAGTTAAATGGTCTCAAAGTGTGTACCTATAATAATTACAGAGGAAAAAGGAATAACTTTACAGTGTAGAAACTTGGCAGGTAGCTCCTTACCTAGGTAATAGAAGTTAACATGAGTAATGGGACAAATTGCCATGTGCCTCTTGATGTGATACACCAAAGATACAACATCACTTCTAGGGTATTCCTGCCAAAAAGTCATGACCTGAATCACGTTGTGAAGAAACAGACCAACCCAAATGGGGGAGCATTTTGCAAAATAACTGACCTGTACTCTTTAAAATGTCAAGGTAATGAAAGAAAAAAGAGACAAGCTGTTTCAAATAAAAGATTAAAGATAAGAAAAGTACTGTAAGAGCTGGAAAAAAAAAAAAAAAAAAAGACGAAAGAGACCTGACAACTAAATGCAATAGCAATCCTGGACCAGGGGGAAAAAACCACCCAACTTTTTTTGCCTTTTGCATGAATGATACTATTAGGCCAATTGGTGAAATTTGAATAAGATCTATAAATTAGATACTAGTATTAATGTTAATTTCCTAATTTTGGTAATCGTTTGGGTACTTAAATTTAAGTCCTTGTTTTTTAGGAAACGTGCATTGTATCTGCAACTTAATCAGTTCAGAAGAAAAACTCCTGTGTGTATGTAAGAGCTGGAAGAATAAAGCAAATGTGGTGAAATGTTACTATTTGGAAATTCTTTGCACTGTTCTTGCAACTTTTCTTCAAGTTTGAAATTGACGGTTGTTTTTAAAGACATCTCCGGTCATCAAGTTTTACCTAAGTGATCTTTCTGAAGACTTGCACTTTTTAAGTGTTAAATTGAGCCCAGGAGTTTGAGAGTATAGTGAGCAGTGATGTCACTCCGACACTTCAGCCTGGACAATGGAGCGAGACCGTGTCTCTCAACAGCAATAACACCACCTAGTGACTTAAAACAACCATAATTCTGCAGGTCCAGATCTGGGGGGAAAAAAGTTAATTAAAAGTTTATGGGGAGGATGGGCGACAAAGCAAGACTCCGTCTCAAATAAAAAAAAAAAAGTTTATGGGGAGGATGTCTCTCTCTGTCACCCAGGCTCGAGTACAGTGACACTATCAAAGTTCACAGGAGCGTTGAACTCTTTGGCCCAAGTGATCCTTCTGCCTCATCCTCCTAGGTAGATGGGACTACAGGTGTGTGCCATCATGCTTGGATAATTCAATGTTTTTTTTTTTCCTCTTAGAGACAGGCTCTCCTCTGTTGCCCAGACTGGTCTCAAACTCCTGGCCTCAAGTTGTCCTCCTACCTTGGCCTCCCAAAGTGCTGGGATTACAGGCATGAGCCACTGTGCCTGGCCTGATCCCAGTTATTTAATTAATTAATTGAGTGAATTGTATTACCTAAGATGTCTTTTAGCCCTGAGTTTGTGTAATTCTGTTTTAGTCTTTTTTTGTTGATTAGGCCATCTTTCTGAATGCCCCTGTCTGTGGTGGAATGCTGCAGTGCTTTCCAATCTGCTTGAAGTGCCTGAGTGTTTTATCTCCAAGTAGCCTACCTTGCTGTGCTTTTATCATTCTTTCCGTGCTTTTTTAGTTCTGCTGTGATCTTCGCAGACAAATGTTACTTCCACAGCTTTCAGGTGTCTGTGGGTGACTTCTGATCTACTGGCCTATTTTGCCTACATTTGTCAGCAAGACTTAGATATTCTTTCCATCTGAAGGTAAAATACAGAATTTAGAACAGCTGATTTCCTCAAAGCTACTTGGAAATCCTTATGTATTTTTTCTGATTTATAAAAGTAATATGTAAATAATACATATCATTTTAGATAGTATAAAAGAGGTAGGAAAGTATAAAGTGAACAAAAATTACCTTTTGTTCAACCATCCAGAGATAAACTCATTAAGAACTGGGTTTTTTCACCATTTTACAATTTTTGTCTTTTGCCTTTTTCTCTTCTTCTTCTTAGCATTTTGAAATGCCCACATTTTTTCCATCATGAGAAAATACATAAGATTCCTTCCCATAATCCCAGCCTTCTGGTATCTTGTGGTAGCATCTGTTTCAGAGCTGACTATTGAAAGAATACTGCTTTCTTCTTTCAGTTTGGGTTCTACCCTCGCTAGGGTCCCAGAACTACCAAGATCACTAATGACTGCCCTGCTGCCAAATTTGGTGGATGTTTTCAGTAGTTACCTCACTTTTCTCCCAGCAGCATTTGATTCCCGCTCAAAACACTCTTCCACAGGCTTCTACCATAACTTTCTCTTCCCTGGTTTTCCTTAAGTTTCTTTGGCCACTCTTCAGGCTACCCCAGGCCACACCTTCCTGCAAAAAATCACTCATTTTCCTGTTTTCAGTAACTCTCAAATCTGTATCTCTGGCTCAGATTTCCTCTGAGTTCCAGGTCTGTTTATCTCAGCTAGACAGTGGACTTAACTGTTCTACCAGTAAACTCAACATGTCCAGATACAAATTTATCTTATCTCTTTTTAAAACCTCCACTGTCATTCTTAGCTGAAAGCCAGTGTCATCTTTAATTCCTCCATCTGCCTCACCTCTTCCTGTGAGTCTTTACCAAGTGCTGTTCTCTGCCGAATCTCTCTTGAACCATTGTTCTTCTTTGCCAGGGCCACTGCCATAGTCTGTGCCAACACTTTTATTGGGACCACCTGTAAAGGACTTCTATCTGGTCTCCTGGCGGTTTTGTTTTTTTTGTCTAAATCAGTTTTCCACCCTGGATGTAGAGTGATGTTTCAAAAATAAGTTTAATCATTGTTACCTTTTTTTTTTCCCCGAGGTGGAGTCTCATTCTGTCGCCCAGACTGGAGTACAGTGGTGGGATCTCAGCTCTCTGCACCTGTTAGGAATCTGCATTTTATTTATTTATTTAATTTTCGATGCAGGGTTTCACTCTGTCGCCCAGGCTGGAGTGTAGTGGCGCAATCTTGGCTCACGTACAACCTCTGTCTTCTGGGTTCAAGTGATTCTCCTGCCTCAGCCTCCCGAGTACCTGGGATTACAGGCCCCCACCATTACGCCCGGCTAATTTTTGTATTTTTAGTAGGGACGGGGTTTCACCATGTTGGCCTAGGCTACCCTCAAACTCCTGACCTCAGGTGATCTGCCCAAAGTGCTGGGATTACAGGCATGAGCCACTGTGCCTGGCTCATTGTCACCTTTTTAATAGGTCCTTTTGCCTACAGAATGCATTATAAATGTCTTGCCTTGTGTTTCAAGTCCTTAATGAAACTCATCCTTAAGTAGCTGTTAGTCTTCACCACTCTC
This sequence comes from Rhinopithecus roxellana, assembly GCF_007565055.1. NCBI lineage: Eukaryota > Metazoa > Chordata > Mammalia > Primates > Cercopithecidae > Rhinopithecus > Rhinopithecus roxellana. The sequence goes on from NC_044568.1 coordinate 57,076,604, forward strand.
CCACAGCTCCTTCCCCCTCATTCCTGTGGTGGGTTTTTTTTTTGCAGGTACACGGGAGAATGATATTTCTGTCTTCCAAGCCTTGATTTTTCCTTTGCTGAACTTAGTGCATTCCTTCTGGCTCCACTTACTGTTTTCTAAACCAGGTTTTACCATCCATCAGGTTTTCTTCAGCTTGGTTGGTCATTTCCTTTTCCCTTTCCTGGCCTAGATTCTCCTAGTGCAGTCACTCAGTTTGAGTAGCATCATACATAATACCTTTCTGCTTCGTGGCAGTTCTCACACTTTTTGGTCTCAGGACTCCTTTACACTCTTTTAACATTATTAAGGACTCTTGGGAGCTATTGTTTATGTGGGTGATACGTACAATATTTATTGGATTAGAAATGACTGAGAAATTAAAAAAATTATTTTAAAGTTACAATGATAAATTATAATTTTACATGGTAAGATGACATGTTAGCATAGTTATTTCTCACAAAAATCTTATTTTTCAAACCGGAACAAAGCGAAAAGAATGACATCACTTTTCATTTTTTTAATGCCTGAATTCATAAAATATACCTGAATTCTCATGTCTGCCTCTACATTCAATCTGTTGTAATGTTAGACTTCGTGTAGCCTCAGGAAAACTCCGCTATATCCTTGTGAGAGGATGAAAATGAACAAAACAAATGTTTTTGTGTTATTGAGAAGGTAGTTTTGACCTTGTACATTCCCTGCAAAGGTCTCAGGAACCCCTGGGTGTCTCTGGACTACACTTTGAGAACCACTGCTTTATGGCAATCACTTCTTATTTGTCTTTTTCCCTCTGACTATGTACCGTGAGAGTAGGGCCCAGATCCACCTTGCTAACTTCTGCATCCCTGGTGCCTGGGACATTGTTTTTTATGTAAAAGGTTTGCAGATATCTGTTGATTCACTTATTTAATCAATTGCTTGGTTGGTTTGGTTCTCAAGAAATTGACACCAGGCACTAGAGACTTACTCTACAAAAGTATGAGAAACTTGTAGCCTGCGGGAATTTCTTCTACCAATTTCTCTGAGGCATTTGGGTCTGATATTTTTCATGTTAACATCACAAGAGTATAATTCTCATTTTACCTTAGGTAAAAGGAAGCATATAAATTAGTTTTTGTCATGGATTTTTGAATTAAAATGTACATGTATGGAATGATATGAATAAATGTCAACTATGAAATATTGTCTTACATTTGAAAACTCCGCTTGACTAGAAGGGGTGAAAATGCATTGTCATGTTTATTTGTTGTCAAGGAAGTAGTATAAGAAAAATACACAGGAAATACTTATTCTTTGGGAATGATAGAGGAAAGAAAAAAGTAAAATAAAAATTAAGTACAGAAAGTTTTTTAAATTAAAAAATTTATTCTGGAAAGGTCATTAGGTAACAAACAGGAGACTTTAGTCTATCTTAAATGCTTCCTGGAAAAACTGACCACTTATTCAGTGTGGACTTGAAATGTACATTTAAAATGGTGGTGAAGCAGGAAAAAAAGAAATAGCATGAGGCATAGCTTATTAATTGTGTGTTGTCTGGTTTCCATGAAAGTCTTAATTAGAACGAAAAGGAAAAGATGTGCTTATTATTACAACTACCAAGTTCAGCATATATGACCTGTCATTATAAAATAGATCACCGTGCTATCTGACCCACCCTTGAAAATCATGAAGTGTTGGCCGGGCGCGGTGGCTCAAGCCTGTAATCCCAGCACTTTGGGAGGCCGAGGCTGGCGGATCACGAGGTCAGGAGATCGAGACCATCCTGGCTAATACGGTGAAACCCCGTCTCTACTAAAAAAAATACAAAAAACTAGCCGGGCGAGGTGGCGGGTGCCTGTAGTCCCAGCTACTCGGGAGTCTGAGGCAGGAGAATGGCGTAAACCCGGGAGGCGGAGTTTGCAGTGAGCTGAGATCTGGCCACTGCACTCCAGCCTGGGTGACAGAGCGAGACTCCTTCTCAAAAAAAAAAAAAAAAAAAAAGGAAATCATGAAGTGCAAACACACTAATTATGTTCCTACTGAAATTCAGGTTCTTAACTTCAGGCTTCAGCTTAACCTGCTTCAGAGAGCACTCATACTTTCTGCCACGATGATACTCACAGGACTAGAAACAGCTAGGAGATTTTATTTTTTAAATCAGACTGAACTTCAGGCAGATTTCCTTGTATTGTAAATTAGTGGCTTATTTATATGACCTTTGTAGGGCATCTAATGATAGTGTTATGTATTTTTTTTTTTTCCAATACGGAGTTTCGCTCTTGTTGCCCAGGCTGGAATGCAATGGCACAATCTCTGCTCACCGCAACCTCCAAGCAATTCTCCTGCCTCAGCTCTGGAGTAGTTGGGATTACAGGCATGTGCCACCATGCCTGGCTAATTTTGTATTTTTAGTAGAGATGGGGTTTCTCCATGTTGGTCAGGCTGGTCTCAAACTCCCGACCTGAGGTGATCCGCCCGCCTTGGCCTCCCAAAGTGCTGAGATTATATAGGTGTGAGCCACTGTGTATGGCTGTGTTATGTATTTGATGTATTTTGGTGACATTTTGAATGGGGGCTAATGAGAAAAGGGCTCTGGCACTAAGCATTTATTAATAAGGTAACTCTTACAGGACAGTGTTTGGTAGTGAAGTTACTCTGCCCATGGCAGTGTGGCCATGCTGCAGCTTGGCACCACTCCCTGTAATAGAGAATGGATTGTGCTGATTTTAACATTTCCCTTAAGAAAAGGATGTTAGGTTATGATAAAACATTTACACTGTGAGGTTTTGGTGAGTTAGTAAGTAGGCTTCCCTTTCATCAAGAAAAAGTCCTTAACTCTTTGTTTCTACTTGCAGAATGTTTATTCCTTCTTTGTAAGAAAAACCAGGATAATGTGTTCATTTGTATACAGTTCATCCTTGAACAGCTTGGAAGTTTGGGGCACTAACCACCATGCAGTTGAAAGTCCACATACAACTTTTTGACTACCCAAAAACTTGATCGAGAGTTTCCTGTTGTCTGGAAGCCTTACTGACAGCATAAATAGTTGATTAACACATGTTTTCTATGTTATATGTATAATTTATTGTATTCATACAATAAAGTAAGTTAGAGAAACGAAAATCATAAGGAAGAGAAAATATATTTATAGTATGGTATTGTATTTATTGATATGTACGTTTACATCATCTGTTTACAAGATGATGTATGTCAGTCTGAAATGGTAGGCAACCACAGCTGCAGACCTCAATCTACAGTACATTTCAAGTAGTTCAGCTTTTTCCTGTAATGTCATTACTTTTCTCTGCTTCTTGGGAGCACTTCTAGCATTACTAGTGGTGCTTCATATGGGTCCTATGGTGTTATTCAAGGTTTATGGTTATTGCAGTAAACATGACTTGCTTCCTGTGTATGTTATTGGTATCACAGGGTGTTTTAAGTGCATAATCGTAACACTTGAGCCCACTGTAATAGCAATAGGAAGTGACTTCAAAATTATTACGGTAGTACAGTATATATCGCAGTTAATTTTATGTAGTTGTGATTTGATACATCTTTACGTTTGCTTACATTTCTCTCAACTTTGGTGCTATATATGTTCTGTGTGTGTGTTAGTTTTGATAGATTTTAACGTTTTGAAATTTGTATATGTTTTATGGTAGTAAATGACAAAATAGTGTTTACGTTTTTTTTTTTTTTTCCCCTAAGATGGAGTTTTACTCCGTCACTCAGGCTGGAGTGCAGTGGCGCAATCTTGGCACACTGCATCCTCCGCCTCCCGGGTTTAAGCAGTTCTCTGCCTTAGCCTCCCGAGTAGCTGGGATTACAGGTGCCCACCACCACGCTCGGCTAATTTCTTTTGTACTTTTAATAGAGACAGGGTTTCACCATCTTGGCCAGGCTGATCTTGATGCCTGATGTCGTGATCTACCCACCTGTCTTGGCCTCCCAACGTGCTGGGATTACAGGCATGAGCCACCCTGCCCGGCCAGTATTTACATGTTTTACGCATTTATGCTGTACTTTTTGTTATTTTATTTTATTTTTTTTTATATTTCTAGGCTATGGTGGTTCGTCTGCGAGTTTTTTCAAATTGTTACAAATGTTCAAGAATGTTTTCAATATATTTATTGAAAAAAATCCACGTGTAAGTGAACTCACGCAGTTCAAATCCATGTTGTTCAAGGGCCAACTATGCTTCATACATGTGATTTAACTATTGTTTATTAGCAAAGTGACACTATAAACTCATTTCTGTAGGAGTATTTAAATTGTATGTACCCTAAACCTTGGCATATTATGGGATGAAATATTTTACTCCTTTTCTTCCTTTTAGCACAACGTTCTGAAATTTTTTGGTTATTGTAACGATTTTGATCGGGAGGTGAGAAAATGCCTGAGAAATGAGGTAAGAAAAGTGTCAAAGGATGGATGTGGTTGAACAATAGAACATATTTGAATATTGTATATTACTGCCATTATTGAATTTTCCCCAAATTTTAGTGTAATTGAGAAAATTGACTTTACATGTGTATGACCTTCCTCTGTTTAAGGGAAGAAATGAAAGCTTTTCTGGGGACAGTTTTAGAACATAGCTTTTTGGCCATGAGCACAAATGAGGAAAACAACTTCCTTGTGATGATTACTGTAGGTCATCTGGATGAATTTAATGGTTTAGGAAGTTGTATCTCTGGCCAGCAGAAAGACTTATATCAGTCACCTATTCACTGATAGGCAGGTAATTAAAACTCTCTGGGCCTCAATTTCCATATATAAATTGAGGAGGCTAGAATTAGGCTCTTTTCAGCTTTAATATTTTGAATTTCTTTGTAGTTATGCTTTGTATAAGCCATAGGGATCTGATTTGACTTGTTTTGGAACACTCATCTCCTGAACTTAATTTTAGGGCACGACTTGGACTTGGGCAAATAGCCACCGTACACAGTTCATTGTCTTTTCCAGGCACTGCCAGATAAGCAGAGTACATTTTAAACCTTTGAAAAGAAATTTGATTCAATTTGTTTCGTACATCAGATTTTTTGTGTCCAGAACTTTTAAAAATATACGATGGCTAAAATTTCGCCTTTCAGATATCATTTTTGTTATTTTTGAACTTTTTTTTTTGCCTCAGATTGAAAGATTTAAATGTAATATTTGAAGTTGTCCAGCATCTTTCTTTTGATTTTGTTTTCTGCTCAGGCAGTTTTTCCCTTCCTGGATTCCCTTTTCAGTGTGACACCCGCCTTTACTGTTTGAAGAACTGTTCGGAGTTCTGACTGAAGAGTAATAGTTTGCTGCTTGTTTTCTTTTGAGACAGGATCTCTCTCTGTCGCCTAAGCTGGAGTGCAGTAGGGTGATTGTAACTCACGGAAGCCTCCAACTCAAGTAATCCTCCCACCTCAACCTCCTGAGTAGCTAGGACTACAGGTGCGTATCACCGTGCCTGGTGAAGGTTTTACACATTTTTTTTGTAGAGATGAGAGTCTTGCTGTGTTGCCCAGGCTGGTCTCAAAGTCCTAACCTCAAGCAGTCCTCCCACCTTGGCGTCCCAAAGTGCTGGGACAATAGGCATGAGTCACCATGCCCAGCCTTATTAGTGTTTTTAAATGATTTATTATAAATATTTGTCCTTTATATGAAAAAACCAGTTTACATGAAAACTACACCTAGGGCAATGTTTCTGTTTTTTTAGTAAGCTTATGAGCTGGCATCTGTAATCCCAGCTATTTGAGAGGCTGAGGCAGGAGGATTCCTTGACGTGAAAAGTTTTGAGGCCAACTTGGGCAACGTAGTGAGACCCTGTCTCTAAGAAATCTCTTAAAATTTAGCCAAGTGTGGTTACACACACTTGTGGTCCTAGCTACTTGGGAGGCTGAGGCAGGAGGATCGCCTGAGCCCAGGAGTTCATGGCTGCAGTGAGCTATCTAGGTCACCACTGTGCTTCAGCCTGGGTGACAGAGTGAGACCCTATCTCTAAGAAATAGTATTGGCCGGGTGTGGTGGCCCACGCCTATAATCCCAGCATTCTAGGGGGCCAAGACAGGCAGATGACCTGAGGTCAGGAGTTCGAGACCAGCCTAGGAAACATGGTGAAACCTGACTCTACTAAAAATACAAAAAAATTAGCCAGGCGTGGTGGCGGGCACTTGTAGTCCCAGTTACTCAGGAGGCTGAGGCTGAGGCAGGAGAATAACTTGAGCTCGGGAGGTGGAGGTTGCGGTGAGCCCAGATCACGTTTCTGCATTCTAGCCTGGGTGACAGAGTGAGACTCTGTCTCTAGATAGATAGATAAATAAATAAATAAATGCATTCTAGCTAGCCTGGGTGACTAAATAAATAAATAAATAGGTAGATAGATAGATATCTTATGGAAAAATATAGCTCATATTATTTTATTTGGTATGGCTATTTGTTTTTTACATACTTTGAGCTGTATAACGTAGCTTTTTTTGTGTTTTTAGATGTTTTCCCCCATGGTTAAGAAATTTTGCCACTGCTTTGTCGATTAGATCTTCATATGAAATTGTCTTCTCAGCTGGCCTGAGATCTGTTAGTGACTTTTTAGTAGACTGTTGGAGATATTTTTCTTACTTTGTCTGAGTTTGTTTTCCTATACGTTTTATGTTTTCTCCTTGATTTCTTTTCTAAGTCCTCTGTGTAGTTGTATGTTATTTTATTCTCTAATTTGTAGATGTTTTTCTCTCTGCTCGCCCATCACTAATGTCTGAGTCTGCACTCATGTGTTTCTTCTCTACTCTCAATGCTTGCTTCAGATGCTTTCCTGCTACTCTTTGCTTCATGTGTCATCTGATTACTTCATTCCGTGAAGCTTTTTTTTGTTTTGTTTTGTTTTTTTGAGACAGAATCTCGCTGTGTCGCCCAGGCTGGAGTGCAGTGACAGGATCTTGGCCCACTGCAAGCTCCGCCTCCCGGGTTCACACCATTCTCCTGCCTCAGCCTCCCGAGTAGCTGGGACTACAGGTGCCCGTCACCACACCTGGCTAATTTTTTGTATTTTTAGTAGAGACGGGGTTTTACCGTGTTAGCCAGGATGGTCTCGATCTCCTGAGCTTGTGATGTGCCCACCTCAGCCTCCCAAAGTGCTGGGATTACAGGTGTGAGCCACTGCGCCTGGCCTCCGTGAAGCTTTTAAGTAGAAAAAGTATATGGCCATTTCTTGTTGGGACTCTGCTGTGTCACTGCTTTTATTCTTTTTTTTTTCTCTCTTTTTTAGGGAGATGGAGTCTTGCTGTGTTGCTCAGGATGGTCTCAGACTCCTGGGCTCAAGCAGTTCTCCCACCTTGGCCTCCCAAAGTTTTGGATTACAGGTGTGAGCCACTGCACCTGGCCTTTTCTTCTTCTTGAAAAAAAAAAAAAAAACTAATAATACTTTTGTGGCATCCTCTTTTGTCCCTCTTAATTGTTTTGTTTGGTTTGGGATTAATTGGCCTTTTGTTCTGTCTGTTATTTGATGGAGTTTTGTGAGTAACTTCATCTTCATTCTTTTCCCCCCTTTTATTCAGGGACTGTCTTGACTTCCTATGGAGATGTCTTAACATATTTTAATGTACATTGTATTTTAATTTGCTCTGTAAGTTATTTGTTGGCCTGCTACAAACTATTCTGAAGACTTTCCCTTAAGACCCTCCTCAACCTGATTGCTGGGGCAATCCAGTAGATGTGATTAAAGGTAGATATGAAAGTTTTTTCTCAGCAGGTATCCCTCTTTGTTTTAGAATAGTGTTTTTTGATTTTTTCCTGAACAATTTTATGAGTAAGTTGAATGCATGATAGATAAAATGAATGACTTTGAAGGGACCTCGTGCTTCATGTGTAATTTGAAGTAGCCTTTTTTTTTTTTTTTGAGATGGAGTTTCGCTCTGTCGCCGGCGCTGGAGTGCAGTGGCCGGATCTCAGCTCACTGCAAGCTCCGCCTCCCAGGTTCACGCCATTCTCCTGCCTCAGCCTCCCGAGTAGCTGGGACTACAGGCGCCCGCCACCTCACCCGGCTAGTTTTTTGTATTTTTTAGTAGAGACGGGGTTTCACCAGGTTAGCCAGGATGGTCTCGATCTCCTGACCTCGTGATCCGCCAGCCTCGGCCTCCCAAAGTGCTGGGATTACAGGCTTGAGCCACCGCGCCTGGTCGCCTTTTTTTTTTTTTTTGAGACGAAGTCTCACTCTTGTCGCCCAGGCTGGAGTGCATTGGTGTTATCTTGGCTCACTGCAACCTCCTCCTCCTGGGTTCAAGTGATTCTCCTGCCTCAGCCTCCTGGGTAGCTGGGATTACAGGTGCATGCCACCACGCCCGGCTAATTTTTGTATTTTTAGTAGAGACAGGGTTTGATCATGTTGGCCGGGCTGGTCATGAGCTCCTGACTTCAGGCCATCTACCCACTTTGGCCTCCCAAAGTTCTAGGATTATAGGCTTGAGCCACCACACCTGGCCTGAGGTAGCCTTTTGACAAAGGAGGAATAAAAAGTTGAAAAACTACCATTCCAGAAGATATGTTAGAATCCTTCAGTCAAAACTTTTGATCTAGAAAACTTCTTAAAGATTGTCTAGCCCACCTGCTTATATTTGAAGTTACTGGGCCAGAAGAGTGAAGTAACTCAAAGTCATGAATCCCCCCATTACTCTGTCTTGGATGGCGGGGTTCATCCCTGATGAGCTCGATATCACTAATCTTTAATTTCTGTGGCCTTGCTCTCCAGATCTGTGGCTCCTAGAAGATTTTGATGTTTAACTGTTCACCTGTTTTCAGTTTTTTCTATTTGAATTTACTTTTACCCTTTTCCCCTTCTGCCCAGGGGAAAACACAGTCATTCACCTTTAAAGTGTGTTGGTTTGGTATATATATTGTAAGCATGTACATATATTCATATAAAAACACTTTTAAGTTTCTCTGCTTTAAACGTAGGTTAACTATTTAAGAAAATCTAAGTGCCAGGCTTCATGTCTGCTGTTATTTATAACCTGCAGGCCAGATCCGAATACTAGGCCGAAAACCTCTTGAGGTGAAAACTGCATTTATACGTAGCTGATTACGAAACATAGGATTTGAGGAGTATCAGGTTTGTTAACTATTCATGAAGAAGAAACCTTGGGAAGCTGAGCTATGTGTTTCTATATGAGTCAATAAGATAGGTTGCTAAGAACCAGTTACTCTTTTGATAATGTCTAAAGAAATACAATGTGAGTTGGTCATAAGATCTAGGCCCACTATAGTCCATGTCTGTCATTGTGACTGGAGCACTGAATTCAATTTTGGTTGTGATTTTTTTTTTTGGTAAGGGGCATTGATATTAAAGTGCTTTATAAAAAGTCAATAAAAGTCATTTTATAGGTTAGATATTAAAAGACAGAGGCTACGTTCTGTGCAGCAGTTGTAGAAACCAGCAATGTTTAGCCCAAAAGGTAGTAAGTGGGTTATCTGTAATCAAATATTTGAACATTATAGCAGACAAGAAGAAATAAAAGGTGGTAGTTTACAGGGAAGCACTTTTGGTTTAAAATGAAAATTTTTGGAACGAGTAGAATTGTCCAACAGTTAGACAAGCTACCTCTCATGGAGTTTACAGGGAAGCACTTTTGGTTTAACATGAAAAACTCTGGAATGAGTAGAATTGACCGGCAGTTAGACAGGCTACCTTTCAAGGACGTGAGCCCCTCCACTAGAGGTACTCAGCAGAAGTTAGAGGACTTACTAGACTGTGAACCCCTGGAGTACACGGACAGAATTTGCCCATCTTCAGTACTTATTGAATTCATATTTTGGGAGGAAATTGAGCAAACAATTGTGCACCTGTTAGGATGTAGATGCTGTACTGTATTGAATTAAGTTGTGCTAGATATGAGATATTCTCTAAGATCACTATTTCCAATCTCAGATTTAGTTCAATAAAAGAAGAATTTTGTCAGAACATTTAAAAAAAATTTGACCCCTCTTAACCTCAAAGAACATTTATATTTTGCAAATATTTCTAAATAATATACTGCTATAAATAGTGACATAATCTGCTATCTCTTTTCTCCCCCCTTCTTCCTTTTATTTTTCAGTACGTAGAAAACAGGACCAAGAGCAGGGAGGATGGCATTGCAATGCGAAAGAAACTTTTTAATCCTCCAGAGGAATCTGAAAAATAAATTGCATTTTCACTGGATGCCTTGGCTGAGAGAAGACCCAAAGACTCTGGGTTGATACCTGAAAGAATCCTGTCTTATTTGGTCTCCATAATCCTTTGAATGGAAGGTGACCTGTGAGAGATTGAACCGTGGAGAAATATGAAAACCCTGGATTCCGAGTGCTTGTTGGGCAGTGCGTTTAGTACCGTCTCCCCTTTACCAGCAAACCTGACTTCACCATGTTTCTTCTGTTTGCCTACAACCAGTTAATATCTGAGTAACTTATCTCCTTCAATAAAATAATTTATTTAAATAATTTTTTTCTCCTTTCTCTTAGTCTCCTGGCATTAGGGCAAATGATGCCATTAGGCTTTTTCTTTTTGACAACATGATATTGAAGAGTTCCGGGGAAATACCATCAGTGTTTACTATTTGAAAATGTTCCAACTTTATTGTTTTTAAAGAGTGATTTTCTAAATGATTAAAAAAAAATTTTTTTTTGAGACATAGTCTTGCTTTGCCGCCCAGGCTGGAGTACAGTGGTGCGATCTCAGTTCACTGTAACCTCCACCTCCCAGGTTCAAGTTATTCTCCTGCCTCAGCCTCCCTAGTAGCTGGGGCTACAGGCGTAGGCTACCATGCCTGGCTGATTTTTGTATTTTTGGTAGAGACAGAGTTTCGCCATGTTGACCAGGCTGATCTCAGATTCCTGAGCTCAGGTGATCCACCCACTTCAGCCTCCCAGAGTGTTGGGATTATAGGCATGAGCCACTGTGCCCAGACTAAAAGATTAAATATTCACACTTAACATTAAAAAGTTGCATCTGGTCAGGAATTGAGTCTTAGCAGACTTTGCTTTCCCATTTGGTTGAATGTGCCCACTCGAGGTGCCAGTTAACCTTAGGCCAGTGTATCTCCTCTCTGTTGAGTATAGGACTGTTCTTCCTGTGCCCAATTCTAGCAGTCATCTCACCAGTGTTCCTTCTGTCAAGTGTTTCTGAGACCTGTGACAACCTGGAAGTCAGCAGCTTCCGGCTGCAGGCACAGCAGGGGCTTGATCTTCTTGTCAGGTGTCGGGGAACAGACTCAGCTGTGGGCTCCTTCTAGTGGAGTTCTGTGTATAATGTCCAGCATGAGGCCTTGTTGGTGTCGGTGTTTAATAAGTGATTTCCCTATCACAGGAGACGTTCAAGAGGCTGGACTTTCACTCAGTACGTCGATTACAGAGCATAACAGACAATCAGTGGAAGGATGGGGAAAGAACCAGAATTAATTCTGAAGTACCTTCCAAGACAAAGTGTATGAATATTTATTCAGTCCCCCTAGTGTCAGGCAGTAGAAATACAGAAATGAGACATTTTTGCCTTCAGAATCTTGTAGTAAACTGATAAGTTGACATTTAGTCACCTATAATCATCAAAGTGCCATGATTAGGTAGGCGTCATAGGAGACAGGACATTCATGTTCAGTCTTCATGAAGAAGGAGCTATTCCAAGAAGGCTATTTAGCAAAGATGACCTTTGACAAATGAGTGAAAATGGGATACATTCTGAGGCGCACTTTAAGTCATTTAGCATGACTAGAATATGGGAGCTTAGAGTGGAGGAAGATCACAGACAGCTTTGAAATCTGTTGGAATTTTATTTCCAGTGCTTTGATGACCAGTTGCAGGTTTTAATATGGTGATTAGGGATTTGGGGAGAGGAATTAGTTCGAAGACTGATATATTTCAATTTGTATTTTAGTAAGTTTTTTTGGTTATAATTTGGGGGATAAGTTGGAGGGGAAGGAAGATTATGCCCGGGGAGACCAATTAGATTTTTGTCCTAACTTCAGTTAGAAATGAGGGCCTGAATGAAAGATGTGGCTTTGGGATCAAGAGGAATGACGAGTCAAGCATGGAGTCAGCATGACTGACTAGGTGTAGGGTTTAAGGAAGCGTCTAGGATGTCTCAGGCATTGGATTTGTGCCTGTGTGGGAGGGAGTACTGGGGAGGTGAAGTGTGTGTGAAGGATCCAGGGGGAGGTGGCTTCCGGGTTGCTGCTGGGTATTTAGGTCTGCAGCTTGTTAGAGTCGCCTGGATTAGAACAGAATTGGGAGATGTCAGCATGCAGATGCCAGCTAAGGCCCTGTAGGCCAATGTCAGTAGTTGACCATAAGAGCAGGATGAAACTTTGGAAATGAATTTTTAAAAATTTTATTAGTAATATATGAGTGCATTTTTTGGGGATATTCAAACTACCTAATGTTTTTAAATCTTACACTCTGTATTCCAGCTGTTGCTGATCCCTGTAGAATAAAGTACCCACTCAAGGCTATGGCAATGATCTACCTTTCCAGCTCCCTCTAGGAAGGGAGTTTGAGAAATAAAATGCTAGTGAGCTGGAGCACAGTGAGCAAGGGAGAGGGTGGCATGAGCTGAGGACACAGGTGGGCAGGGCCAGAACACGCGGGCCTTGGACACCACCTCAGGGAACTTGGCATGTTATTTGGAGGGTAATGGAAAACCATTAGAAGGTTTTAGGGATTGGTTGTGATTTCATTTATTTATATTTTATAAAGATCTTTTCTGGTTATTCGGTGAATAGTTATGGTTAAACCAGTTCAACCCAGTGACGGTATCTGTCACATAGTTATTGTGAGGATTGGTTGAGACGTATGTAATAAATTATCTGGCACAAAGTAAGGGCCCCCTCAATATTGTTATTCTCTCAAGTGCACCCAAATTGGGGTATTGTAAACACTTCCTCCGTACTTTGGTAGAATGCACCAAATCACTAGGGGTGATAGCATTTGAGTGGGGCTCCAGCTGATGGGGTAGGGGGTCGAGGGGTGAGGGGCTTAATATGAGGCAGAAGGAAGGGCCAGGCCTCTAGAACTCATCCCAAGCCGGCCCCATTCTCTGGTTCCCTGTAGATCCTGCCTTTCCATAGACGAAGCCAGTCCCAGGGGTGGCTGCATCTTATTCCATGCTTTACATCTCATCAGCCTTGTTGACTTTCCCCAGCCTACTGTAGATCAGAGTGAAATCTGTTTCTCCTGTCTAGAGCAAGCACACTTCTTCCTGAGGATTTCCAAATATTTTAAATTCCCACGCAGTAGAAACCCAAGAAGCTGGAGGGAGAATGGGGTTGGGAGGTGCAGAGGTTCCATGTCTTCTTGCCCTTATGAAGCATGTGGCATTGTGCTGGGTGCAGGTGATACCGTGGAATAAGATGGATGTGGTTCTAGTGATGGTTCACATTACGAAGGACCATCTGTGTCCTCTTAGGGAGTCTGGCTTTCCCACTAAGGGCAACAGGAAGGCATTGTAGGGACTGCGCAGGATGCCAAGTGAAAGAAGATACTTACTGTTGACTTGCAGACGGTAAGTACGCCTTTTGGTCACAAGAGACCATTTCTTGGGAACTGAAGGGCTTAGGCCAAGGTTTTCCTGAGAAATCTAGTTTTGCAGAATGCTGTGAACCTTGATGCTCTGGTGACAGTGAATTAATGGTTTATTTTAGGAAGCACTACACAATTTTACTTAAGAGTGAGGATAGAAAGTTGAGCTGTTTCTGACCTTTTAAAATGAGGTTTAAAATCAGATTAATCTCCATGGAGTTTTTAGCTCCAGGCACCATTAGTTTTCTATAGAAAGGGCTTAGGCTGAACCAAATTATGCCATTGACCTGCCTGGTGGACATACAGATCATCCTGTTTTTAGGGAAAAAAAACCTCACTGTCCCAAGGGAGTTGCTCCTTTCACTACACCCTGATATTGAAATTGGTGCCCCTTAAATGATATCATATTCAGGGAACCAGCTATGCTGGAATCTACCTTAATCCGTAGACATTCCTGCCTCCCCTAGAGAGGTCACTGAAGGAGATAAGTACATAGCAGAAAGTGGTGAAGGGAAAGCAAAGGTATGCTTTATTGTTACCGGTCTCCTGCCTCTGATGTCAGATGAAGCAGGTGGCCTGAGCTAGAGACCTGTGGGGCCATTTCTGTCCTCTAAGCTCTAGTCTGATCTCACCAGCAGCTGGTCACATGGGAGGACAGGGGATGGAGGACAAGGTTGACAGTAGGGAGGGGAGAGCAGAGACAGGTGGCTGAGTTTCTCTCACTTGGAGAAAAGAAACTGGCTGAGTGTATACCACGTCTGAAATGAGGGAAAGGGAAGATTGCCCAAATCCTGTAAAGAACCTTTTTTGTGCTATTAATGCTATTCTTTTTTGTGACAAAATGTTTCAAGTTTACAGAAAACTATGCAAAGTAATATGAACACGCACATAGGTGCTATCTAAGTCTATTGATACTTCATCATACTTTTAAAAAATACAGGTTTAAAAAAATAATAATACAAAACTGGGTAAAGCCTCCTGTGTTTGTCACCCCAAGCCTGTTCCACTTATTTCTTTTTTGGTGGTAACTACTACTACTACCCTACTATACTTTAATATATTTCATTCCCGTGTATGATTTCATATATTTATATACACATATATATATGTCAGTATCCATAACCATATTTTATTTTGCATGTTTAGACATGTTACTTAGGAGACGTCATGATGTGTGTAGTCTTTGGTAGCTTACCTTTTTTTTAAAAAAAATATGTTGATAAATGAGGCTCTTGTTTATTTGTTTTGCCTGCTATATAGCATTTTATTGTAGGACTATACCAAGATTTATGTGTTTCCTCGTAGATGGTCACTTAGATATCCAGTCTTTGCTATTATAAACTTCAGTGAAAGTTCTTACATACCTTCTTGTGCAATCTTGGAGAGTGTTTTTAGGTATAAACCTAGGATTTTAATTATTGGGCTGTAAGGTATGCATTTTCAGACTTACTAGAAGTTGCTAAATTACACCCCAAATGGTTTTAAGATTTTATGATTTTGTTTTGTTTTTTTTTGTTTGTTCTGTTTTTTTTTTTTGAGACAGTCTCACCCTGTCACCCAGGCTGGAGTGCAGTGGTGTGATCTCGGCTCACTGCAACTTCCACCTCCTGGCTTCAAGCAATTCTCGTGCCTCGGCCTCCTGAGTGGTTGGGACTACAGGTGTGTGCCACCATCCCTGCTCATTTTTATATTTTTTAGTAGAGACAGGGTTTCACCATGTCCATGCTGGAAGATTTTATGATTTTTAAAATTGTGATCCTATACATCTTTTGCTAGATTCGTTTCTAAGGGGTCTTTTTAAAATTACTTATTCTAATATCTCTTTAAAAATTTTTTATAAAGCTGGGATTATAGGCATGAGCCCCTCATCCAATTTATTCTAATTTCCTATTACTGATATATTGGAGTATAATTGATTTCTGTATATTTATCTTACATTCAGAATGCTTGCCGCACTTGCTTAATAATTCTGGGACTTATAGATTATTTTAGATTTTTCTATGTAGACATGTCACTTTTGAATAGTAACCGTATTAAATCATTTGTTTTTTTCCAGTGTTTATACTTCCTTCTTTTATTGTACTTAGAACATTCAGTATAATGTTTAATAGATACATTGGACTTCTCTTGTTACTGATGTTAAATCCTTATATTTCACTGATAAGTAGCAAATTTGCAGTAGGTGTTTGTAAGATGTCTGTGTCTCCTTAAGGAAGTTCCTTTTGGTAATTGTAGATAGACTTGCTCAACCTCGACTCCACCTCCTGCTAGTGTGCCTTCCCATACTTGTGAAACTCACAAGTTAAATACTGCATTTTCTCCAATTCTTTACCGTTAGGATTCCAGATAGGAATTCATGTCCATTAATCAGTGAGATCTGGATTTGGAATTGACTTACATTGAGAGAGAGACGGTCTGTGAAGCATCCGTTTTCTCAGAAATGGTGGGGTTATAGAGCCTGCAACTGTAGCTGCAGTTTTCTCTTTTTTGCTAGGCAGCTTCTTAATTGCAGTGTGGCTCTGAAGTTCCTTCATCCCTCCCAGTGGTCAGGTAAGTTATTTAAATACCTGTCTGTCATTGCTTACTACACTGTCCTTTTAGTCTTCATTATATAAACAATAAGGACATATTTAATGCTCACCGTTAGTCTTGTGTTAATATCGCCCTAGTCATTTTGGTTGTCTGAGCCTCAGTTTCCAGCAAATTCCTAAGGAAGTTCTCATGGGAACAATATTCTGTGGGTTTTTTTCTTTTCTTATTGAGACGGAGTCTCGCTGTGCCACCCAGGCTGGAGTGCAGTGGTGTGATCTTGGCTCACTGCAACTTCTGCCGCCTGGGTTCAAGTGATTCTTGTGCCTCAGCCTCCCAAGTAGCTGGGACTACAGGCGTGCACCACCACGCCTGGCTACTTTTTTTGTACTTTTAGTAGAGATAGGGTTTCACCATATTGGTCAGACTCGTCTTGAACTCCTGACCTCAAGTGATCCGCCTGCCGCGGCCTCCCGAAGTGCTGGGATTACAGGCCTGAGCTACTGCGCCTGGCCCTTTTCTTCACTTCTGTTGTCCCTCTCCTGTTCAATTTTTATTCTGCTCCCTGCAGTTTTTCCTCACTGTGGAGTCTTGTCCTGGAAGGGAACGTTAGGGGGTCAGTTTTGAGAGTTCATTAATAAATTGCTGTAGCCCCTTCAGACCTTCCTGTGGTCCCATTTACTTACCCACTATTGAAGTGGGCAAGAAGGTTCCCAGTATCAATTGCTGTTCTCCAATTGGCCCTCTGGGCTTTGCAGTGAGTATCTGTTGATTGTTTTGTGTTCTTCAGTCCTTAGCTGGTTCAGGTACCTCATGCCTCCCTGTGCTGCTTTCCACATTGATGCTGAGACCTCCCAGGACTCTGACTGTTGATGCTCTGTCCTCACCTCACTCATTTGTATTTTGGGATATGGGGGTTACATTTTAACCTAATTTTGTTGTAAATACTGTGTCTCCTGCCCTTTTTTATGTGGGGATTTGGAAAGATCTAAAACGTTTGCTTCCACAGTCACAACTATCTTTCCAGAATTTCCCACCAGTAACTTTCTGACATGCACACTTACCAATGGGAAACATATTTTTCTGCTCAGAGCCCAAGGTGAGTCACACAGGCCTTACTTTTACCTCCCTATGCTGGCAAGTGGATGTTTTCTAGTTAACGTTGTCTTAGATCAGCAATATCACCTTCTGGCTTTATGTGATATTGTTTCTCACATCATTCCTTGTAGAGACTCAGTATCTTCCATCTTTTTCCATGGTGTGTATGAAAGCCTCACTTCCTGGTCCCTGGAACTGGTCTAGGCTGCATAGCATGTGCTGATGCACTTACTTTCTGGTTTACGGTTCTCTCTGATTTCAACCCCCAAGGATTTTCTTTCCTTTCTTGTGAACTCAACTACACCTCTAAAAACCATATTTGATATGTGCTATGTAGTACTTGTTGATAGCTTTTTAGCTGGAGGGTTTTCAGATTACCTAATGAGCCATTTTACCAGAAACAGATACCCTGTACATAAAATTTTACCTTGGAAAGACTGCCCAGTAGGAATGATTATATTTTCAACAGTTAGAGAACTAACTCATTCCTAGAAGATGAGGGGAGGATGAGAGGAGGGGAGAGCATGGCAAAGAGAGTTGTAAGAGCATCTTCTGTTCAGAGACCTTCATCTGCATTTGGGCCATTAGACTGTGGTCCATGGGCCAGCAGCTTTAGCGTAACCTGAGAAAGCTTGTTAGCAGTGCAGAATCTTAGCCGTATATGGTGGCTTGCACCTGTAATCCCAGTACTTTGGAAGGCCGAGGTGGGAGAATTGCCTGAGGCCAGGGAGTTCAAGACCAGCTTGGGCAACATAGTAAGACCCTGTCTCTACAAAATAAAAAAAAAAAGGAGAGTCTTAGGCCCCGCCCTGACCTACTAACTGAGAATCTGCATTTTAACAAAATCCCCAGATGATTTGCATGCATATAAAAATTTGAGAAGCACTGACTTAGACTCTTTCTGATGTAACTACCTTCCTTAAAATGCCTACTTCTTTGGGGTTAATGACCTTCATCCACTCTTGTCATCACTTCTAGCTTACTCTTTTTTCTCCAGTTAATTTTTAAGCACTTTCCTCAAATAACTTTTGTACTGAAGTTTCTGAGAAAAGTTCTTATTGATGCTATATTATGTTGAGGATGCGATTTGAAAAAAAAATTTAGGAAGCATTAATATGGTATGTTGTCATTGAATATGACAGCAAAATCTTAAGGGCAAAGCTGTTAGGAAATTCTCAGGGCATTTACTTTTTCTTCAACTCTGGTGAGTAGAGGGCTAAGAAGGTAAAGCATTCTGCAGTTTGTATAGAGAAATTTAGACCTGGCTATTCTTCACTGGAGTATTTGCTTACAGAGCATCCGTATTTCCTAAAATCCTGTGATTGGATTGTTGAGCTACTGATTGGACTTACTATAAATATTCAAAAATACGAGAATATCTTTTCAAAGCAGATACAATTAAAATAAAGGAAAATTCTCTAGAGATAGTTCAAGTTGTTGTGATGGCATTATCTGCTAAAATTTTAGTTTAGTTCAGCTAGCAGATAATTTATCAGCAAGTTCGTGATACATGGAATTCAGGTTATGTGTAGATTGAAAGCTCTCTGGGCTGACACCTCTCTGGGCAGACACCACATTATTCCTGTATCTGCAGCTCTTAGGACAGTGGCTAACACATAATTGGTATTCAGTAAATACTTTTTGACTGAATGAATGAATTTTTAGTGAATAAAGAATGAAGTGTTGAAGTAGCCTGAAGGACTTTAACATTTACATTTTCTTTTTCTGTAGATCACTTGATAGATATATTGTTGGATGTAATTAAAATAAGAAGGGCTCTATATGTCTACCAATAGGACACTAGTTAAATAAACAATGATGCATTTACACAAAGGTATACCATGAATCTGTACAAAGGAATGAAGATTTTGTGTGTGTATATGTGTGTATGTATACTATATGGTGATTATCTGTATAAAGAAAAAAAGAGAAATTCCTAAAACTTGAAAACAAACTGAAATAACTCAAGTACATGTCAAGTTGGTTGTGTAACCACAGAAAGGAAATGATTATAAGTGTTGTTCAAATACAGTATTTTGACTTTACATCTCCAGAAGGTGATACATCCTGAAGATAAAGAGAACTGCAAAAAAATGTAAAACCTTTGTTCATAATAAAAATAATACTCTTTTGAAATTGGTATTATAAATATCATGTATATAATGTTAGTGTCAGTAGAAACCAAGATTTTCAATCTAAGACCAAAACAAGATACAAGAGTAAAATTCAACTCAAAACACTGCAGTATTAAATTTGAATTGGAAATAGTACTTTGATTCCTAATTCTGTCCACTGAAAAGGTCTTTGAAGCAATGGCATCTTAGTAGCAATTAGCATGCTTAGCACTCAAATTATGCTTTCTAATACCATTGCCCACTAAAAGAAAACCAGTTCTCTTTGGAGAAGTGGCTGATTCCAGCTCTTGGGCAGTAAATGTCATGTTGAACCTGGGCTATCTTACGCCAGAAAGCAGGGGAACCGTCAAAGACTGCTGGGGTCCTGTCAATAAGACTCAGGAGCTACCTTGAAGGAGTGCCCAGTGGCCACAGATGAAACTGCTCACATCAAAAAGAACAGTGAATGCAATAGATTTGTACACATTGAATGCGTAAATATCCATGAGTTCATAAAAACGCTTTGAAAGGTGTTAACATCATTGAAGGTTGTTAGGGTATCCAAGTCGTTACTGTGAAAGGAAAGCAGCATCCAAACCTTCTGGTATAAGCTGTTGAAAATAACCATAACCAAATGGATGACTGAGAGACTTTTTTTTTTTTTTTTTTTTTAAGACGGGGTCTCACTCTGTCGCCCAGACTGGAGTGCCATAGCATGATCTTGGCTCACTGCAACCTCCGCTTCCCAAGCTCAAGCGATTCTCCTGCTTCAGCCCCTCCAAGTAGCTGGGATTGCAGGTGTGTGCCACTACTGTCCGGCTAATTGTTTTGTATTTTTAGTAGAGACAGGGTTTTCACCATGTTGGCCAGGCTGGTCTCGAACTCCTGATCTCAAATGATCCACCCACCTCGGCCTCCCAAAGCACTGAGATTACAGGCATGAGCCACCACGCCCAGCCCATAAAGTTCTTTTTAACATATTTCTTGAGATAGAATTCATATACCATAAAACTCAATCATTTAATAAATGGTTTTTATTATATTCACAAAATTGTCCAAACATCACCACAACCCAAGTTTAAAATATTTTCATTAACTCCAAAAGAAGCCCTGTACTCCTTAGCAGTCACATCCCATTCTCTTTCACCTTCACAGCCGTAGGCAAATACTGGTATGTTTTCCGTCTCTGTGGATTTGCCTGTCTTCCAGACCCTTTAGATAAATGGAAACTGTAGTTAAATATGTGCTCTTTTGTGACTGGCTTTTTCCACCAAGCAAAATGTTTTCAAGGTTCATCCACACTGCAACATGATCAGTACTTTATACCTTTTTATGCTGAATAATAAGAATAAAGTTCTCAGCCTGGCCAACATGGTGAAACCCCATCTGTACTAAAAATACAAAAATTAGCCGAGCATGGTGGTGAGCACCTGTAGTCCTAGCTACTAGGCAGTCTGAGGTGTGAGAATCACTTGAACCTGGGAGGCAGAGGTTGCAGTGAGCCAAGATCGCACCACTGCACTCCAACCTGGGTGACAGAGTGAGACCCTGTCTAAAAAAAAAATAAAGAATTACAAAGCATCATTTTGCAGCACCTAATATAATAATGGGCAAGTGATGTTTAAAATTATCAGTGGGTGTTTGAAACCATTAAGTGAAAGAGAAAGGTGAATGGAAAGGTATAAAATTGGATGATTCACACCAGTGAACCCTGAACTCAGTGGTAAATCTTAAAATTATTAAATCATTCAAAGACTGTCACATATTACATGCCTTCTCTTATTTTTTTAAATGAAATGACTACCATATTGTTTTTGAAACTAATCAGACTTCTAGAGTTAACTTTCAGTTTCTGAAGGCTAGAGAAACGTGTTACCACAGAAATCCAAAATGTGTGTGTGACATTCTATAGGACAAATGACTCAATTGTCTTTAGCAAATAAGTAGCATAAAAAAGAAGAGGGAGAGGGATTCAATTTATGCTTTAGATTAAGAGATTTAAGAACATAACCAAATGCCATGTGTGAATCTTGTTTGGATTCGGATGGGAACAAACCAACTGAAAAAAGACATCTTTGAAACAGTTGGAGAAATTTGAGGATGATTGGGTCTCAGACAATGTTAAGAAATTGCTGTCATTTTGTTAAGCATAGTAACGGCATTGTGATTATGTTTTAAAAAACGTCCTTACCAGTTGAAGTATTTACAGGGAAAATGATGGATGTGTGGGATTTACTTTAAATTACCAGCAAACAGAGTGGGTGTAGCAGGATTAATGAAACAAGATTGGCTATATGTCAGTAACTGTTGAAACTGGATGATAGATTCATAAATTTTTTTTTTACATTTCTCTCTAATGAATGCTTGAAAATTTTTATAATAATTTTTTTTAAAAGAGTCCTAGATGCTTAGAGTCAAGAAGCAATTTCATCTAGAATATAATTGTCAGAATATGTGCTTTTCTGAGAAAAAGACTCAGAACTTCTGTTTTTTCTTAAATGCTTAACATTTATTTTGGTCTTTTTGATTTTGAAGAGTTCTGGGATTTTCTGTTAAATAAAGGGCAGCCTTTCAAAAGAGAGACAAATGTTGGCAATGGAGATGCCAAGAGTGGAATAGGAATTTGGTCAAAACAAGAAATATATAGGCCCACATAGAAACATGACTATTTTGAAGGCTGCTTCTCCCCAGAGCTGCATTTTCTATGAATCTAAACTATTTTAATCTTTCTTGAGAGGCAGAACACTGCCATGGTTAGACGTTTGAAATCAGACAGACCTATATTCAAATTCCAACTCTTGTCACCTATGAGTTGTGATGAAGGGCAAATTTACTTAAACTCCTCAAACCTCAGTTTCTTCAACTGTGAAATGGGAATCATGATGGTATTTACTTCATAGAGTTGAAATGAGGATTAAATTATCCCTTTTGACATATGGTGTGGTTTAAGTTATGTGTTTGGAATACCATGAGTATCTATGGAGTCCTAGCTGGTGTGTGTGTATGAGAAAACTAGAAACTAAAGCACATGGGTATGTGGGCACAAATGCGTTTCGTCTGCCTTTACAGTCCTTTCTCAATAGAGAGAACACAGCCTTGTGTTTCAGTATAAGGAATCAGTGAAGTAAATTTGCACGAAATTCCTATACTTCTGGAGTTAAGAACTCAGAAGTGCAATTCCAAATATTTGTCTCATTTCTCTTTGGACTCTATTGATCTTCTTTGCCTTTCCCAAGAAATGAGTGTGAGATTTGAAAACCTGGCTATGGACTGGTTGAGACAGGCACCGCTAGATGCCACCTGACTGCAAAGATGAGCAAGCCCCAGCTATACCTGCAAGAAGACTTGGGGCATGTCTGTATAGCTTCAGGGAAGATGGAAGAACCAGTGGTGGTGTAAAAGGCAAATTTTACTTTTTAATTTCTTTAAATTTTATTTTTAATTGACAATTATATATATGGGGTATATAATGTTTTGACACGTATAAATTATGGAATGATCACATCAAGGTCATTAGCCTATGTCACCTGAAATATTTACCATATCTTTGTGGCGACAACATTTATTTTTTATTTTATTTTACTTTTTTGGAGACAGAGTTTGGCTCTGTTGCGCAGGTTAGAGTACAGTGGCACGATCTTGGCTCGTTGCAACTTCTGCCTACCAGGCTCAAGCAATCGTCTGCCTCAGCCTCCCAAGTAGCTGGGATTACGGGCACATGCCACCACACTTGGTTAGTTTTTGTTTTTTTTTTTTGTAGAGACAGGGTTTCACTATCTTGCCCAGGCTGGTCTTGAACTCCTGAGCTCAAGTGATCTGCCTGCCTTTGCCTCTCAAAGTGCTGGGATTACAGACATGAGCCACTGCACCTGGCCCTGGGTGAGAACATTTAAAATCCTCTTTTTTAGCTATTTTGAAATATCCATTATTAACTGTAGTTCCCTTTGCTGTGCAGTAGGACATGAAAACGTATTCCATCTATGTAACTAACTTTGTATCCATTTGCCCAACATTGTCCTTTTCACTTTCTACTTACTCCCATCCTCAGCCTCTGGTAACCACTATTCTACTCTCTACTTCTGTGAGTTCAGCTTTTTTAGATTTTACGTGTAAGTGAGATAATATGGTATTTGTCTCCCTGGGCCTGACTTATTTCACTTAACATAATGCTCTGTAGGATCACCGATATTTCACAAAAGACAGAATTTTCTGTTTCTTTTTTTAAGGCTGAGTAGTATTCCATTGTTTGTATTTACCACACTTAAAATCAGTATATCCATTGGCAGGCATTTAGGTTGTTTCCGTATCTTGGCTGTTGTGAATAATGCTGCAGGGAACATGAGAGTTCAGACATCTCTTTGACATACTGATTTTGATTTCTTGGATATGTACCAATAGTGGAATTGCTGTATGGTATGGTAATTCTATTTTTAATTTTTGAGGAACCTCCATACTGTTTTCCAAAATGGTTGTACAAATTTCCAATACCACCAAAAGTGTATAAGGATTCCCCTTTCTCCACATTCTCACCAACGCTTGGTATTGTTCATCTTTTTGATCGCAGGCATTCTAACAGTTGTAAGGTGATTTCTCATTGTGGTTTTAATTCACATTTCTCTGATGATCAGAAATGTTTAGCATTTTAAAAATGTATCTGTTGAACATTTGTATGTCTTCTTTTGAGA
The DNA here is from genome assembly GCF_007565055.1 of Rhinopithecus roxellana. Taxonomy (NCBI): domain Eukaryota; kingdom Metazoa; phylum Chordata; class Mammalia; order Primates; family Cercopithecidae; genus Rhinopithecus; species Rhinopithecus roxellana. Next base: position 57,100,539 of record NC_044568.1, read on the forward strand.
AATGTCTATTCAAGTCCTTAGCCCATTTAAAATTTTTCATTTTACTTTTTTTTTTAGAGATGGGTCTTTCTATGTTGCCCAGGATTGAGCACAATGGCTATTCACAGGCATGATTATAGCACACTACAGCCTTGAGCTTCCAGACTCAAGTGATCCTCTTGCCTCAGTCTCCTGAGTAGCTGGAACTACAGATGTGCACCACTGTGCCCAGTCTGCCTGTTTTTTAAGAGAGTTATTTGTTTTGTTGTTATTGAGTAGTTTGAGTTCCTTATACATTTTTGGATACTAGTTTCTGATTCAGTGTAGGATTTGCAAGTACTTTCTCCTAATCTGTAGGTTGCCTCTTCATTCTGTGGTTCTCTTTGCTGTGCAGAAGTTTTTTAGTTTGATGCAGTCTCATTTGTCTATGTTTGGTTTTGTTGCTTGTGTTTTTAAGGTCGTATCCAAGAAATCTCTGCCTAGATCAATGTCATGGAACTCTCTCCCTGTTTTCTCCTGGGAGTTTTACAGTTTCAGGTCTTACATTCAAGTATTTAATCCATTTTCAGTTGATTCTTGTATAAGGGGTGAGATATGGATTCATTTTCATTCTTCTGTATGTGGATATGCAATTTTCCCAACACTATTTATTGACAAGACTGTCCTTTCCTCATTGTGTATTCCTGATGCCTTTGTCAAAATTTTATTGGCTATTGGTGTATGGTCACTGGGGGCCAGGAACGAGTCCTGGTGCACAGTAGTCCTGTGCAGAGTTTCCAATTTCCTTCCCCATCAGCCCAGCCTTCCTCTGTCCACTCTTGGTGCCTTCCCCTTAAAGGTCTGCTAGGAGTGCACCAGTCATCTTGGTCCCTTGGTGACAGCTGTTCTACCTGACTGTGTATAGTCAGCATCTTCTCTCTTTTTTTTTTAGTCTAGCTAAGGCTTTCTCAATTGTGTTTGTCTTTCAAAAAACCAACTCAGTTTTGTTGATCTTTTCGATTGTTTTTCTAGTTTCTATTTCATTTATTTCTGCTCTGATCTTTATTATTTCCTTTTTTTTTTTTTTTTTGGTAACGTTGAGCTTAGTTCTTCTTTTTCTAGTGCCATAAGGTATAACATTAGGTTGTTTATTTGAGATCTTTCCTTTTTTTTTTTTGATATAGGTGTTTATAGGTATAAAATCTCTCTTAGTACTGCTTTTGCTGCATCTCATAAGTTTGAATATGTTGTGTTTCCATTTTCCTTTGTCTCAATCTGTTTTTATATTTTCTTCTTTAATTGGACCCAGTAGTCATGCAGGAACATATTATTTAGCTTTCATATATTTGTTAATTTTCTAATGATTTTTCCTGTTACTGATTTTTAGTTTCATCTCATTGTGATCAGAGAAGATACTTGATATAATTTCAGTCTTCTTTGATTAAAACTTGTTTTGTGGCCTAACATGATCTATCCTGGATAATGTTCCATATGCACTTGAGAAAAATGTATATAAAAGTAAATTTTAGAGTTGGAATTTTTCACTGGATCTTTGCTTCCCCACATACCTTTGGTAACTCACCTCACCTCACCTCTTTAAACCTCCATTTTCTCATCTGTAAAGTGAAGATCTTTGCTTCACCAAGTTGTTATATGCATCAAAGGAGACCATAGTATTGCTTTTGAAGTATAAAAGGCCATACAAATATTAACTGGTATTTTCTAGAGAGTGTGTAATAGAGTGTATCAGACTTCTTTTGGGATCCCAAGAGGACATCCCATCAGAACAGTCCAGGAGTGGCCTCTGATGGGTGCCGTGAATGCTAGGTGGCTTTGGGAGCTCCTTGGACTCTCCTGAGTCATGAGTTGGGTCTAGTGAGGGTCTAAGAAGAGTGTTGGTCTCCTTTATCTTGTTCTCAGCCTCCCTCTGCTGCTCCTGGGCTCAGCCAAGGAAGCTTCACTGGCTGTGGTCCTTGGCCCATATTGCAGTGACCTTTGGGGCATGCAGGAAAGCCGTACACAGTCCCTGGTGCCTTCATATATGCCTTCACATATGGTGCCTTTACTGGATTCCCAAGGCATCCTGGCCAGTGTACTAGGTGTTGGTATATATTGTGAAGAAAGAGACATGGAGTTTATAAGTCTGGGGAGAAGTCTGCTGGGTTTTCCAGGTGTCTTGTCAAGCACTGTCCGGTAGCACTTCCTACAGTGATGGTAATGTTTATAGGTCTGTGCTATATAGATCTATAACTGTGCAATGTTGTGGTCCTATGCCGTGCATGAGAATTGGGCTCTTAAAATGTGGTTTGTGCAAATAAGGGACTAAATGTCTAGTTTAACTTAAGGTAAAGGTCACATGTGGCTAGTGGCCATTATATTGGACAGCATTGGTCAGTGCTAGAAACTTCCTGAGAAGGTTAGAAGGGCGCGCCTAAGCTGGCCAGAGGCTTGACTTCTCTTCCTAAGAAAGGGCTGTGAGACCCAGAAGTGTCCCGAGTCCAGTCGTTTGCTCTGTCTTCCACTGTGTGTATGGATTTTTTCATGCCACTTGACCTCTTCCCTGTTTAGTTTTTTGATCTATAAAACAGGAACAGAGGGCAAATTGGATTAATTTTTTAATTGCTAAACCCTTGACTCTATTGTGATTTGTCTTTTAATCCATATGTAACAGATTACTACAAATGTGATTGGCTTAAAACAACAGAATTTTATTCTCTTTCAGCTCTGGAGGCCAGAAGTCTGAAAGCAGTTTCATTGGGCTGAAATCAGGGTATTAGCAGAGCCACCCTCCACTGTAGGCTCTAGGGAAGAATCCATTCCTTCACTCTTCTAGCTGCTGGTGGCTGCTGGCATTTTTTGGCTCGTGGCTGCATGGCTGCTGGCATTTTTTGGCTTGTAGCTGCATCGCTGTGATCTCTCCCTCAGTGGTCATGTGACATTCTCCTCTTCTGTGTTTAATCTCCCTCTGCCTCTTTCTTATAAGGACATTTGTGATTGCATTTAGGGCCCCTGCTAGATAATTCAAGGTTATCTCTTCATCTCAAGATCCTTATTTAGGCTGGGCATGGTAGTTCATTCCTCTAATCCCACCTACTTGGGAGGCTGAGGTGGGAAGATTACTTGAAGCTGAGAGTTTGAGACCGGCCTGGGCAACATAGTAGACTCCATCTCTAAAATAATGCAAAAATCAGCCAGGTGTGGTGGCATGTACCTGTAGTCCCAGCTACTCAGGAGGCTGAGACGGGAGGATCGCTTTAGCCCAGGCGTTCAAGGCTGCAGTGAGCTATAATTGCTACTGCACTCCAGCCTGGGCAACAGCATGAAGCCCCACCTCAAAAAAAAAAAAAAAAAAAAATTCCTTAATTGAGTTACATCTGCTAAGATCCGTTTTTTTCACATAAGGTACCATGTATGAATTCCAGGGATTTGGACATGATATTTTGGGGTGCCATTATTCAGCCAACTACACCTAGTAATACTCATTAATAGTGGACTTGCTTTAGAGGAAATGCTGTGGCGGTGTCATGGGATGTGTAGAAGTTGCTGCCTGTCTGCCAGGATCTCCAGAGAGAGTTTTCTGAGTGTTCTGGATAGAGGCCCAAGTTTGATAAAAATTTTGAGATTGCTCCTTTCCCTGTTTCTACCATGAATTACCTTGATTGGCTTATGGCAGCTCATCTTACTAAAAGGTTGGTCAACTTACAAATGTGCCCCACTGCACACTCTACCAATATTTGAATTATTCCCCATATCACCTCCAATTCCTATAACGTGTGGAATGAACTTTGACTGGGATTTGAGTTAGGAAAACGCAAACTATATTGCATCTGAGTGAGAGGAGAGAGCATTTGTTCTCTCAGCTGGATAAGCGATGTTTCTCTAGTAGTGTACTCACAAATTAGAAAATACAGAGGCTTGGCCCTGACACAGCCCAAGAACAGCTTGTGACTCTGCTTCGGAATGTCATGTTTTACTGTTATTTAATCAAATCTGAGAGCAGTGGTTGGGAAGTGGGTTTTGTAAATATTGCTCTGAAGCATTCACATTTCAACAGAAAACAGATGTCAAGTGTTTTCATTAGTATCGATATTCAGAGTTACTGGAATAAAACACAAATCTACTTCTTGGTAAAGCAAAACACCTGCAAAGGCCTAGAGTTGGCAGGGGTGGGGAGAGGGTGGGGGGAATATCTATTTGTAAAGTTTGAATAAGGAATAAAGTTGGCTGGAAGACCTTCATTTTTTCAAAAGAAACCTAAAAATGAAATATTTATAACTAGAGGGATATAGGAACACAATTATAATTTAAAGTGTGAGTCACAACACTGTCTTGTTCAACCAGGGAACAAAATGACTTAGAGGCAGAATAAAATTACTTCATTTATGCGTCTTAAGAACACAACATTCTTTCAGTCTGCTCATGTCCTTGGGTTAAATGGCAGAGTGTCTGTTCTGTTCCCCGAGGTGATCAGTGGCTTTATTACTGGTCATTCATCTGGGGTGACTTTTCCAAGAATTAATAATGATAACAATAACAGCTCACTGCCAAGCACTGCCCTTTACTTATGTCATCTCACTTAATCATGTTGCCTTGTCGGGTAAGTATCATTGTCCCCATTTGATAGATGAGGAAACTGAGGCTTGGAGAAGCTTGACCACTTACCCAAACCCACTCAGTTACTAGCTGTCAGAGCTGAGGTTTGAAACAGTGCCGTTGATCTGGAGCCCAGCTCAGTCACTTGCCCTACCCTCCCGAATGAGATGGGCTTGGGTACTCCCCTCACTTTCTTTTGAAAGACTATGTAACTAACTCCCCTGGCAAATTTCGCTCTGCTATGTTTGGTCATGGTCACTGTCAATAGAGAGGGATTAACTTGCATACTAAGGTTTTGACTTTTTTGCAGCATCTGGGCATTTATATATATACACACACACACACACACACACACACATATATACACACATATATATATATACTCAAATATATACACACATACATATATATATATATATGGAGTGCAGTGGTGTGATCTTGGCTCACTGCACTCCAGTGTGTGTATGTGTGTGTATGTAAAAAGATACGTATCTATGTATATACAAAAATATATATGTATATATTTAAAATACATGTATATATAAAAAATTGTGTGTATATATATATACTTTTTGAAATGGAGTCTTGCTCTGTTGCCCAGGCTGGAGTACAATGGTGCAATCTCGGCTCACTGCAACCTCCACCTCTTGAGTTGAGCAGCTCTCCTGCCTCAGCCCCCTCAGTAGCTGGGATTACAGGTGTGTGCTACCATGCCTGGCTAATTTTCCCATTTACAGTAGAGATGGTTTCACCAGGTTGGCCAGGCCGGTCTCAAACTCCTGACCTCAAGTGATCCGCCTGCCTCAGCCTCCCAAAGTGCTGAGATTACAGGCATGAGCCACCGTGCCCAGCCTTATGTATTTTTATTATTATTTTTTTTACTCTGACTATATCTCTTCAAACCTCCTCATGTTTCTAAATGAGAGATGAGATGGAACTCGATAGCTTCCCAGGAATACAGAAAATCTCCCCACATCTGAAGAAAATTTCATTTACTTTCTCACAGGGGGATAATTTCTTCTTCAGATTCCTAGTCTGCCTTTTACTACTGCTGAGTTAACACCCTGGGTTTCAGTGTGCTTATGCAGGCCCTTGAGTTCTGTGAGCTGGTACCATGAGGTGCTGGCTTCCCTCATGCACTGTCACTTGGAGTTTTCCTTGAGCTCCCTCTCTGTGCTGGGCCAGGGCTTATGTCGGGGACACACTTTGTGAATATATCAGGCCATGCCCCTGGCCTCCCAGAAGCCTCAGCATTTGCAGTGAGGGCACTGCCAGCCTTTTCGCCTAGACAGTGCCGTGTTGTGCAGATGTGTCCTGCCTATTGCAGGCTGTTCATCGAGCCTGGCCCTGACCCACCACCTTCCCAAGCAGGGGGACCATAACGATGTCACCACACCTTTCCAGGTGCCTCCAGGGGGCGCTGCTGCCCCTGGTTGAGAACCACTGCTGGGAAGTGGCAAGTTTGGATAGAGTCCTCAACAATTCTGTCTTGGGTGTGGTACCCACTTGTTTTTATTTCTAGGAATTTGGCCCATTCTAAGTTAGGATGGCAGAGGTAGATATTTGAAAAAGGAGAAGGAAAACCAAATCCATTTATCAGGGTCCTGCACTGACAGTGGCTGATCTCAGCAGTAGAAAGTTGGTGTGTTTAGCTGTTCCCCACTGAGGCTGCCTTCCACAGTCTCTTCCTTCACTCCCTTCCCTACTCACCCCTACCCCAGCTCCATCAAAAGGTAAATTACATGTACCTGAACCACTCCCAGCCTGAAGCAGAGGCTGAGGAAGACCTTGGTCAGGAGGGAGAATGGCCCAGAGCACTGTGGCTGATGAAGGAGAGGGAGGAGGTCTCCCCACTGAGACTGATAGGCAACTTAAGGGCAAAAGCAAAGACATCTTTTCCCCATCCTCTAGAATCTGTGTATGTGCTGATTACGCTAATAGCAAGATTTTCCCAGTAAACAGACTATACCCTCCCTCCATTCTTATTGTTAACAACGTAGCAAAGGAGTGACACAGACAAGAGCAGAGAGGATGGGGCCCTGCCCTTGAAAATCTATTGTTTGACCATTCTCCCTCATGAAACCTGCCAAGTGCTAAGCATTGTCTAGGGGCTGGGAGTGAATGAAATAAACAAAATCCTTGCCCGTGTGGAGTTTAGAGACTAGTTTAGAGTGACAGATGGTTGAAAGAAAATGTACAAGATTAACAAATTTTGAAGTTGGACCCAGTATGCACTGGTAAGGATGTAGAGGGGCAGAACTCTCATACGTGGTTTGTGGAGGTTGGTACAACCTCTGTTGAGAACAACAAAAGTTATGACTCAATCATGCCACTCCTGTTTACATTCCCCAAAGAAACTCCTACAGATACAGAGTCAAAAGTGTCTACAACAGCTTTTTTTTTTTTTGTCGTATTAAAGAAAAAAGAACAAAAATGTTTATGAACCAGAGGATGAATAAATACATTGTAGTACATTCGTACTTGGAATGTATCAATGAAAATGTGTGACATGCAGAGCCTGATTAGAAAGCAGGATGACCCATTGTTCTTGCCTGTGATTGGCTCCCACCATACTCTTTCCCTGTCTGCTTGCTGAATGTAAGAGGAAGCATGTTGCCCTTCTTGGCCATGGCAGCCTTCCTCCAACAGAAGAACAGCCTTAAAAAGTAACTGACACTGTAAATGGTAGAGAGACGATTAAATCCATGTCAACTCTCACCCTGGTTCTGAGGCTGTTGCTGTTTCAGAATGTGAGTCGGGCATTGTTCTCGAGGCTAAATCTACCTTGGTTTGCGTTTTCCATTGTCTGCAAGACATGCACCACATAGGTTGCTATGGAAGCGTACAACAATCATTTCCTAATCAGCAGGAAAATTGTGTCTTAATTTACTCAAGTTTAAGTTTTTCTCTATTTTTACTTAAACATTTGCACCTGCTTGGTTGGCTGGTTCTGTCAGTACTAGCAAGAGTTAGCCTTTAAGGAAACCCATGAACATAAAGAAACCAACCTTAATGGAAAAAATCATGAAGAGTCCAACATGGCTGGTGTATCAGCTTATCTTTTTCTGAGAACATGTGTCTTAGTTTCCATTGTATTAACTGGTGTCTACTGTAACAAAGTACCACAAACATGATTAAACCAACAGAAATGTACTTTTTCACAGTTCTGGAGGCCAGAAATCTGAAATCAAGGGATTGGCAGGACGTGCTCCCTCCAAAGGCTCTAGGGGGAATTCCATTCGTTCCTTGACTTTTCCATCTTCTGGAGGCTGTTGTCATCACTCTGATTTCTGCCTGTATCTTTACATGATCTTCTTGTGTCTTTGTGTCTCTCCACTGCTATCTCTTATAAGGACACTTATCTTTGGATGTAACCCCACCTAGGTAATCCAGGATGATCTTATCTCAAAATCCTTAACTTAATTACACTTGCAAAGGCCAGTTTCCCAAATAAAGTCACATTCACAAGTTCTGGGGATTAGGATATGGACATATCTGTATAGGGCATCATCATTCAACCAACTACAATGTGGTTGTTCTTTGTTTTGATTTTATAGTGCAAACAGATAACATGATCTTATTTTCAACTTAAAAAGTGGTTCCTGATTCATAAAAATAGGAAAAAATAGGTCAGTATTTACTGGTACTCCCTAGAAAACATTGCCTTCTCTTGCCCGAGTTGGATAACAGCTTAGTTAACACTTGAGAGAGAATTTTTTAAAGATTTTAATGGAGGAAATATGATTGTGCAATATAAATGTTGGACAACATGTTCTTGATAGTGTGAGTTCCTTGCTCCCTGCGAGAGAGGCCATGTTCAGCCTCAAATATGTCCCAGGACAAACGTGGACAAAGAGGCTCAGCATCAAATATGGGGGTTCCAGAAAAGGAAAATATGAATAAAATTAGCAGAGAGCAGATGGGCGTGAGAAGGGAAACAGTAGTCATGTTTTGAGGCCATTTCACCTCCTCTGAGAGGTGGTAGAGAGACCCCAGAAGGACAGCTGTGAACATTGAAAAGGAAGTAAAGGATATTGAACCTGGAATCAGATAGACCCAATTCAAGCTTTTGACATATTTCAGATGATCTTGGGGAAGCAATGTGTGCATCCTGAATCAATTTTATGTCCCCCACATTGTAGAAATTTTATAAAATGCAGATGACCATGCATACCTCTCAGGGTTGTTGTGAGCATAAACTGATTTATCCTCTGTGAGAGTACTTTCCCCATGGTAGAGGCTTAGGACATTTCTGTCAAGTTAGAATCTGAACTAGGAATGTCTTCAGTGAGTGACATGTTGGAAATGCCTACAGTATGAGGGTGTTACCACAATTCTTTCAGATTCACCAGTTTCTCTGAGGTTTTGACTTGAAATGGAAAGGTCAGGATAAATAAACTGGAGTTCAGTTTCTAGCCATGATGGAGTCACTGATATGGATTATCCTTCCCATGCCAACAACTTGGCCTGGCCAAAATATGTAGGGCAGCTTTTTATTTTCACCATCCCTGACAGTGGATAGTAGATATAGCAAGACTTTGATCCTTGAGAGTAGAGAAATTCATGATAAGATTCCCATAATTGTCTAGCTCCCTGACTGGGGACATTATTCCAACTGTAGAATAAAGAACTGGAATTTGAACAAAGGACAGTGATCCTACTGACTGAAGGAGGAAGAGATCAGCATTCAGGGAAACAGAAGAAGTTGGAACCTGTAAGGTGGGAGATTGGAGAGGAGGGAGCTATCCGGAGGGAGCTGTGTGTGCAGATTCTCTGAGTCTGTGCCTGAGAGACACGTGCACACAAGACCACCTGAGGTTCGTCAGAGAGTGGCTGCTTCAGGGGTGAGAGTGGAATATAGGTACCAGAAGGTGGGCAGTGCTAAGGATGAGCAGTTCTGGGGCACGGTGGAGTTTCAGGTTCTGCCAGGGTGGAGAGAGATCATTAATGGCTGATTGATCTCCCTGGTACCCAGCTGGGGTGCCAGCAAGGCCACATCTAAGCAGCAGGGTTTTCTCTAGAGCAGGGTTTCTCCCAGGTAGTATTGCATTTTGGACAAGAGATTTCTTTTTTGAGTAGGGGCATCCTTTGCATTGTAGGATATTTAGCAGCATCCTTGGTTCCACTCATTAGATGCCAGTAGCGCTCCACCACCAACATGCGATATCTAAAAAGACATTGCCACATGTCCCCTAAGTGCAGAATTGTCTCCAGTTGAGAACCACTGCCCTAGAGTAAGACCTACCTTGTACCTTACCTAACAAAACCCTGAATAAACTCCTGATAAGATTAGCAGTGAGGGCAGGGTTTAAAAGTTGAGTCCTCAAGTTAGAAGGGGCCTGGGAAACACTTTGGGCTTTCCAGAGATCCATACTAACCACTCATAAACCTACATAAGTTCAAGATGATCAGCCAGTAAATGAACTGCAGAATCAATGCCTTTCAGGAGAAAATAAGAAAATTCAGGTATGTGTACAGTAATATGTACAATACCTAGCCTACTATGTGTTAATCACAATGCCCATTTTTCAAACAAGAAATACTAGACATACAAAGAAACAAATAGTTTCATTTTTAGGCAAGAAAAAAGGCAATAAGACTAAGGCCAAGATGGTCCCAGCATTGCACTTAGAAAATAAAAGCTTAAATGCAGCAGTTATAATATGTTCAATGAATTTAAAAAAGTAAAAAGAGGTAATCTTAGCAAAGACATAGAGACTGCAAAAAAAATGCAAATGCTAGAAGTGAAAAGTAAAAAATGAATAATACCTGGAGGTATTTTACAGCAGAGTCAAGATAGCAGAGGACAAAGTCGGGGAATTTGAAGGCAGAATAATACAAATTATCGCATCTAAAGAACAGAGAGAGAAAATTTTTTTGTTTGCTTCTTTTTTTGTTTTGAAATGGAGTCTCACTCTGTCACCAAGGCTGGAGTGCAGTGGCACGATCTTGGCTCACTGCAACCTCCGCCTCCTGGGTTCAAGTAATTCTCCTGCCTCAGCCTCCCAAATAGCTGGGACTACAGGCGTATGCCACCACGCCTGGCTAATTTTTTGTATTTTTAGTAGAGGTGGGTTTTCACCATGTTAGCCAGGATGGTCTCGATCTCCTGACCCCATGATCCACCTGCCTCGACCTCGCAAAGTGCTGGGATTACAGGCGTGAGCCACTGTGCCCAGCCTTTTTTTTTTTTTTTTTTTTTTGAGACACAGTCTCACTTGGTTGCCCAGGCTGGACAGGCCATAGTGCAGTGGCACAATCTTGGCTCACTGCAACCTCCGCCTCCCAGGTTCAAGCAATTCTTCTGCCTCAGCTTCTCCAGTAGCTGGGATTACAAGTGCGCGCCACCATGCCCAGCTAATTTTTGTATTTTTAGTAGAGACAGGGTTTCTCCGTGTTGGCCAGGCTGGTCTTGAACTCCTGACCTCTGGTAATACACCTGCCTTGGCCTCCCAAAGTGCTGGGATTACAGGCATGAGCCACTGTGCCTGGCCAAAGGTTTTTGAAAATAAACTGAGCCTTAGGGATATGTGGGAAAATATCAAATAGTCTTATATATGAATATGTAAATAAATAATATGTAAAAAATACATAAATATATTCATGTATGATATATAACTATATGTATATAGAGTCCCAGAAGGAGAAAAGAGTGAGATGGGGGCAAATAAAACATTTAAATAAATAATGGCTTAAAACTTTCATCTTAATATGATGAAAAGCATCAACTTACAGGTGTTAGTAGCAATGAACCCCAAGCAGGATGAATATAAAGAGAGCTACACCTAGGCTCAGGTGCAGTCATACTGCTGACAATCAGAAATACAGAGAAAAATCTTGAAAGCAGCCAGAGTGAAAAGGTACATTACATACTGGGAAACAAGGATTAGAATGACTGCTGAATTTTCATCAGAAACTATGAGATCAGAAGACAAAAAAGTAATATCTTTAAAGAGTTGAAACAACTCTCAACCCAGAATTTTATATGCAGTGAACATGTCTTTCTAAAATGGTGGTTGAGAGAATTCACTACTAGCAGACCTGAATTACAAGAAATGCTAAAGGATATCATTCAGGCATAAGAGAAATGATTCTAGATAGAAATCTGGATCTATAGGAAAGAATGAAGAGCAGCTGAAATGGTAAATAAGTGGGTAAATATACAGTGTTATGTTTTCCTTTGTGGTAATGTTCTGAAAGACAATAGACTTTTTAAAGCAAAATAACAATCCTGCAATATGGGGTTTACACTATATGCAGAGGTAAGTGATGTGGTAACAGTTGCACAAGTAATGAGGGAGAGTGGATAAGTTGAATTATATTGTTGTCTATGTGTGAAGTGGGAAATAGGTCAGAAGCTAATAGAGAAAATAAAATGGAACACTAAGAAAAATTCAGTTAACCCAAAAGAAGTCAGGTAAAGAGCAATAAAGGAAAGGAGACAGAACGGTAAAATGGAAAACAGATATCAGATTGGAATACCTAAATCCATTCTTTTTTTTTTTTTTTTTTTTTTTTTTTGAGGCTGAGTCCCGCTCTTTTGTCAAGGCTGGAGTGCAGTGGCATGGTATCAGCTCACTGCAACCTCCATTGCCCGGATTCAAGCATTTTCCCTGCCTCAGCCTCCTGAGTAGCTGGGATTACAGGCAAGTGCCTCCATGCCCAGTTAATTTTTGTATTTTTAGTAGAGATGGGGTTTCGCCATGTTGGCCAGGCTGGTCTTGAACTCCTGACTTCAGGTAATTTGCCTACCTGGGCGTCCCAAAGATCTGGGATTACAGGCATGAGCCACTGCACCCAGCCTAAACCCATTTTTATTAGGCCATTCTTGCAGTGTTATAGAGAAATACCTGAGACTATGTAATTTATATTAAAAATGTTTAATTGTCTCACAGTTCTGCAGGCTGTACAGGACGCATAGTGGCATCTGCTTCTGGGGAGCCCTCAGAAAGCTTCTGATCATGGCGGAAGGCACATGGGGAGCAGGCACATCACATGGCAAAAGCAGGAGCAAAAGAGAGAAAGGGAGGTGCCACACACTTTTAAACAGCCAGGTCTTGTGAGGCTTTACTATCATGAAGACAGCACCAAGGGATCCGCCCCCACGATCCGAACACCTCCCATCAGGCATCATCTTCAGCACTGGGGATTAGAATTCAACATGAGACTTGGTTGGGTACAGATATCTAAAGTATATCACCATTCATATCAGCAATTATATTAAATGTAAACAGACGAAGCACTCTATAAGAAGAGATTGGGCCAGGTGTGATGGCTCACGCCTGTAACCCCAGCAATTTAGGAGGCCAAGGCGGGTGGATCATGAGTTAAAGAGATCAAGACCCTCCTAGCTAACATGGTGAATCCCCATCTCTACTAAAAATACAAAAAATTAGCTGAGCATGGTGGTGCACGCCTGTAGTCCCAACTACTTGGGAGGCTGAGGCAGGAGAATCGCTTGAACCCAGGAGGCAGAGGTTGCAGTGAGCCAAGATCGCGCCACTGCACTGCAGCCTGGGCAATAGAGCAAGACTGCATCTCAAAACAAACAAAAAGAAGAGATTGTTGTAAGACTCAACTACATGCTGTCTACAAGAGATGTATTTTAAATATTAAGACACAGGTTGACACAAAAGATATAAAGAATGAAAAAAGCAAGCATAACTAAGCAAGTTTACAATCATCATACAAATGCACTACCATAAATGATGCAATATGAAAGCACTCAATGAGCCTGCCATATTTGTTATGGTTTGTTTTTGAACCGCATGGTAGTAGGAGGTTCTCCCACAATTTTCATTTTACGAACATTTCTTCCTTGATTTAACCCACCACCCCTACAATCACTGTCACTAACTCATCAAAAACTTGTTTTTATTAATGTTTTTTAAATGTGCATATAGCTCACAGTTATTTCAATATTTAATATTAGAAGTGTTTTGGGTATTTAGTGAGAAGTTTGGTGGTGTTTTTGTGACCAGAAATATGCTGTAGGAACTTAACTCTTGTTTATATCAATTAGCCTATGGTAAAATTGGTTTTATTACATGCGGTTTTGCCTAAAGTTGAAGTTTTCACGAACCTGTTGACAGTGTTTATTACATGACAACTTGCTGTATGGTAAATGAGCATCACCAGAAATCTTGGCAGCCTTTGCTTACAGGAGAAAATATTCAATCATTTTCTTCCTTGTTCTACGTTTCCAGTGATTATTAGAGATGATCGCCTGCCTGAAAGCTTTCCTTCTACACATCAGTCTATAATAAAACATATTATTAATGGTACCCAGAAATATCCATGGGCACAATATAGACCAATCTAGGGACCAGGCCATATTAAAGCAACAACAGTAACAACAATTATGTAGCCAAAATGAAAAATAATTCCAAGCCTCATATGCAGTCCTCCAATAATACTCAAGGGAACCAAATTAGCAATCCACAGAAACACTCCCTGCAATCACTGTCTTGGTTTTAAATGTATTAAAATTCTCTGACACTCCTCCTTTCAAAAGATGGAAGCTATTTTCCTTCCCCTTCAGTGTAGAATGGGCTTAGTGACTGTCTTCTAATGAACAGAATGTTGTGGAAGTGATAATATGTGATTTCCAAGACTAAGTCATAAAAGGCCTTGCAGCTTCTCCCATATTCTCTCTCAGGTCAGGGAAGCCATCTGTCTTGTCAGTGAAGACACACAGCCCTGTGCAGAGCCATTGTGGTGAGAAACTGAGGCCTCTTGCCAATAGCCTCATGAGTGAGCCATCTTGAAAGATGGTCTCCCAATCTTTTGAGCTTTCAGATGACTTCAGGCCTCGCTGACATCTAAACTGCAATCTGATGAGTGACCTTGAGACTGAATAACACAGCTAATCCTGTCCCAAATATCTGACCCACAGAAACAGTGAGATGTAATATGTTGATTGCTTTTAGCTGCTAAGTTTGGGGTAATTTATCAGGCAGCAGTAGATCACTAATTCAGTCTCCTTCCCTGATTTATCTCAGTCACCACCTCTCACACTATGTAATGGCTCCAAGATCTCTCATCCTGTTTCTTGTTCTGCACTATTTCCTTTTTATTTATTTATTTGTTTTTTTGAGACGGAGTCTTGCTCTGTTGCCCAGTCTGGAGTGCAGTGGTGCAATCTCGGCTCACTGCAACCTCTGCCTTCCGGGTTCTAGCAATTCTCCTGCCTCAGCCTCCCAAGTAGCTGGGATTGTAGGTGCCTGCCACCGTGCCTGGCTAATTTTTGTATTTTTAGTAGAGACGAATTTTCACCATGTTGATCAGGCTGGTCTCAAACTCCTGACCTCAGGTGATCCACCTGCCTCAGTCTCCCAAAGTGCTGGGATTACAGACATGAGCCACGGCGCCTGGACTCTGCACTCTTTTTAAACCTTCACAAATAAAGCTGCTTCTTTCCTTTCCTTCTGTGATTCTCTCTTTCTTTTTCATTATTTGTTTATTCTTATTTTTCTTCTAGAGTATTCTGTTGCAAATCCCCATTCCTGTTCTCTGGTTCTTCTCCCACTCATTCATGCACTAGATTCCCCAATAAGACCCCAAAGCAAAGGACAGTGTGGGAGAAGGGGCTGAAGGAGGATTTGCTGACCAAGTAATACTGGCTTTTAATAGGAGAGGAAGGGGAAAAGCTACAAACACCCAAATACTAATCATTCTGATCCTCATTACATTAGTGTTTATAACAAAATTTGTTCTTTGTTCACTATATGACAAGTCCTGTGCTAGGAGCTTCAGATGTGTATATTCAATCCTAAAACACATCCCAGTGAGGTAGATACTATCATCATTCCCTTTTTCAAGGACAAAATTGAGGCACAGAGAAATTAAGTTCCTTGTCCACAGTTGCAGAGCTGTCAAACAACAGGGCCAAAGTCCAAAGCCAGGGGCCGGCCGGGCGAGGTGGCTCATGCCTGTAATCTCAGCACTTTGGGAGGCCGAAGCAGGCAGATCACTTGCGTTCAGGAGTTTGCGACCAGCCTGTCCAACACAGTGAAACCCCATCTCTACTAAAAATACAAAAACTAGCGTGGTGGCAGGCACCTGTAATCCCAGCTACTCAGGAGGCTGAGGCAGGAGAGTCGCTTGAACCTGGGAGGCGAAGGTTGCTGTGAGCCAAGATTGTACCACTGCACTCCAGACTGGGCAACAAAGCAAGACTTTTTTTTTTGAGACAGAGTGAGTGACAGAGTGGGTGACAGAGTGAGACTCCGTCTCAAAACACAAACAAACAACAACAACAAAAAACAAAGCCTGGGGCCTAAGTCCCTGTGCATATTACATCAAATTGGGCTCAAATAGGCTCAGACTCATTTTAAACTAGTATTTATCTTAGTATTACCAAAACCATGGGGCTGACTTCTCACAGATTCAATGCCAGCGAAGACATGTTTAAGCCCATGTTCCCTAATTTCCCTTCTTGAGCCGGAAAGAAATCCAGGACCTTCTGGATACTGAACTCATCGTGGCCTTTCTTTGTCTTCAACCTCAGACAGAACCTGCAAGTGGAAAACCCCAGGGACGTTTGGATTTTAGAAGTGAAGTCTAATTTGTTCACTGATTCACCCCCATCCACCCCCGCCAAAAAGAAAACACCTGAGAAAAAAAGAGTATGCTCATTATCGCCTTCCCATTTGTCAGTCATTACAGTAGATGGCAGGGCCACTTGCCCCAGGGGATTGAAATTACACACCTTTGGTGCGTCATCAGACAGACAAACCTTTCCCAGCAGTGTGAGGTTTGGCACAGAAAAGCCGTGGCTTCTGCTGCCCCGTGCTGTTTTCAGCTCCAGGGAGGACACATATACTTTTTTTTTTTAATGTTTCTTTTTCTAATTAAAAAGTAGCACAGTAACTCAATAGAAAACAGAAAAGGAGATTACTCATAACCCAGTGCCCAGAGACAATGATTATTCTTATGATGCACTCGTCAGGCAGCCCCCGGGGTCATTGTATTCTGACATTTTGTTAGGTCCCTCTTTGGGCTCTGGGTGTTGGAAGCTCTGGCTCTCAGAACGTTGTTTTTGCCACTGGAACTTGGCCTGTCTGCAGCTGAGACTCTGTTCAATTCAAGAGCCTGGGAACTTTATATTCTCTTCCATTCGCCCCACTGGAGGGCTCCCTGTGGTGAAAGGTAGATTTGTCACAAGTCCCGTTGTTCCAGCACTTGTTTCTTGGTACGATTGATTATGTTATTGTTTGCAACTCTCTTCTGCCTCTGTCTGAGGGTATTACACGTCCAACACCCTTTGCCACGTGACTTCCAGGAGCAATCCAGTAAGGGGAATATGTTGGCAGGTTTGGCCTTGTGACTTGCTTCTTCCAATGGAATGTGAGCAGACATGATTTATGCTGTCTGAGCAGAAGCTTTCAATGAGATTGCATAGTTTGGCTTGGCCTCTTGCCTTCCTGCTTTCTGCCGTAAGATCCACAGTTCCCAGATGCTGCTGCTCTTTCAGCCAGAGACCTGGAGTGAGAAGACGTGGAGCAGAGCTAAGTAGAGGCAGCTGAGCTGCAGACCTGAGTGCAAGAATGAAACCTCTGTTGTAAACCACGGAGAGTTTTGGAGTTTGGGTTACAACAGAATACTGACTAACACATTGGTTCTTTAGGTAAGCCACGTGCAGACTCTACGTCTCCTGGGGCAAACATGCCTCAATGGAGGCATCAAAACTGCTTCCAACTCCCTCCTCAAACTGAGGCATAACTTCACCCTGCTTTCACTGACAGGATCCAAATATTGACGTGCATTTTCTCATGTTGAAGGAAATTGAGTTGGAGCCCTACCTCCTGAGTTCTCTGCCACTCACTTGTGTGTGACCTTGGACAATTTTCTCTACCATTTTGTTCCGTATTCTCATTTTTGCAAAGAATACCTACCTTTTGGCAATGAACACGTATCTCATTTTGGCAAAGAATACCTAAGGTAGTTAGGATAACTCTAAGGTAGTTATTCTCTATTTGAATAGAAATAGATTTGAAGAATGAATGCAGCAAATGGCAGCGAAGATGTTTATCATTCTCCCACTCCCGCCCATGGACGGACTCTCACTGTCCAGGATGTTGTGTGGGAAATTCACAGAATGGAAGGAAGAACGTCTACAAAGGAGCTGGAGGCCCGGTGCTGCTGGCGCTTCTGCTGCCCAGTTGTCACCTCTTCTGGTTTCTCATGGACTATTCCCGCCTCCTGTAGAGGAGCTTCCTCCAAGGCCACAGAGGCAAAGGGCTTTCTGTGCTGTCTCTGTTCACAGCAATGCAGGGGAGAACTCTGATGGGCCTGACTTGGGTCTTCTTGCCATCCCTAAGTCACTCCCTCCGTTCAGGAGGGTATCCCAGCCAGTCGTGACTGGGCTTACACACCCTGTTGTGAACGGCAGAGGCAGGATCTGTTGCTAGAAACACGTGGAATATCAAGATAGCACAGTACTCAAGGTTACCACAAAGACCAGTGCATGGTCACTAAAACTTAGATGTGGCTTGTGGTAGTTGGTGGCAGCATGAAAAATGCATGGGTTTGGAAAACAGGCAACTGTGTGAATCTGAGAAAATGTCTTCGTCTTAATAAACCTTGATTTTCTCCTGTAGAAATGGAGATGATAATTTCTGTCTGTCAGGTTTATGATGATGAGATGAGGTAACATATGAAAACATCTGGAATGTAGGCTTAAACAAATCCTAGTTATTATTCCCCAAGATTAGTTATACTTGAACCCGGGCCTGCCCAGGTAATCACTTTTCCAGTGTTTATTATTTTCATTTACACTAGTAATCCACAGCATGGTTCTTTAGTTAGTGGGCATGGAGCCAAACTATTTCATAGGAAGTGCTTCAGAAAGGAGACATTTCCCCATGCCTCTCTCCCAGCATCTGACTTTGCAATGAGAACCACAGCTCTCAGGTGGATCCAAGTGCTCCCATCAGTAGCTCCCTGTATTCTCGTCCTGCTGGTGAGCCACCTGGGAACCCAGGTTGTCAGCGGGTAGCAATGAGACTGTGATATATGCAAGAATTTGGGTGGTTTTAAGAGATTGTCTCAGCTAGGATGCCTGAAACACTTTCACTTGTGACATTAGCCGTTCTTAACCTGCTAGGTGTAATGAACCACTTTGAAAATCTGAATGAAGTTATAGACACTCTCCTCAGAAAGATGCAGAGGTAGGGCGTGCTGGCTCACGCCTGTAATCCCAGCACTTTGGGAGGCAGAGGCGGGTGGATCACTTGAGGTCAGGAGTTCAAGACCAGCCTGCCCAACATGGTGAAACCCCATCTCTACTAAAAATACAAAAATTAGCTGGGTGTAGTGGTGCGTGACTGTAATCCCAGCTGCTCGGGAGGCTGAGGCAGGAGAATCACTTGAACCCAGGAGGTGGAGGTTGAAGTGAGCTGAGATCATGCCACTGTATTCCAGCCTGGGCGACAGAGCAAGACTCCATCTCAAAAAAAAAAAAAAAAGCAGAATTAATTACACATGCAATTTTAGGAAGTTCATAAAACTCCAGGAAGCCAGCCATGAGGCCCCAGGTGGAGACTCTGATACCTGTGTTCACTTAACACTTAACCTGGATGGTGCTTTGGTGGGCCCTGCCAACTCTTCCTCCACGGCCCTCCTTTGTGCAGGCAGTCATGTCTGACCAGCCTTTCTTCTGTTGGACACATTCTATGTCAGGTGACTTAGAGTCTTGGCATGGCATATGCTCTCAGTAAGTCTTTGCAATCCAGTCTTGCCTTCCAAAGGGCTATTCTGCCTCTTCAAGTGGATCCCATACTTCTATTTTGATGCATGACATATGAGTTTTAAAGTTTTTCTCTCAAAAGGATTTTCTTATTTCAACATCCTTTAGCAGCATGAAGATTCTCTTGTTGCAATAGATGGAAAGTCTGCATTCAAAATGGCATAGGCACAGCCTGGTGTGGCAGCTCACACCTGTAATCCTAGTAGTTTGGGAGGCTGAGTTGGGCAGATCACCTAAGGTCAGGAGTTCGAGACTAGCTTGGCCAACATGGTGAAACCCTGTCTCTACTAAAAATATAAAAATTAGCTGGGTGTGTTGGCGGGTGCCTGTAATTACAGTTACTCGGGAGGCTGAGGCAGGAGAATTGCTTGAACCCAGGAGGTGGAGGTTGCAGTGAACCGAGATGCGCCATTGCACTCCAGCCTGGGCAACACAGTGAGACTACGTCTCAAAAAACAAAACACCGAAAAAAACCCCACACAAAACAGAAGAAAACAAAAACAAAATGGCAAAAACAGGGAGTGGCTTTTACAACTAAAAAGTTCAAGAGTCATGACTGACTGCAGGCACAGCCACCTCTGTGGGCTCAGATGCCGTCGGAACTTGTTCTCACTCAAGCTCCAAACACCATCTTCCTTTGTTTTGGCTCCATTCTCAGGCAGTGTTTTCCTCCTAGGGGCAGGATAGCTGCTAGCAGTTCCAGGCTTACACCTTAGTCACTCTCAGAAATGTGAAGTTCATTTCAAACCAGTTTCCCACGATCTGGTTGGGGAAAAGCAAACCTAAGACCATCTCCCTTCCCCATCTCCAACCAGAATTTACTTAGCCATTCTTAGTGATCACTGAATGAGCACTTACTCTGTTGGAGGTGGTGCAGTGGGTGGAGGGGACAGTTGGAGACATAAGTCGTCCGGTAAAGGCAGTGTGGTGAAGTCTGTGCTGCAGCAGAGATGGGGAGCAGGTGTAGTGGGGGACTCAGAAGGACCTGCTACCTTTTGCCTGTGGGAGTTAGATGATGCTTCTCTCAACAGGGGTTATTGGAGCTTGTTCTTGAAGCATGAGGAGGAGTTTTCTAGTGGAGATGAGGGTAAGGGTCCTTCTAAGCGGAGGAAATAGCACGTGCAAAGGCTTAAAGGAGCAAAAAGGCAAGGAGTGTCTAGGAAACTGAAAGATTTCACGTAGCTAGAGGAGGGTGCTTGCGTAGGAGTGCTGGGAGATGTAAAGAACGGGGGCAGAGTGGGAAGGAGCGCAAAGCTTGTTATCATGATGTGGAGTCTGGGCTTTATTCAGGGGCAATTGGCAGGGTACTAAAGAGTTTTAAGCCCCTGCCATAACCAGGTAAGCATTTAGAAAGATCACCCTGACTATAACGTGGAAGATGGGTTTGGAGGAGAAAGCCCTAGAGGCAGGAGGCATCTGAGAAGCTACTGATACCTTCCAGGAGAAAAGGCATGCGTTGACCTGAGGCAGGTGAAGAAGGAATGGACTTGTGAGCTCTTTAGGGGGTAAAATGGACAGATCTGGGGACCAGATGGATGGGGATGATGAAAGAAGGGTTTAGGATGATTCCCAGCTTTCTCCACTGGGAAACTGGATGAACGGCGATGGCCTGCACTAGCTGGGAGAGGTGCAAGTTTGGAGTTGAGGGGAAGATGACGAGTTCATCTGTTAGTGCCCTTGGAACATTAAATGGAAACTGTCCTGACCTCATCTGGGTTCCTGAGTCTGGAGGTCTGGAGAGGGGTGGGTCTGGAGGGGCCCATGAGGCTTGTAGGCTATGGGTGGTGGTGTGTAAGCTATGATACCCTAGACAGGGTATCACCACTGGCAAGAAAATGCCCCATGATTGTTATTATTATTGTTACTGTTTTATTCTGTCCTCACGTGTTCCCCTCAAGATTCCAAGTCCTGAGGAAGGGAAGGTCCCTTTGGCCTGTGGGATCATGGGCCCACTCTAGACTCAGGGAGAGCAAGAAATTCTGATTTTCAGCTACCTAAGATGGCACAGTGGGGAAAAGGGATTTCTCCAGAAGAAATAAAGATATTCACCCTATGAAGAGGAAGTACATGTCAAGTGACACCAAAATGACAAATATCCATTTGTTACTTTACTGTTTGTTTATTTTCTTTTTTTTTTTTTTTGAGACAGAGTCTTGCTCTGTCGCCCAGGCTGGAGTGCAGTGGCCGGATCTCAGCTCACTGCAAGCTCCGCCTCCCGGGTTCACGCCATTCTCCTGCCTCAGCCTCCGGAGTAGCTGGGACTACAGGAGCCCGCCACCTCGCCCGGCTAGTTTTTTGTATTTTTAGTAGAGATGGGGTTTCACCGTATTAGCCAGGATGGTCTCGATCTCCTGACCTCGTGATCCGCCCGTCTCGGCCTCCCAAAGTGCTGGACTTTACTGTTTATTTCAGCCTCAGTTGTCCCCATGCTGAGCGCACCTCCCCCTAGCACTGCCCAGAGGCTGCATGAGTAATTTCACCTGAAGCTCTGGCACTCTCTGTTTACATCATAGCAATTACTTTTAAAGTGTTTATTAATTTTATTTACACCAGTAATCCACAGCATCATTATTTTTATTTATTTTTATTAAATTTAATTAATTTTTGAGACGGAGTTTCACTCTTGTTGCCCAGGCTGGAGTGCAATGGTACAATCTTGGCTCACCGCAACCTCCGCCTCCCGGGTTCAAGCGATTCTCCTGGATCAGCCTCAAGAGTAGCTGGGATTACAGGCATGCGCCTTCACGCCCGGCTAATTTTATATTTTTGGTAGAGACTGGGTTTCTCCATGTTGGTCATGCTGTTCTTGAACTCTCGACCTCCGGTGATCCGCCCGCCTCGGCCTCCCAGTGTTGGGACTACAGGCATGAGCCACCACGCCTGGCCAGCGTCATTCTTTAGTTAGTGGGCGTGGGGCCAAACTATTTCATAGGAAATGTTTCAGAAAAACGGCATTTCCCCAAGCTTGTCTCCCGGCGTCAGGCACTACGATGACACAAATCGCTTATGACCAGCGTTCCCTGTTGGCCATAACTCGGTCACGATAATAGAGCACGGTTGGCCGGCTCCTGGATCCGTCATGACGCGCCTGCAAAGCAGCTTCCTCCCGAGTGGATGAACTAACATTTTTATTGAGCATGCACCACGTGCCGGCTGCTATGCCAGGCACTTGCACACACGTTATTTTATTTATAATCCTCACCTTGACCCCGAGATGTGGATGGCATTTTCGTCATCTTAAAAATGAGAATATACATATATATATGGCTCGGAAGCGTCAAGTGACTTGCCCAAGGACACGAGCGTAAAGTGGAGGAGCCTAAATGACATCCTGGGCCCTCCTGTCGCAGGCTGTTTCCATCTCGCCACCAGGAGGGCGCCCTGCGTGTGCGCGCGCGCGCGGCCGCCTCGTGGTTCTCCCTCTGGCCTGGTGGGAGCTCGCGGGGCCTTCCCGAGACCGGCCAGGGCCCCGGAGCCCGGCTCTGCGCAGGCCGCTGCCGAGGTCCAGTTCCACGGAGAAGGCAGCCTATGCTCTGGGCTACTGGAGAAGGCAGCCTATGCTCTGGGCGGAGAGCCCGTAGAGCGACTCGGATTTAATAGACAGACGCACCGGTCCTCTTCCAAGAGCCTGGAAATCTGCAGAGGGATCCCCCTTTCCAGGGAATCCGGGTTGGGTGAAACTGACAGGTCTTGGCGCGCGGAGGAAAGGGTGGCTGGGAGCCCGGCCTGCTCCCTCCCAGGCTGCGCTCCCTCGCGGCTCCCCGAGGCTCCGGACTTGGCTCCGCGGTACCTCTGGCTGCAAACAGATCGGCCCAAGAAAGTAGGTCAGCGTGCTGCAAGCTCTGTCCCAGGCGGCGCTGCCGGCTCCCCCGCGCCCCTGGCCCCTCGTCTCCTGCAGCCTCCCTGGCCTGTGGTCGGCGCCCTCGCCCTCCACCTGGGTCTGCAGGGTCCTCCTCTCCTCTGGCTCTTCTCCTACTCGCCTCCTGCCCCCTCTTTTGCTCTCTCCGTCGTTTCAGCACCCCTCTCCTCTCTCTCGCTCCTCTCCCCTTTCTCGCCTCCTGCTCCCCCCAACTCCGTCGATCTGACACCTCCCCTCCTTCCTCTGCTTTCCTCTCCTCTTAACATCTTGGCACATTCACTTCTGGTAGCAGTAGTTAATAATACAACCAGTCTGTTGTCTTTTTAAAGAGGTATGGTGCTTGTTTCAAAGAAATCAAAGGACGTAGAAAAGTTTACATGTGGAAAAAAAAGAGAAAAATCCCACTACTGAGAAATAGCTTTAGTTAACACGGGATGCACGCTTCTCAGATATATTTTTATGTATACATAGAGTTAGAGGATATAAATATTTTATAAAAATGCGGCTACAAATAGATGCTTTTTCATTAAAAGTATTCATTTTAATAATTTAATTTTGTTTGAATTCAACCCAGAAAAACTACAGTATAGTGAAGTGGAAAGAATTGTTGAATTTTATTTTATTCTAGTTATTGTATTATTTCTTTTGGGGATGGAGTCTTGTTCTACCATCCAGGCTGGAGTGCAGTGGCGCCGTCTCGGCCCACCGCAACCTCCACCTCCCGGGTTTCAGCGATTCTCCTGCCTCAGCCTCCGGTCACCACACCCGGCTATTTATTTATTTATTTTTAGATAGAGTTTCGCTCTTGTTGCCCAGGCTAGAGTGCAATGGCGCGATCTCAGCTCACCACAACCGCCTCCTGGGTTAAAGCGATTCTCCTGCCTCAGTCTCCCTAGTAGCTGGGATGATAGGCATGCGCCACCACGCCCAGCTAAATTTGAATTTGTGGTAAAGATGGGTTTTCTCCATGTTGGTCAGGCTGGTCTCAAACTCCGGACCTCAGGTGATCCGCCCGCGGAAGCCTCCCAAAGTGCTGGGATTACAGGCGTGAGCCACCGCGCCTGGCCACACCCGTCTGTTTTAAAAATATTTTTAGCAGAGACGGGGTTTCATCATGTTGCCCAGGCTGGGCTCTAACTTCTGACCTCAGGTGATCCGACTGCCTCGGCTTCCCAAAGTGCTGGGATTACAGGAGTAAACCACTGCACCCGGCCTGTACCCCTAGTACTTAGAACAGTGCCTGGAACATAGTTGACACTTGTAGGTACTTAATGAATGAATAAATAATTGAACATGACTTGGAATCTTGCCTAAAAATCCTAGGCACCAACTTCAACATGGTGATCCAAGTACCTAACTTTTCCAAATCAGTTAGACTAGGTTTCTAATGAGAAGGATGGAGCTCTATGACTAGAGGTGTCTGAAGGCAATTAGGACTTTAGTTTTGTTTTTTGAGACGGAGTCTCACTCAGTTGCCCAGGCTGGAGTGCAGTGGTGCGATCTCGGCTCACTGCAACCTCCGCCTCCCGGGTTCACGCCATTCTTCTGCCTCAGCCTCCTGAGTAGCTGGGTCTACAGGCACCTGCCACCACTCCCAGCTAATTTTTTATATTTTTAGTAGAGACAGGGTTTCACTGTGTTAGCCAGGATGGTCTTGATCTCCTGACCTGGTGATCCACCTGCCTTGGCCTCCCAAAGTGCTGGGATTAAAGGTGTGAGCCACCGCACCTAGCCTTAGGCCATTGTTAACTTCTCCATTGGTAACAACGGAAAATTGGGCTCCAAGAGCCGTCTTAGCTTTCTTCAGTCAGATATTTCTTCAGCAAAGCCTTGCTTAATCCCTGGTCTATGTCATGATCTTTTTATGTCCTGCCTCATGGAACAAATTCCATTTCTTGCAAGCACTTATCTCCGTTTTTGTTTTTGTTTTTTTTTGAGATGGAGTTTCACTCTTGTCCAGGCTGGAGCGTAGTGACATGATCTTGGCTCACTGCAACCTCTGCCTCCTGGGTTCAAGCAATTCTCCTGTCTCAGCCTCCCGAGTAGCTGGGATTACAGGCATCCGCCACCATGCCCAGCTAGTTTTTTTGTATTTTTAGTAGAGAGGGGGTTTCACCATATTGGCCAGGCTGGTCTTGAACTCCTGACCTTGGGTGATCCATCCTCCTCGGCCTCCCAAAGTGCTGATATTACAGGAGTGAACCACTGCGCCTAGTCTTGTGTGGTGTTTTCATTAATGCTTGTCATCACCACTAGACTACAACCTCCAGGAGGGCAGGGACCGTGTCTGTTCTTATTAACATAGTACTCTCAGAGTGTGTGCTTGGTAGGTGTTTATTAGATGCATAGATGGATAGATGGATGAGCGGATGAATGGATGGACTGACAAACTAAGGAACTGAAAATATTTTGGTTAATTTTTCTGAACTACAAAGGCGTGCATCACATAAATACAATCAGGAAGCAGACCATGTCCCCCTCATAGTGCAGCAGGATATGAGTTAGGAAAAGACCTTGAGCTGAGAGCAATGGAGCCACCTGAAAAGCTTTCGGCTGCAGCACTCAAGATGCCAAATATCTGGAGGAAAAGTAAACACAAACAACCCCGAGCTGAGGGGGGCTGGAAATTCCAAATACTCGGTGTGGAGATAACCCAGCAGGTGTGGTGTATCTGTGTGTGGTTCACATAGACTGTCAAGGTTTAGAAAAGCAGGGTGCAGCCTGATGGGGGTCCTCTCCCAAGATGAGGCTCATGGGAGGGACAGGGAGATTCAGAAGAACAGACATAAGACAAGTTCTTGGCACAAGAAGGTGTCACTAACTGGGCTATTATTTGAATAAAACAAGTCAAGTCTCCTGAATGTATTTTGTGAGCTCTGTGATATGGTTTGGCTATGTCCCCACCCAAATCTCTTCTTGAATTGCAGCTCCCATAATTCCCGTGTGTTGTGGGAGGGACTGGTGGGAGACAATTGAATCATGGGGGTGGTTTCTCCCATGTCGTTCTCATAGTAGTGAATAAGTCTCACGAGATCTGATGGTTTTATAAGAGGAAACCTCTTTCACTTGGCTCTCATTCTCTGTTGTCTGCTGCCATGTAAGACATGCCTTTCACCTTCTGCCATGATTCTGCAGCCTTTCCAGTCACGTGGAACTGTGAGTCCATTAAACCTTTTTTTCTTTATAAATTACTCAGTCTTGAGTATGTCTTTATCAGCTGCGTGAAAATGGACTAATACACTTTGGCAGCCTCTTTCCACATCTTTGGCCCTTGTATCTTCCTTGTTAAGATGTCTGGTGTCTCCCATTGGCAGCTGAGTCTTAAGCCAGCTATGGAATATGGGGTTATCCTCATGGATTTGGTATTCTCAGCCTAACCTGAGGACACTAACTGGGCAGTGTGACTTCCTGAGCCCCATTGGAATGCAGAGCTGCTGAAGTGGGCCTCTCAATAGTTTGGGTTCCCAGAATAAGGAGTGGAGGGAAGGCCTTGTGTGTTGGCAGATGCTGTGGATGGAGCTGGCCCAGGCCCACAAGCCTGTGTGAATCCACAACTTAGTTTTAGTTTTAGGTGATTTTTAAAAATTATTGATACCATGTAGATAAAACAAGTTGTTTAGCTTTTTCTCTTAGTAACCATTTGCTTCAGAATTAGGTAAGACTCAGAATCCAAAAGCCAGTATCCAAGCAGAGAAACAGCTGATTACCAGCATGGAGATGTTGAACAGGGACACACGCTTTGCAGGAAACCTGGAAACCAGCCACTAATGACAGAAACACAATCTGCATTCACCTCCCCACTGATCACCTCCCGCTGAATGTCCCACAGAAACCTGGACCTCAGTATATCAAATATTGAACTTATGATATTCTCTGGGTCCCGTCTCTTAGTGGCTAACACCACCAATATATCTACTTGTTTGTGTTGAGAATCACACATCGCCTTCGACACTGCCCCTTTGCTCACCTCCACATGCGGTCTGTGATTGTGTCCTGCTGGTCCTTTCTCCTGAGTGTCTGTCCCAGGTATCCCTTCTCTCCTTCTCCTCTCCACCCCACTCTGGCATCTCTAACCAGGCACAGGGAGTGCAGGGTTCTCCTCACTGGTCTCCCTGCCTTCATTATCACCCCTCCTGAAATCCAATCATTCCACAGCCACTGACAGTCCACATTCTCTTAGGATAAAGACACTTCATGACCTCACTTGGGTGAGTTATCCCAGCTCTATATTTTCCTTCCTGGTGACTCAGGCTCCAGCCAGGATGAACCTCCTTCATTCACCTCCTCAAACACATGGGCCACTCTCTGCACTGCCCCTCCAACCCGTCCCCCAACCTTGTTCCCACTGCCTGGGCCACAACACATGGGCCACTGTCTGCACTGTCCCTCCAACCCGTCCCCCCAACCTGTTCCCACTGCCTGGCTAATTCCTACCTGTTTTTTTAAGTCTGGGTAGACAGCACTCCTTGGTCACCAAAGCTGTCAGGGGGCTGGGCGTGGTGGCTCACGCCTGTAATCCCAGCACTTTGGGAGGCCGAGTTGAGCGGATCAACTGAGGTCGGGAGTTCGAGACCAGCCCAGCCAACATGGCGAAACCCCGTCTCTACTAAAAATACAAAAATTAGCCAGGCATAGTGGCACGCACCTGTAGTCCTAGCTACTTGAGAGGCTGAGGAGAATCGCTTGAACCCGGGAAGCGGAGGTTGCAGTGAGCTGAGATCGTGCCATTGCACTCCAGTCTGGGCCACAGAGCGAGACTCCATCTCAAAAAAAAAACCAAACTATCAGGGTAGGGAGCCTCTCATATGCCCTCCTGCCTCCTGGCGGGTGTCAGTCTGTGCTGGAATTACCTCTTCACTGTTGTAGCTTCGGTGCCAGTGTAGAGTCTGGCACATAGTAGGTGGTCAATAAATGTTTATAAAATGAATAAGTGAACAAAAACAAGAGACAGAGTTTGGCTTGGATGAAACAGGCATATTAAGACTTGATAGGTTACCAGGGTGTATTAATGAGAAATGATGGCTTTCTGGCTAATGAGGTAGTGAGGAATTCTAATTTTCTCATTTCCTTTCTCCACCTCCTCTTTTCCCCCTTCTCCCCCTCCTCCTTTTGGCTTATGTATTTTCTATAACTTATGCAATCAGCATGTATTTATTTTATAATAATATATGAAAAAATGTCTCATTTGTTTTATGGCCACAGAGAATGAATTTTGCGTTTTGCATCACAAAGATGAAACACTGAACCCTGGGGGCTGTACCTTGAAGGTCAGTGGCAGCTCTCTCTTCTGGATGTATTTTCCCTTAGCTACATCTCAGCATTTCAAGGATTTTTAGCCAATTAAGATAGATGTATGTGAATGAAATGGCTAAAAAAAAAAAAAAAAAAAAAAAAAAAAAAAAAAAAAAAAATTCTTCCAAAGGCTAAAAGTCGGCAAAATAATAAATGACATTTAAAAGGAAGCAAAAACACTCTGAAGAAACTAAATGCTACATATCATGGAAAAATGAATGCATTTTGACAAATACTTGTTACAAATATGAAATTAAGGTGGACATGTCCTTGGACAGATATGCCGCAAGTGCTCCAGAGTGGAAGGAAGGAGATGCCTCCTGCTGTGTGTCGTGCATGGGCATTCGCATGACTGCTGGGTTCTCTTCATCCTAGAGGGTTCATAAACAGGAGTTCCCACCCAGCCCGCTCCTGCCTGAAGGAAGATGTTGTCCCCCAGCCCAGGCATCTGGGTGTGAGTTGGGTCCTTAGATGGGAAAAGAGCACTGAAAGTTTTATCTCAGGTAGGAAAGAAAGAGCACCTTGGTTTTTTTTTTTTTTTTTTTTTTTTAATCTTTGGGTCTTCTTCTTTTGGATCTTGACTTCCAGGAATTGAAATGCTTAGGAAACTGCTCCTGCCCTTAGCCAATGAATTCTCGACACGGCCGCATGTTTTAGTTACCGAATGCTGCATACCACATTCCCCAAATTTTCGTGCTCTTAAACAAGCATTTTTAAATGATGGATTCTGAGGGGCAGAATTCTTTTTCTTTTTTGAGATGGAGTCTTGCTCTGTTGCCCAGGCTGGAGTGTAGTGGCGAATCTCAGCTCACTGCAACCTCCTCCTCTTGGGTTCAAGCGATTCTCCTGTTCCGGCCTCCCAAGTAGCTGGGATTACAGGTGCACGCAACCACACTCAACTAATTTTTGTATTTTTAGTAGAGACGAGGTTTCACCATGTTGACCAGGCTGGTCTCGGTCTCCTGACCTCAGGTGATTTGCCCGCCTCGGTCTCCCAAAGTGCTGGGATTACAGATGTGAGCCGCCGTGCTCGGCCTGATTTCTTTTTTAAGTATAAGATGTATGCTGATTTTATTCCAGATACATGCCTATTGCAGAGCACAGTGCCTGACACATGATATTCACCCAGCAGAAATGGGGCTGGCCTGGAGCCTCAGTTGACCACATCTCCTAAAGGTCCCTGGGCTTCGTTCCCTTCTGCTCTCCCCTAGTATTTGCAACCTTGATCTCATGCTTCACCCTCACCCAACTGTGCTAGGGCATTAAAGAGAGGTCCCTGCCCATCAAGGCTGGAAGGGCGTTAGGTGGGAAGCAACGCCCTCTTGCGGCCAGCATGCTGGTGGCCGTCACAGATCTCAAAAGGAAGACACCAAGACACCTCTGGGAAGCAG
Source organism: Rhinopithecus roxellana (assembly GCF_007565055.1). Taxonomy (NCBI): domain Eukaryota; kingdom Metazoa; phylum Chordata; class Mammalia; order Primates; family Cercopithecidae; genus Rhinopithecus; species Rhinopithecus roxellana. The sequence goes on from NC_044568.1 coordinate 57,130,381, forward strand.
AGTTTAGAGATCCAGCTGCCCTTTCCCTTGACATTCATTGAGATTCATTTCCACCCTCAGGGAATCTGGGTTTTATAGGTGTTTGTGAAGGTTTCTTTTTTATTACAGTTGGCAACTAGGGAAAGATGTCATCACACAAATATGCTTGCAAAGAGCTGAGTAGAAAATGTTGCAAATACTAAGAAAGTGACTTTTTGGTCACATTCACCTGGCTGCCAAGGGCAACTGTGACTTACCTTTGGCTTATAACTTCCATGAATGAAGCCCGTATAATTATGCTGTGACCCCACAGCTAATTATCTTTCCTCTACTCGCTCTGCTCTGGCCCTGTGGTGTCTGCTGATCTTCAAACCCATGCAGCAGGCCCCACCATTAGGGCCTTTGCACTTTCTGTCCCCAAGTGCTCTTGCCCTAGGGATTTTCATGGCTCACCTCCTTCTCTCCTTCAAGTCTTCACTTAAAGAATATCTTCTCCACAAGGCCTTCTCTGACCAACCTGTTTAAAATTGCAAGCTCCCTGCCATGGTAGGCTCCAGATCCCTCCAAAGAACTTAGCTCCTTTTAAAATAATGTGTTAATTGGCTGGGCCTAGTTATCTCAGCACTTTGGGAGGCCAAGACGCGTGGATCACTTGAGGTCAGGAGTTCTAGACCAGTGTGGCCAACCTGGAGAAACCCTGTGTCTACTAAAAATACAAAAATTAGCCGGGCATGGCAGTGCTTGTAATTGCAGCTACTCAGGAGGCTGAGGCCTGGGCGACAGAGCAAGACTCAGTCTCAAAAAAACAAAAACAAAATAATTTTTTGCTAATTGTCTGACTGTTCCCACCAGACGTCATGCTCTAGGAGGATAGGAATTTGTGTCTGCTTTCTTCACTGCTGCATCCCCAGCTCCTGGGACAGTGCCTGGATCGTAGTAGGAATTCAATGAATATTTGTTACTTGAACGAATAAACAACTCTGTCAATTACTGTCTTTCATTCTGGGCATATAACAGTTTTGATAATCAATACCAACAAGGTATTGAGGCTCAGAGAGGTCAATTAACTTGCTTAAGGGCATAGAGCTACTTCCTGGCTGAGTTTGAAATAGAGTTAAAATGAAACTGACACTCAAATCATTGCACAATGCACTCTTTTTTTGTTTTGTTTTGTTTTGATGGAGTCTCGCTCTGTCGCCCAGGCTGGAGTGCAGTGGCACAATCTCAGCTCACTGCCACCTCCACCTCCCGGGTTCAAGTGATTCTCCTGCCTCAGCCTCCCTAGTAGCTGGAATTACAGGTGTGTGCCACCACACCTGGCTAAATTTTGTATTTTCAATAGGTACGGGGTTTCACCATGTTGGCCAGGCTGGTCTGTAACTCCTGACTTCAGGTGATGCACTCACTTCGGCCTCCCAAAGTGCTGGGATTACAGGCGTGAGCCATTGCGCCCACCCCAATGCACTCTAGTTCTGCATTCTCTCCTATTGATGCAAACACCTCAAAGAGACCCAGCCCTCCTCCATGGCTGGGTGAGGACAGGAAGGATCAAAGAGGAACATTAATACCATTCCAGGGATGAGACATTTGGTATAGGCAGAAAGTGCAAAGGAATGTGGGCTGTTCAGCCGGAGGGTTCCTTTGTAAGTTTTGGGTGAAGCACTGATTGGTTGTTCTCCATGCCAGGCTACAGAGGCTGCAAACCAGAAGACATGGGGGTGCATTTTGGGAAGTCTTGTCTGTAGCAGCCCAGTCCATGGGAACCGGGAAGAACAATGTCCCTAAACTCCACATTGATCAGATTTCCCAAAGAAACTGTTTCTGCTGAGCACATCTCATATCTGTAATCATGATGATAAATAATTCTATGCGATATGATGATAAATATGGGAGTCACACAAGACATTTTAAACTAAGCGCCTGTTGTCTCCAATTCACAATTGCAAAAATGTGGAACCAGCCCAAATGCCCATCAATTGATGAGTGGATAAAGAAACTGTGGTATATATATATATATATATACGATGGAATACTACTCAGCCATGAAAAGGAGTCAATGAGTGGCATTCACAACCACCTGGATGGGATTGGCGATCATTATTCTAAGTGGAGTAACTCAGGAATGGAAAATCAAACATTGTATGTTATCACTAGTAAGTGGAAGCTAAACTGTGAGGATACAAAGGCGTAAGAATGATACAATGGACTTTGGAGACTCAGGTGGAAGGGTAGAAAGTTGATGAGGGATGAAAGACTACAAATTGAGTCCAGTGTATATTGCTTGGGTGATGGGTGCATCAAAATCCCAGAAATTGGCCAGGCGTGGTAGCTCATGCCTGTAATCCCAGCACTTTGGGAGGCTGAGGCAGGTGGATCACCTGAGGTCAGGAGTTCGAGACCAACCTGGCCTCGAAATCCCATCTCTACTAAAAATACAAAAAAGTTAGCCAGACATGGTGGTGCATGCCTGTAATCCCAGTTACTTGGGAGGCTGAGGCTGGAGAATTGCTTGAACCTGGGAGACAGAAGTTGCAGTGAGCCAAGATCGCTCCACCGCACTCCAGCCTGGGCAAGAGAAGCAAAAACTCCATCTCAAAAACAAAAAAACAAAAAACAACAACAAAATAACTCAGAAATAACCAATAAAGAACTTCCTCATATAACCAAATACCACCTGTTCCCCCAAAACCTATGGAAATAAAAAATAAATAAACTAAGTGTCTGCTGTCTGACTGCCGAGAATCAGTTCTCAGGAGGGATTCAAAAGAAGAGACCTTTTTTATGGCTACATAATGTGCCATAAAAAAGGATGAGTTTGCGTCCTTTGTAGGGACATGGATGCAGCTGGAAACCATCATTCTTAGCAAACTATCACAAGACCAGAAAACCAAACACCGCATGTTCTCACTCATAGGTGGGAACTGAACAATGAGATCACTTGGACTCGGGAAGGGGAACATCACACATTGGGGCCTATCATGGGGAGGGGGGAGGGGGGAGGGATTGCATTGGGAGTTGTACCTGATATAAATGACGAATTGATGGGTGCTGACGAGTTGATGGGTGCAGCACACCAACATGGCACAAGTATACATATGTAACAAACCTACACGTTATGCACATGTACCCTAGAACTTAAAGTATAATAAAAAAACAAAACAACAACAACAAAAAAAAAAAAAAACAAAAGAAGAGACCAAGAGATTCTGATCTGATGCTGCTGGATTCCCTCTAGCAGCTTGGAAATAAGCTGAACTGAGAGATTTGAGTTCTGAGTGGGGTCTTCAGGGACCCTGGGCCTGAGCAAGGGAGAGTAACGTTATAGGTGATCTGTGGTTCTTAAAGTGTGGCCCTCGGACTCTGCAGCCTCACCTGGAAACCTGTTAGAGATGCAGATTCTCTCCCCTCTCCCACTCAGTGCTGAATCTGGGGTCCCAGCAACCTGTGTTTTAACAAGCCCTCCGGGTGGTTCTGAAGATTGAGAACAACTTGTATATATCAATGCAAAAACAGGGCCTCAGTGACCTTCTGGTCTCTTCAATACTGGTTTTCCCCTAATAGCTGGGCTGTAGGATCTGGAGTTCGATCTGGGTGTGAATGCAAGTTTGAATGCAAAAGTAGTTAATTTCCCTGTGCCTCAGTTTTCTTTTTTGTAATATGGGGAGAAATAATACCTGCGGTACAAGTTTATGACAGTTAAGTTCAAATTAAATGAGACAGTGTATATATGGAACATAGTAGGCACTCAATACCTTCCTTTGCCTCCTGCCTTCCTCCTCTATTAGTCCAGACTTTTGTTCTTGTTATGAGCAATAGAAAGTCAATTCACAGTAACTTAAGGAAAAATTAAAACTTTATGGGTTCTAGGAATTCCTGGAAGACCTGTCCATCCTTGCTGCCTCAACTTTCTCTCATCCTACTTATTCTTGAACCCACCCTCACCAGGTTTTTATACCTCTACTCCACCGAAACTTCACTTCTCTAGGTTTGCAGTGACCTCCTTGTGGCTAAATCCAATGGTCCTTTCTCAGTCTCTATCTGGCAATGTGCTGTCAGTAGCATTTGTCACAGTTTATCAGAAATAACCACTAAAGAACTTCCTCATATAACCAAATACCACCTGTTCCCCCAAAACCTATGGGGGAACCTTCTCCTTCTCCTTCTCCTTCTCCTTCTCCTTCTCCTTCTCCTTCTCCTTCTCCTTCTCCTTCTCCTTCTCCTTCTCCTTCTCCTTCTCCTTCTCCTTCTCCTTCTCCTTCTCCTTCTCCTTCTCCTTCTCCTTCTTCTTCTTCTTCTTCTTCTTCTTCTTCTTCTTCTTCTTCTCTCTTCTTCGGTCCCCTCCCTTCCGCCTCCTCCTGCTTCGTTCTCGCCTTCTTTTTTCCCTTCGCCTTCTCCTTGTCTTTCTTTCGTTCTTCTCTCCTTTCTTCGTTCTTTCCGCTTCTCTCTTCTTTCTTCGTTTCTTCTTCTCTATCTTAGTCTCTCTTCTGTCTCTTCTCTCGCCTTTCTCTGTCTTTCTTCTTCTTCTCTTCTTCTCTTCTTTTTCGTCTTTCTTTTTCTGTCCTTCTTTCTTTCTCTTTGTTTCTTCTCTCTCTCCTTCGTTCTTCTCTCTTTTCTTCTTGTCTGTTCCTTCTTTCTTCTCTTCTTTCTCTTCTTTCTTTCTTCTTTCCTCTTTCTTTCTCCTCTTTTTTTCTTCACTTCTCTCTCCTGTTCCTCTGTCTCTTCTTCTTCTTCTTCTCTCCTGCGTTTCTCCTTCTTCTCTTCTTCTTTCGCTCTTCTTCCTCTCTTTCTTCTTCTTTCCTTCTCTTCTCTTCGTTCTCCTTTCTCCCTTCTCTCTCCATCTTCTGCTTCTTTTCTCTTCTTTCTTCTTCTTCTTCTCTTGTCCCGTTCTTTCTTCTCTGTCTTCTCTCTTCGTTTTTCTTCTTCTCCTCTTCTTCCTTCTTCTTTCTCTTCTCCTCCTCGTCTCTCTTCTTCGTTTCTTTCTCTCCTTTTCTTCTCTCCTTCTGTTCTTCTGTACTTCTCTTTCTTCGTTTCTTCCTGTCTTCTTCTTCCTTTCTTCGTCTCTTTCTTTCCTTCTTCTTCATTTCTTCTTCTTCTTTCGTCTTTCTTCTTCTCTTCTTCTTCTTCTTTCTGTCTTTCTCTTGTCTCTTTCTTCTCTCTTCTCTTGGTTCTTCTGCTTCTTCTTCTTTCTTCTTTTCTTCTCTTCTGTCTCCTTCTTTCTTCTTCTTCTTCGTTTGCTTCTTCTTCGCTCGGCTTCTTCTTTTTCGTTCTATGTCTTCTCTTTTTCTCCTTCTTCTTCTTCTTTCTATTCTCTTCTTTTCTCTCTATCGTTCGTTTTTTATGTTTTCTTTCTTCAGTCTTCTTCTCCTTCCGTCTGTTCTTCTTCTATTTCTCTTCTTTCTTGCTCTTCTTCTTTTTCCTTCTTCTTTCTCTTCTTCTTCTTCTCGTTCTTCTCCTTCTTCTCTTTCTTTTCTTCTTCTTCCTCTGTCTTCTTTCTTCTCTGCCTGTTCCTCCGTTTCGTCTTTCTTCTTCTTCTCCTTCTTCTCTCTTCTTCTTCTTTCTTCTCTTCCTTCTCCTTCGGTCTTCTTCTTCTTTCCTTCTTTCGTCCTTCTCTTCTTCTTCTTTCTTCTTCCTTTTTCTTCTTCTTTTCTCTTCTTCTTTTCCCTTCTTTTTTTCTTCTCTCTTCTCTTTTCCGTTCTGTCTCTTCTTTCCTTCTTTCTTTCTTCGTTCTTTACTTCTTCGTCTTCTTCTTTCTTTCTTCTTTCTTCTTCTCTGCTTCTTCTCTTTCTTATCTTCTCTCTTTGCTTTCTTTTCTTTCGTCCTCTGTCTTCTTCTTTCTTCGTTCTTCTTTTCATTCTTCTCCTTCTTCTTCTTTTCTTTCTCGTTTCTCTTCTCTTTCTCCTTTTGTTCTCTATCTGTTCTTTCTTCTCTTGCGTTACTCTTTGCGTTCGTCTATCTGTTCGGCTCCTTCCTTCCTTTCTGTCTTTCTTTCTGTCTCTTCTGTATTCTTCGTTTTTCTCTTTCTTCTTCTTCTGCCTTTCTCTTCTCTTCTCTTCCTTCTTCTATCTTCTTTCTTTCTTTTTTCTCTTTCTTCTGCTTCTTTTCCTTCTTCGCGTCTTTCTGTCTTCGTTCTTCCTTCTTTCTCTGCATCTTCGCTTCTTCCTTTCTTTCTTCTCTTTTCTTCTTCGTTCTTCTTTCGTCTTCTCTTTCTTCTTCTTTCTTTCTTTCTTCTTTCTTCTCCTCTTTCTTCTTCTTTCTTCTTCCTTCTTTTTCTTATTCATTTCTTTCTTCTTCTTCCTTCGTTTATCTTCTCATTCTGTTCTCTTTCTTTCTTTCTTCGTTCTTCTCTTCTGTCTTCTTCTCGTTCTCTTCTCTTCTTCTTCTTTCTTCGGTGCTCTTCTTTCTTCTTCTTCTCTTTTCATCTTCTTCTTCGTCTCTCTTCTTCTTCCTTTCTTCTGTCGTTTCTTTCTTTCTTTTCTTCTTTTTCTCACTTTTCTTCGCTTCTCTCTCTGTCTTCTTCTTCTCTTCTTCTTCTTTTTCTTCTGCTTCTTTCTTTTGTCTTCTCTTTTTTCTTTCTTCTTGTCTTCTTTCCTTTCCGTTTTCTTCTTTTCTTTTCTTTTTCGTCTCCTTCTTCTTCTTCTCCTTCCTTCTCTTCTTCTTCTCTTCTTCTTTTCTTCATTGCCTTCTCCTTCCTTCTCTCCTTCTTCTTCTTCTATCTTCTTCTCTTTTCTTTCTTCTTCTTCTTTTGTCTTCTTCTTCTCTGTCTTCTTCTTTTCGTCCTTCTTCTTTCTCTGCTTCTTTCTTCTTTTTCTTCTGATTTCCTTTCTTCTCTTCTTTCTTTCTCTTCTTCTTTCTTCTCCGCTTGCCTTTCTTTCTTCTTCTTTCTTCTTTCTTCTCTTCTCTTTTCTTCTTTTTCTTTCTCTCTTCTTTCTTCTTGTCTTTCCTGTCTTTCTTCTTTCTCCTCTTTCCTCTTCTATTTCCTTCTTTTCTCGCTTTCTTCTCCTCTTCTTCTTTCCTTTCCTCTCTTCGTTCTTTCTTCGTCTTCTTTTCTTTCTTCTTCTTCTTTCCCTTCTTCTTTCTTTCTTTTCTTTTTCTTTTGTCTCTTCTTCTATCTTCATTTCCTTCTTCTGTTTCTCGTCTTTCTCTGCTTCTTCCTTCTTCTTTCTTCTCTTCGTTCTTCTGTCTTTATCTTTCTTCTTTTTTTCTTCTTCCTCCTGTCTTTCTATTCGTTTCTTCTTTTCTCTTCTTCGTTCTCTTTCTTTCTCTTTCTTTCTTCTTCTTTCGTCTCTTTCTTCTCTATCTTATCTCTTCTTTCTGCTTCTCTTCTTCCGTTTTTTCTTTCTCTCGTTTCGTCTCTCTTGCTTCCTTTCTCTTTCTCTTTCTTTCTCTCTTCTCTTTCCTTTTCTTTCTTTTCTTCTTCTCTTCTTCTTCCTTTCTCTTTTTTCTCTCTTCCTCTTCTTCTGGTTCTTCCTGTCTCCTTCTCCTTCTTTTTCGTTCTTCTCTTCTTCTTTCTGTTCTTTCTGTCTTCTCTCTTCTTCTCTTCCTTTCTCTTCTAGTCTTCTTCGTCTTCTCTTCTTCTTCTTCTTGCTATCTTCTTCTCCTTTCTCTTTCTTTTTATCTCTTCTTTCTTCTTCTTCTTCCTTCTTAAGTCTTTCTTCTTCGCGTTCGTCTCTTTTCTATCGTTCTCTTCCGTTCTGCTTCGTGCTCTTCTTCTTCTTCTTTCTTCTTCTTCTTCTCTTCTTCTTCTTTCTCTCTCTTCGTTTCTTCTCTTCTTCTCTCTTCTTCTTTTCTCTCTCTTTTCTTCTTCTTCTTTTCTTCTTCTTTTCTTTGTCTTCTTATCTTCTTTCTTCTTCTTCTTTCTACCTACAATATCTTCAAGTATCTTTTTCTTCCTTCTTCTTGTTCGTCTTCTTCTTTTCTCTGTTCTTCTTCCTGTTCTTTCTCTTCTTCTTCTTTCTTCTCTTCTTCTTCTTCTTCTTCGCTTCTTTTTCTTCTCTCTTCTTATTCTTGCTTCTTTCTTTTTCTCTTCTTTCTTCTTCTTCGCTCTCTCTCTTTCTCTCTTCTCTTCTCTCGTCTTTCTTCTTCTGCTTTTTCTTCTATTTTCTCTTTCGTCGCTTTCGGCTTGCATCTTTTCTCTTCTTTCTGTTTCTTCTTAATCTTTCTTTTCTCTGCTTTTTCTTTCTCTCTGTTCTTCTTGTTCCTTCTCGCTTCTTTTCTTCTCTTTCTACGCATGTCTCTTCTTTCTTCTTTTCTTTCTTTCTTTCGCTTTCTCTTGATAGTTTTCTTCTCCTATCTTTTCGTGCTTCTTCGTTCTTCTTCCTTCGAATTCTTCTTACATTCCTGTACGATTTACCTTCGGTCTCTTATTCTCTGCTTTTCTTCTCGTTCTTCTTTCTTCTTCTTCGTTTTTTCTCGTCTCTCTTTTGCTCTTTCTGTCTTCTTCTTCTTTCGTCTTCTTCTTCTCCTGTTCTTCTCTGTCTTCCTTCTTCTTCTTCCTCTTCGTATTTCTTCTCCGCTTCTTACTCTATCTTCGTTTCTTTCTTTCTTTCTTCTTTTCTCTTTTCTCTTTCTTCTTTCTTCTTCATCTTCTTCTTTCTTCTTTTCTTTCTTCTTTTCCTTCTCTTTTTTCTTCTTTCTTTTCTCTTCTTCTTCTCTTTCTTCTTTCTTATCTTTCTTCGTCGTCTCTTTCTTTCTTCTCCTTTCTCTCCTTCCTTCCTCCG